>NC_092389.1:38185387-38504041 GCF_030028105.1 Mobula birostris
GAGGATGAGAGGTGACTTGATAGAGGTGTATAAGATGATAAGAGGCATAGATTGAGTGGACAGCCAGAGACCTTTTCTCAGGGCCAAATGGTGAATATGAAATGGTGTAGTTTTAAAGTGATTGGAAGGAAGTATAGGGGTATTTCAGAGGTAGGCTTTTTACTTGGAGAGTGGTAGATGCATGGATGTGTGGGTGGTGGTAGAGGCAGATACATTAGAAATATTTAGAGTGTAGAGAAAATTTGTAAGGATGTTGTCAGGACTTGAGGACCTGAGTTATGGGGAAAGTTGAACAGGTCAGGACCTTATTCTCTAAAGTGTAGGAGAATGAGGGGAGACTTGATAGAGGTATATAAAATTATGAGTGGTATAGATGGGGTAATTTGTAAGCAGGCACTTTGCACTGAGGTTGGGTGAGACTAGAACTAGAGGTTAAGAGTGAAAGGTGAAATGTTTAAGGGGAACATGAGGGGGAACTTCACATAGAAGGTGGTGAAAGTGTGGAACAAACTGCCAGTGCAAGTGGTAGATGTGGGTTCAAATTCAACGCCTAAGAGAAATTTGGATAGGTACATGGATGGTTATGGTCCGGGTGCAGGTCAATGGACTAGGCAGATTAGTTTGGCATGGACTAGATGAGCTGAATGGCCTATTTCTGTGCTGTAGTGTTATATGACTCGACTCTCAACTCTTAGGTACATGGATGACTGAGAAATGGAGCACTATGTGGGAGGGAAGGGTTAGATTGATCTTAGTGGGTTAAAAGTTTAGCACACCATTGTGGGCCAAAGGGTCTGTACTGTGATATACTGTTCTATGTTCTGCGTTGAGGTATTGACGCACATGTGTGGTGACTAGTGGTATGTGAGTGTAGGGCTGATGAAAGTGGGATTTGGAGATGGAGGGGAGGGTGGGGTGGATGGGAGGTGGATGGTGATGAGTACAGAATTTAGACAAGGACAGGAATTTTGTCCCAATGTCTGTGCTAATTATTAAACACCCATTGATGCCAATCCCACAACCAATCCTATTTCATTCTCCCTGCACTCCCATTAGCTCCCCTTTGATTCCACCACTCAGCTACAGTATACATTGGGGACCTCACTTCATTCGCCAAAGCAGAAATTCCTGGTGACCAACCATTTTAATTCCTATCCCTATTCCTGTTCTGACGTGTGCCACAATGAGGCCACTCTCAGGGTGGAGGAGGTCTAGGAGCCTCCAACCTAATGGCATGAACATCAATTACTCCTTCGGGTAACTTTTTTTTTCACATTTTTTTCTTTTCCCCACTCCCTTCCCTCTTCGAGACCCCACTCTGGCCCCTTACCTCTTCTCACCTACCTATCACCTCCTCCTTCCCTTTCTCCTATGGTCCACTGTCCTCTCCTATCAGATTCCTGCTTCTCCAGTCCTTCAGCTTTCCCTCCTACCTGGCTTCATCTATTACCTTCTAGCTTGTCCTCCTTTCTCTCCCTGCCACCTTTTTATTCTGGCATCTTCCCCCTTCCGTTTCAGTCCTGATGAAGGGTCTTAGCCCAAAGCGTCAAACGTGTTCATTTCCATAGATGTTTCCTGACCTGCTGAGTTCCTCCAGCACTTGGTGTGTGGTGCTCCAGGTTTATACTAGTTAATTAACCCTTTGGGTGTTCTGTACCGTCAATGAACTTGGGAGTACTCTGGATTTGGTAGGTGGGAGGATCGTGAGAGGGCTCGAAGTTGGAGGTGGGATGGTGACTTTAAATTTCTGTTTCATACAGTTGGATAGAACAAGAATGCCTCTGCTGCATCCTAAGAGTTACAGACTGGATGTACACGGCATGGTAGCGTGGTTAGCACAGTGCTTTACAGCGCCAGCAATGGGGATTCGATTCCCACCACTGCCTGCAAGGAGCTTGTACATTCTCCGTGTGAATGTGTGTTTCCTCTGGGTGTTCCACTTCCCTCCCACATCCCAAAGGTGTACGGGTTAGAGTTAGTAAGTTATGGGCATGCTCTGTTGGCACTGGAAGTGTGCGACATTTGTAGGCCACACATTTTCTTTGGACTGTGTTGGTTGTTTCAATGCATTTGGAGTTACGTGTGACAGTTAAAGCTAATCTCTATCTTTTGGCTGAGGTGTTCTTTTGATCTGATCTTTGATCCTGCATTTTGAAACAGAATGGCTCGAGTGTGTCAGCTATGGAACGCAGCTGCTGAAACCCCCACACTGTGGCGCAAGGTTACCATCTCTCGTTGCTGGGCCAGGCCTGGAAATAAATTGCAGCCTCCGGTTCAGCAAAAAATCCAGAACACCTTAAGCTGGCTGACAAAGAACAGGTTTGTTAAGGCAAAAGTGTTGTCATTAGTGGTTTCGACATGATTGGTTGAGGTTGTCAGAGCTGATGTATTTTCAGCTGGGGGACATAAATGAGGGCTCTGATGTACCGTGAAGAGAGATGAAATGGTCTGTCTCTGAATGGACTTAAACTTGAGGACAAGAACTGCAAGTCTGCAGAGGAATCGAGTCATACCCCAGGAGGGCATCGAGGACGTCTTTAAAAGGCAATGCGGCATCAGTCACTTAGGACCCCCATCACCCAGGACATGCCTTCTTCTCATTCCTACCATCAGGGAGGAGGTACAGGAGCCTGAAGACACATATTCAATGTTTCAGGAACAGCTTCTTCTCTGCTATCCAAATTCTGAATGGACCCTGAACACAAAGTCACTATTTTTTACTTTTTTCTTTGCTCCCTTTTTCCATTACTTATTTAATTTAATTTGTTTTATGTACAGTATGTATTTCATATTGTAATTTATTATGTATTGGCATTGTGCTGCTGCCGCAAAACAATGTTTTAAATGGACATCCTTCTATTCTGAGGCCTAGACTCCCCCACTATAGGAAACATCCTCTCACATCCACTCTATGTAGGGCTTTCATATTTGTTAAGTTTCAGTTAGATCCCCCCCATTCTTCTAAACTCCAGTGAGTTCCGACCCGGAGCCATCAAACATTCATACGGTATTTTAAACATAGTCCTATGGCCCACTGAGTCTGCACCTATTTTCACTAATCCTGTTTTATTCCCCCCTTATTCCTGTCAACCCTCTTACCTGGTTTCTACCTCTGAAAGAGAGACAATAGCAAAGGTCGTTTGGCCCACTGAGTCCTTGCAGATCCATTTTTTGATTCTCCCTGCCCAAGATTCCACACTTGCCTACATACATTGGCTAATCACCCCACCAACCTCCATGTCTTCGGGATGCAGCCCAGCACATCATGGAAACCAGCCTCCCTCAATGGACTCGCTGATTTGATACAGTGGCCAGCATAATCAATGACCAAACCTCCCCCCCACCCCCCCCGGACATTCTCTCTTCTTCCCTTTCCCATTGGGCAGAAGATGCAAAGACCTGGAAACACGTACCACCAAGCTCAAGGACAGCTTCTATCCCACTGTTATAAGCTGTGGAAGCCAATTTATTGGGTATATTTAAAGCAGAGGTTCATGGGTACTTAACTAGTAAAGGCATCAAAGGTCACAGAGGGAAAGCAGGATTGAAAGGGAAAATAAATGGCAGAATGGCCTAATTCTGCTCCTATGTCTGGCCGTGCTACCCAAGTTGATAAGAAATGTGCGGTGAAATGAGTTTAATATGCAGATAGTTATTGGTTCTCCGAATTCAGGTTCCTTTCCTACTATAGAGGTAGGGAACAGAGAGAGAAGTTGCCAACTGATTGATCTGCATTGATGCGCTTTTTTACACACAGGTTTTCACAACTTCGCGTGTTCTCTCTCTGCCACTGGAACAGCCTAGTGGGTTACACCCTGAAGGTAAGCCAGTAACTTCCTCTCCTGACACATCAGCAGCATTACTTTGTTTCAGTTCGGCTCCTCAGAATTTATTATTAAAGTACTGATATGTCATTGTAATTTTTTATTGGGATGCAACATGGAACAGTCCCTTCATTGAAGACCTGCACACGACAGAAATGGACAAACAGCCAGTGTGCAAACCACAATAAGCTGTGCAAATATGAAATAAAAGAAAAAATAAAAAATAAATGAGCAATAAATATTAAGAATATGAGTTGTATAGTCCTTAAAAGTGCAGGAAAAGTTCAATGTTGGGGTAAGTGAAACTGAGTTGAAGTCATCCCCTCTGGTTCAAGAGCCTGGTGGCTGAAGGGTAATAACTGTTCCTGAACCTGGTGGTGTGTGTTCTACGGCTCCTGTACCCGCTTCCTGATGGTAGCAGTAAGAACAGATCATGACCTCAGAATCAGAATCTGTTTTAATATCACAGGCATATGTCATGAAATTTGTTAAATTTGAGGCAGCAGTACAGTGCAATATGTGATAAATATTGCAAAGAAAAAACTGAATTACAGTAAGTATATATACAGGGCCTATAAAAACTATTCATCCCCTTGGAAGTCTTCATGTTTTATTGTTTTAGAATATTGAATCACAGTGGATTTAGTCTGGCTTTTTTGACACTGATCAATAGAAAAAGACACTTTTGTTTCAGAGGGAAAACGATCTCTACAAAGTGATTTAAATTAATTACAAATGTAAAACACAAGATAATTGATTGCATCAGTATTCACCCTTTTTAGTATGCCACATCAAATCATCACTGGTGCAGCCAATTGGTTTTAGAAGTCACATAATTAGTTAAATGGAGATCGCGGTGTGCAATCAAGGTGTTTCAATTTATTGTAGTAAAAATACACCTGTATCTGGAAGGTCCAACTGCTGGTGAGTCAGTATCTTAACAGGAGCTATAGCATGAAGACAAAAGAACACTTGAAGCAACTCCGCAAAAAGTTTATAGAAAAGCACAAGTCAGGAAATTGATACAGGAAAATTTCCAAGTCGCTGAATATCCCTTGGAGTACAGTTAAGTCTATCATCAAGAAATGGAAAGAGTATGGCACAGCTGTAAATCTGCCTAGAGCGGGCCATCCTCAAAAACTGAGTGACCGTGCAAGAAGGGGACTGGTGAGGGAGAAATATAAGATGATGAGAGGCATTGATCGTGTGGATAGCCAGAGGCTTTTTCCCAGGGCTGAAATGGCTAACACGAGGGGGCATAGTTTTAAGGTGCTTGGAAGTAGGTACAAGGCGGATGACAGAACTAAGTTGTTCTACACAGAGAGTGGTGGGTGCGTGGAATGCACTGCCAGCGATGGTTGTGGAGGTGGATACAATAGGGTCTTTTGAGGGATAAATGGAGTTTAGAAAAATAGAGGGCTATGCAGTAGGGAAATAGTAGGCAGTTTCAAGAGTAGGTTACATGGTCAGCACAACATTGTGGGTCAAAGGTCCTGTAATGTGAGGTAGATTTCTATGTTCTTGGTCATGCTAGGGTCGTTCCTGTCATATACATGCTCGTAGCTTGTTAAGCAGCCTTATGTGTGGCACCTTGTCAAAGGCCTTCTGAACATCCAACTACACAACATGAACAGTGAAGACATGCAAAACATTTATTCAGTTCATCCCCTATTACTACTTCTTCAGCATTGTTTTCCAGCAGCTCGATATCCACTCTCACCTCTCTTTTACACTTTATGTATCTGAAGAAATATTTAGTATCCTCCTCAATATTATTGGCTGGCTTACTTTTGTATTCCATCTTTACCTTCTGATTGACTTTTTTAGTTGCCTTGTGTTGCTTTTTAAAAGCTTCCCAATCCTCTAACTTCCCACTGATTTTTCCTTTATTAGCTGCCCTCTCCGGCTTTTATGCTGGCTATGACTCTTCTTGTTAGACACAGTTGCTTCATATTTCCTTTAGAATACTTCTTCCTCTTTGGGATGTATATATCCTGTTCTTTCCGAATTTCTTTCAGAAATTCCAGCCATTGCTGCTCTGCTGCCATCCCTGCCAGTGTTCTCTTCAACTCCAATCAAGTTAACTTTATTGTCGTTTAACTGCATAAATGTATATAACATATATAATGTACGTAGAAATGAGACAACGTTTCTTCGAACCAGGGTGTAAAGTGTCCAACACACTTAAGGGAAATAACATACAGTTCAAAGGGAATAGAATATAAAAGCCTTTGAGGAGACTGTTAGATAGGGACATGGAGCTTAGAAAAATAGAGGGCTGTGCGGTAGGGAAGTTCTAGGCAGTTTCTAGAGTAGGTTACACGGTCGGCACAACACTGTGGGCCTGAGGGCTGTAATGTGCTGTTGATTTTCTGTTTCTATATATGGTGTAAGCCAAACACACACCATCCTTAACGTAAAAGGTGGTGGCGGCTGCATCATTTTGTGGGGATGCTTCACTGCTGCAGGGTCTGGAAGGTTTGTGAAGGTGCTGGTAAAATGAATGCAGCAAAATACAGGGAAATCCAGGTGGAAAACCTGATGCAGTCTGCAAGAGAACTGCGACTTGGGAGAAGATTTGTTTTCTAGCAAGACAACAACCCCAAGCATAAAGCCAAAGCTACACAGGAATGGCTTAAAAGCAACAAAGTTAATGTCCTAGAGTGGCCAAGTCAGAGTCCAGACCTCAATCCAATTGAAAATTTGCGACTGAACTTGAAAAAGGATGTTCACTCATGATCCCCATGCAATCTAACTGAGCTTGTGCAGTTTTTTAAAGAAGAATGGGGAAAAATTGCAGTGTCCAGATGTGCTCAGCTGATAGAGACCTATTCACACAGACTCAAGGCTATTATTGCCACCAAAGGTGCATCTACTCTACTAAATACTGATTTGAAGGGGGTGAATACTTGTGCAATCAATTATTTTGTGTTTTATATTTGTAATTGATTTAGATCACTTTGTAGAAATCTGCTTTCACTTTGTCTTGCTCTGTTGATCAGTGTCAAGAAAGCCAACTTAACTCCCCTGTGATTCAATGTTGTAAAACTAAAACATGAAAACTTCCAAGGGGGGTGAATAGTTTTTATAGGCACTGTATGTATATTAAATAGTTAAATTAAATAAGTAATACAAAAACAGAAATTTTGCAAAGTAGTGTGGTAGTGTTCATGGGTTCAATGTCCATTCAGAAACCGGATGACAGAGGGGAAGAAGCTGTTATACCACCAGGTTCAGGAACAGCTACTACCCCTCAACCATCAGGCCTTTGAACAAAAGGAGATAACTACACTCATTTAAGGACTCTTTTATGTTGTTATTTCATGCTTATTATTTATTGCTATTTATTCATATCTGCATTTGCACAGTGTGTTGTGCACTGACCCTGTTTACAGTCACTGTTCTATATGCTCACAGAAAAAGATTAATTTGAGGCAAAACATAACTAGATGTATTTAAATGGATAATTCCCATATTTCAAGTTCCTTATGGCATTTATCTGGCCTACTGTCCGCTCATTAATACGCGATCTGGCCCACAGAGGCAAAAAGGTTGCCGACCCCTGGCCTAGACAGTAGATATGGAAAGGATGTTTCCCATGGTGGGGGACTCTAGGACAAGAGGGCACAGCCTCAGGATAGAGAGGGGTCCATTTAAAACAGTGCTGCAAAGAAATTTCTTGAGCCAGAGGGCGGTGAATTTGTTGCCTGATTGTGTGTTCAGGCATCTGTACCTCCTTCCTGATGGTAACAATGAGAAGGGAGCATGTCCTAGGTGGCTGGAATCGTTAATGATGGATACTGCCTTTCTGAGGCAGCGTTCCTTAAAGATGTCTTGGATACTATGCAGGCTAGGACCCATGATGGAGCTGACTAATTTTACAACTCTCTGTAGTTTACTTTGATTTTGTGCGGTAGCCCCCAATATCAGATGGTGTTGCAGGGAGTCAGAATGCCCTCCACAGTACATCTGTACTGGATGGTGAAATTGCACTGAGGGAATCTGAAATTGGTAGGGTTAGTAAGTTATGGGCATGCTCTGATGGTGCTGGAGATGTGGTGACACTTGCAAGATGCCCCCAGCACATGCTCGGACTACTTTGACCATTGATGCATAAGACACATTTCAGATAATAGATGAGCTTTATTTGTTACATGTACATTGAAACACAGTGAAATGCAATGCTTGCATCTGATGTATTTTAAGTGTAGGTTTCAATGTACATGTGATAGACAAATGAAGTTATTCTTGAAATATAGATGAGAATTAACTTTGTTCATTGTCAAATGTACATGCATGTAGAGGTGCAATAAAAAACATAGCATTTATAAACATACAGACATTACTTTGTCTTTCTGTTGTTAAGGTGCTGAGAGTGCGCACCTCAGTGTCTTTCACCCCAAGTATATTCTTGTAAAGGGTTGGCTTTATGGTGCCCTTCCCACCATGCACAGTGGAATATTCCATCTCTTTGGTAACGGGGATGTGAAAATATGTTTATGTTGTTTGTATACTGTATTTAAAGTAGCTACTTCTGTTTATTTTGTAGTGTGATTGTAACTACATTGTGGGTGCATCATATTTTAATTCAAAGTTGAAAGTAAAATTTATTTCAGAGAACATACAATCCTGAGATTCTTTTTCTGCGGGCATACTTAGCAAAGCTATAGAAAGGTAACTGAGTGTAGTTATTCCCTTGTGAGTCCTGAGGTACTTCTACCTTCTACCTGATGACAGTAGTGAGAAAAGAGCATGGCGTGGGTGGTGAGGATCTTTGATGATTGATGCTGCTTTTCTATGGCAGCGTTTCATGTCGATGTTCTTAGTGGGTTTGACCCATGATGTACCGGGCTGAATCCACTACCTTTTGTAGGATTTTCTGCTGAATCAAAGATGGCATGTCCTCGTGTCTAAAAAACATAACAGAGCTGATTGCTGTCAGTAGCTGGAAGAGATCAAGCTGCCAGGAGTTCACACTGGAAGTAATGGGGACCTATTCTGGTAGATATCTTTTGTAAATATTGGTAGAATTCTTTTTTCGATTCTTTTATAAGATTGATTTTTTTTGACTCACCGAGTAAACACCCAGGCACAAAAGTGCGAAGCGACTCCAACCGTCTCTTCTTTAGTCAAAACCCACATATATGTAACAGTTTATATTCAGTTGTAGTCACTTCCTCGTAGGAAGGATGTGGAAGCTTTAGAGAGGGTGCAGAAGAGATTTACCCGAATACTGCCTGGATTAGAGAGGAAGACAGATTGACTGAGAAAGGACTTTTGTCTTTCGATAGAAATAGGATGACAGGTGACTTTATACAGGTGTACAAGATGATTAGAGGCATAGATCGAGTGGATAGCCAGAAACTTTTTCCTAGGGTGAGGAAGAGTGATTTGAGGGAAGTATAGCAGGGATATCAGAGCTACGTTCTGGAACTAGAGGTGGTGGTGGAGGCAGATACATTATTGACATTTAAGACACTCTTAGATAGACACATGGATGATAGCAAGATGGAGAGGTTTGAGGAAGGGAAGGGTTAGATTAATCTCAGAGTAGGTTAAAGTTTGGTATAACATTGTGGGCCGAAGGGCCCGTACTGTGTTGTACTGCTGTATATATGTGGTAGTTGTCATTCAAGATAGAAGGATCCTGATATTGGTTGTGGAAAATTCATGAGGGTGCACTTGAGCAGTTGTGGTTAGACTGGTTACTGAAAACAAAAGATCTAATGTCATCCAACATCTTTTGCCCATCAGTTTAATATGATGTCCTTTTATTAGGACATTATTTTGCATTCTTTTGTTGTCTTAGAACATTGAACATTGCAGCACAGTACGGGTCCTTCAGCCCACAATGTTGTACCAACCTTTTAACCTACTCTGAGATCAAGTTAATCCTTCCCTCCCACACAGTGCTCCATTCTACCTCATAAGAGATGGGTTGGCATTGGAGAAGCGTGCGAGAATGAAGGCGTTAACATATGAGGAACATTTGATGGCTCCAGGGTTGTACTTGCTGGAATGGTGGGGGGGGAGGGCGGGTTGTCCCATTGAAACCTATCGAACGCTGAAAGGCCTAGAGGGAGCGGGTGTGGAGAGGATGATTCCTGTAGTGGGCAAGTCTCGGACCAGAGGACACAGCCTCAGAATAGAGGGACATCCTTCTAGAATGGAGATGAAGGGTGATGAATCTGTGGAATTTGTTGCCACTGACAGCAGTGCAGGCCAGTTCATTGGGATTATTTAAAGCAGAGGCTGATTGGTTCTTGATTAGTCAGGGTGTCAAAGGTGATGGGAAAAAGGCAGCAGAATGAGATTGAGAGGGATAATAGATCAGCTATTATGGACTGCCAGAGCAGATTTGATGGGTTGATTGGCCTAATTCTTCATCTGTGTCTTATGTTTGTACACTTAAATGTACCTGCCTCTGCCAGCACCCCAGCAGTGTGTTCCACGCCCCTACCACTCTGTGTAACTGCAAACAACAGAAAATTTGCAGATGCTGGAAATCCAAAGTAATACACCCTAATGCTGGAGGAACTCAGCAGGGCCAGGTAGCTTCTATGGAAAAGGGTGAACAGTCGCCATTTCAGGCCGAGAATATGAAGGGTCTCAGCCAAAAGGTTGACTGTTCACTCTCTTCCTTAGATGCTGCCTGGCCTGCTGAGTTCCTCCAGCATTCTGTGTGTGTTACTGTCTGTGTAAGAAACCTACCTCTGACATCCATCCTATACCTTAAAATTATGGCCCCTGATATTAGCCATTTCTGCTCCAGGAAAAAGTCTCTGGGTGCCCACTTGATTTACGCTTTTTGTACATTTGGGGTTTTCCCTTCTTGTACCTCAATACACTGTTAAATGAATTGATCTCTATGAACAGTGTGCAGGACACACTTCTTACTGTACCTTACCCAGATATCCCACCTCTCCCAGAAGTTCTGGGAGTCTCCCGCATATTGATAGTTGCTCCCTGATGCCTGGAAATTATATACAATATCCCGGAAATAGATTTTTTTGAGAAAGAGAGGGAGAGGGAGAGTGAACGTCCATGTCAGCGTGGGAAGAAGATCAACTCCTCGAGTTTGCAAATGATGGTGGGCTGAAAAGTATGTTTGACATAACATCTTTGCCGGCATTCTGGATCAGAGTCAGGGCTGAATATCCTGAGATTGCCACGGAAGCACTGAAAACGTTGCTTCCATTTCCAACATATCTCTGCGAAGTGGAGTTTTCTGCAATGAATGCAACGAAAACTAAATTGTGGAATAGACTGGACATAAGGAACCCCCTTTGAGTATCACTGTCTCCCATCACCCCTCCATGGCACCATCTTGTTGCAGGGAAACAAGCCCAGGGCTCCCACTGATTCAGCGATATTGGTGTGTTACAATGATTTTATATGTTCATACGAGGAATATATGCGCTGTGTTTAATATCCAAATGTTACTTAAAATGTTATGATGCTATTGACTTATAATTGACTTCTCACTATATTCATGCGAGGAAAATATGCGCTGTGTGTTTAATATTAAATTCGTTAGATAAACCCTTTTAGAAATGAAATTGAGTGTATTAGCCACATATAAGTGACTTGTAGTTGACTTATTACCTATATTCCAGTCGTGATTAACACCCCTGTCCCCCACCGTCGGCCGGTCCGCAAAATATTGTCAATATTAAACCGGTCTGCGGTGCAAAAAATGTTGGGGACCCCTGCTAAGTAGACCTATCAGTTTTCTCTGTGGGCGGGCTTTACAGTCGACCTCAAAAAGAATGACAGTGTTGCTCGCTGCACTGTTTGCAACGGTGACTTTCCTATTGCCCATGGTGGGTTAAAATGTAAAAGACATGCTGAGGTGAGTTTAACAGGTGTCATTCGTTCATTAGCATAGCTAACGTTATTTAAACTAGTTGGCTAGCTGCTAAGGAGCTACACTATTGATGTCCTACATGATGAGGCCAAACCCCCTGTAGACTTGCTTAAAGTTGTAATAGAATAAACATGATAATTTCATATAAGTACATATTTTAATGTCACATTTTCTGCATATACTCAACTTGGTTTACAGATTAGACAAAATGACTAAACAAAGTATTACATACACCCTTGGAGGTCGACTGGGGGTGGGGGAAAATGGGGTTGCGGGGGGCGGGGTGCTACCTCCCTGAAATGGTGGTGCTCCCTGCCTGAAATGAGTTTTTGCAGGGTGGGATGTCTGCTTACCTTTCTTCTTTCTTCACCTTGGAACATGTGACAATAATACACCAAGTTACCAATTTAAATTTCCTTCCATTCTTTTTGTTCCAAGGAGACAGGCCCAGCTTCTCCAGTCTAATGTTGTCACTGAAATCCCTCATCCATGGAGAACTCCAATACAGTAAATCTGTTTTATGCACTCTAATTCTGTTTGACTTAGGAGCAGAGTGTTGAGTTTAATGTAAATTTAATTTCAATGTACTTGTGCTACACTTGCAGGCATTCACAGTAGAATAAGGAATACAATCAATCTATTCATATCAGATGTGTTATGTATTTATATTTATTGTTTTTTATCCTATTGAGTTATTTTTGTTCTGCATCAGATCCAGAGTAACAATTACTTCATTCTTCTTTACATTGTGTACTAGAAATGACATTAAACATTTTGAATTTGAAAATACAATCGTATCAATGATAAATTACACACAAAGGCGGACAAACAACTAATGCACAACAGAAGACAGAAAGTGCAAATACTAATAATAAATGAATAAGTAAGTAAATAAGCAGTGCTGGTAACGTGAGTTGTAGAGTCCAACTTAAGATGTAGAGACTAAGTTATTCCACTGTTCTTACAATGTCACCATCTCTCTCCAGGTTGTCGCTGAGTCCTGTCCTCACTTAACCTCCTTGCGACTGACCAACTGTAACGATATCTCATCTGATGTCTTTGAAGCGCTGGCCACCCATTCCCAGAAGCTGGAAAGTCTGAATCTCCAGCACTCAGTGGTAAGGTGTTCGTAAGTTTTTTGCAGCTGAGTTGTGAATGAATTCCCCGTTATTTATTGAGAGATACAGTGCGAAACAGGTCCTTCCACCCAATGAGCCGTGCCACGATAAGATATAGGAGCAGAGGTAGGCCATTCGGCCCATCGAGTCTGCTCTGCCATTCAGTCTTGAGCTGATCCAATTCTTCCAGTTATCCCCACTTCCCTGCCTTCTCCCCATACCTTTTGATGCCCTGGCTAATCAAGAACCTATCTATCTCTGCCTTAAATACACCCGGTGACTTGGTCTCCACGGCCTCTTTTGGCAACAAATTCCACAGATTCCACAAACCCTCTGACTAAAGTAATTTCTCTGCATCTCAGTTCCAAATGGATGTCCTTCAATCCTGAAGTCAAGCCCTCTTGTCCTAGACTCCCCTACCATGGGAAGTAACTTTGCCATATTTAATTTGTTCAGGCCTTTTAACATTTGGAATGTTTCTTTGAGATCCCCCTCCTCCATTCTCCTGAACTCCAAGGAATAGAGGCCAAGATCTGCCAGACGTTCCTCATATGGTAACCCTTTCATTCTTGGAATCATTCTCATGAATCTTCACTGATCCCTCTCTAATGTCAGTATATCCTTTCTAAAATAAGGAGCCCAAAACTGCACACAATACTCCAAGTGTGGTCTCACGAGTGCCTTATGGAGCCTCAACATCACATCCCTGCTCTTATATTCTATACCTCTGGAAAAGAATGCCAACATTGCATTTGCCTTCTTCACCACCGACTCAACCTGGAGGTTAACCTTTAGGGTATCTTGCACAAGGACTCCCAAGTCCCTTTGCATCTCTGCATTTTGAATTCTCTCCCCATCTAAATAATAGTTGGCCTGTTTATTTTTCCATTAAAATGCACGACCATACACTTTCCAATGCTGCATTTCATTTGCCACTTCTTTGCCCATTCCCCTAAACTATCTAAGTCTCTCTGTTTCCTCCACCTATCTTTGTATCATGGGCAAATTTAGCCACAAATCCATTAATCCCATAATCCAAATCATTGACATACACCGTTAAAAAACAGTGGTCCCAACACCGACCCCTGTGGAACTCCACTGGTCACCAGCAGCCAGCCAGAATAGGATCCCTTTATTCCTACTCTCTGTTTTCTGCCGATCAGCCAGTGCTCCACCCATGCTCGTAACTTCCCTGTAACTCCATGGGCTCTTATGTTGCCTATTGTGCAGCACCTTGTCAAAGGCCTTCCATAAATCCAAGTACACCACATCTACTGCACCTGCTTAGTCTACCCTGTTTGTAATTTCCTCAAAGAATTGCAGTGGGTTTGTCAGGCAGAATTTTCCTTTCAGGAAACCATGCTGACTTTGGCCTATCTTGTCATGGCTGATTGGAGCTGAGAGGCAGCAGCACTGTCCAGTGTGTCATCGTACACCTTGAAGAGTGAAGAATTAATTTTCAGTTTCACCTTGGTGAGACATCAACTCTTGGTTTTCTGTCCATAGATGCTGCCTAACCTGCTGAGTATTTGCAGCACTTTTGTGTTTTCTTTGTTCAATTTCCTCTCCAGTCAGACTCCTCTTTTAGCAGTGAGACCTCTGTTGGTCAGGGTCGACCATGGATGTTGCCAGGGCAGCTCAGTATGGAGAAGAAGCTGTTGTCCATGTAGCAAGCTCCCCCCTTCCATGCATCTGATGAACTCAGATTGGCACCAGCAGCACTGCAGATATTGCCAGTCAGTGTTTTTATTTTTTACTTTAAATCTTTTTATCAATTATTATTGAAAATTCACAACAAAAAATACATTAACATAATCAAGTCAATATATCAATATGTATAAGAGTCAAACTATTAACCAAGCTAAACAGTATATCAATAATAATAATTTTAAAGAACGTTAAAGCTACTTTTTTTGAAAAAAGAAAGAAGGAAAAAAGAACCCCTACTAACTAAAACAAAAAAACCCCAGCTAACAAAAAAAAATGAGGACAAAATCCCCATTTGGAGCACAAACCCGGAGGTATACGCCATAAAAGCTTCTATTAAAAAAAAGACATCAATCCGCCAATCAAATCTATATACCCAAGAATCATAAGGGGACCATCTTAATTAACTCAAATCAAATGATAGTAGCAGGCAAAAGAGCCCCACCTTTTCTCAAAATCCAATCGAGGATTAAAAGTTCGACTTCTGATTTTTTCCAAATGAAGACATAGCATCACCTGAGAGAACCATTGTGTCAAAGTGGGAGCAGAAGCATCTTTCCGTTTTAATAAAATAGCCCTTCTAGCCAATAATGTAACAAATGCAACTACATGTTGGTCTGATATAGAAATACCATGAATATATTGAGGAATTATACCAAACAAAACTGTCAATTTATTAGGTTGTAAATTAATTTTTAAAGCTTTAGAAATTGTAGAAAAAATAGATTTCCAAAACTGTTTCAATACAGAAAGGCCTTTGACAAGGTCCCGCATGGGAGGTTAGTGAGGAAAATTCAGTCGCTCGGTATATATGGAGAGGTGGTAAATTGGATTAGACATTGGCTCAATGGAAGAAGCCAAAGAGTCGTAGTAGAGGATTGCTTCTCAGAGTGCAGGCCTGTGACTAGTGGTGTGCCACAGGGATCAGTACTGGGTCCATTGTGATTTGTCATCTATATCAATGATCTGGATGATAATGTGGTAAATTGGATCAGAAAATTTGCTGATGATACAAAGATTGGAGGTGTAGTGGACAGTGAGGAAGGTTTTCAAAGCTTGCAGAGGGATTTGGACCAGCTGGAAACATGGGCTGAGAAATGGCAGATGGAGTTTAATACAGACAAGTGTGAGGTATTGCACTTTGGAAGGACAAACCAAGGTAGAACATACAGGGTAAATGGTAAGGCACTGACGAGTGCAGTAGAACAGAGGGATCTGGGAATACAGATACAAAATTCCCTAAAAGTGGCGTCACAGCTAGATAGGGTCATAAAGAGAGCTTTTGGTACATTGGCCTTTATTAATCAAAGTATTGAGTATAAGAGCTGGAATGTTATGATGGGGTTGTATAAGGCATTGGTGAGGCCGAATCTGGAGTATTGTGTTCAGTTTTGGTCACCAAATTACAGAAAGGATATTAATAAGGTTGAAAGAGTGCAGAGAAGGTTTACAAGGATGTTGCCGGGACTTGAGAAACTCAGTTACAAAGAAAGGTTGAATAGGTTAGGACTTTATTCCCTGGAGTGTAGAAGAATGAGGGGAGATTTGATAGAGGTATATAAAATTATGATGGGTATAGATAGAATGAATGGAAGCAGGCTTTTTCCACTGAGGCAAGGGGAGAAAAAAACCAGAGGACATGGGTTAAGGGTGAAGGGGGAAAAGTTTAAAGGGAACATTGGGCAGGGGGGGCTTCTTCCACAGAGAGTGGTGGGAGTGTGGAATGAGCTGCCAGACGAGGTGATAAATGTGGGTTCTTTTTTAACATTTAAGAATAAATTGGACAGGTACATGGATGGGAGGTGTATGGAGGGATATGGTCCGTGTGCAGGTCAGTGGGACTAGGCAGAAAATGGTTCGGCACAGCCAAGAAGGGCCAAAAGGCCTGTTTCTGTGCTGTAGTTTTTCTATGGTTTCTATGACCAAAACATATGTGCCAATGTAGCTATCACACTGACTATTAACATTAGGAAATAGAGGTACAATTTTAAATTGAATTAACGAATGACTGGCGCAAATCGAAGAAGCGTTAACCAGCTTCAAAATTCGCAACCAATCCTCTGTTATCAAGGTCATGTTAAGCTCTCTTTCCCAATCTTGCTTAATCTTAAATAGAGGATAATTATCCTGTTGTAATAGTAAATTATAAATTTTCCTGATGAAACCTTTCACTAAAGGGTTCATTTTTAAAATAGTGTCTAACAGGTCAGAATCTTGTATATATGGAAAATTACTTAAATATTGTAAAAAATGTCTGACCTGAAGATATTGCAAAAAGTGTGAGTATGAAAGAGAGTATTTAGTTACTAATTTCTCAAAGGACATCAATCGGCTTTCTTGAAACAAATCCATAAAGGAATAAATTCCTTTTCCTCCAAAGAGAAAAGGTAGGATCACTAAGTGAAGGTTTAAATAAATAGTTTTGATAAATTATACTAGGAAGGTTAAATTTTTTAAGATTAAAAAACTTACGAAACCGATACCAAATTCGTAATGACTGCTTAATCATAGGATAATATATTTAAAATAGAATTTTTGGCTAGTTGTACAGGTAAAGAAGCTCCTAATAACAAACTTAAGTAAAATTGTTTCACAGCTTTCAATTCCAAGTCAACCCATGGCGGTCGTTCATTTTTATCGGTCCAATATAACCAAGAACACGCATAGCGTATATTAACTGCCCAATAATACATTCTTAAATTAGGCAAAGCAAGACCTCCATCCTTTTGTAATTTTTGTAAATGACATTTTCCTTGGTCTTTTATTATTCCAAACAAAAGATGAAATAATAGAATCAATCTGATCAAAAAACTTCTTAGTTAAAAAAATAGGAGTATCTTGAAATACATATAAAAATTTTGGTAAGATCATCATTTTAACTGCATGAATTCGACCAACTAACGGAAGTGTAAGGGGATTCCATATAGAAAATAATTGCTTCATAAAATCCACTAATGGAACTAAATTAGCTCTATAAAGGTCTCCATAATTTTTAGTGATGATAATACCTAAGTATTTTAAAGAATCCGTAACTTTAAAAGGAACATCATATATAAAAGCAGAATCATTTAAAGGAAATAATTCACTTTTATGCAGGTTTAATTTATATCCTGAAAACATTCCAAATTCACTTAATAATTTCAATAAACTAGGAATAGATTCTTCAGGATTCGAAATACAAACTAAGAGATCATCAGCATAAAGGGAAATCTTTTGAATAAACCCATTTATGGAAATTTCTTGAGTATCCTTAGCTTCACGAAGTGCAATAGCCAAAGGTTCCAGCACCAAATTAAATAACAAAGGACTTAACGGATATCCTTGTCTCGTACCCCGTGAAAGTCGAAAAAAGGGGGATCTACAATTATTAGTAATCACAGTGGCAATAGGGCTTTTATATATCATTCTAATCCACTTATTAAAATTAGTACCAAAGCTAAATTTCTCTAAAACGTTAAATAAATATTTCCATTCAACTCTATCAAATGCCTTTTCAGCATCAAGAGAAACAACACATTGGGGAGTTTTCGAGGGGGATGAGTTATATAGCATTTAACAGTCTCCGAGTGTTAGAAAAAGAATAACGGCCTCTTATAAAACCTGTTTGGTCCTGAGAAATAATTTTAGCTAGTATATTCTCCAACTGATTAGCCATTATTTTTGAAAGAATTTTGGCATCTACATTTAATAATGAGATAGGTCTATATGAAGCACAATCCGTAGGGTCTTTATCATTCTTAAGAATTAAAGAAATAGAAGCTTCATAAAATGTAGAAGGTTACTGTCCTAACAAAAAAGAATCTTTAAGCATTTCCAACATATAAGGAGTAAGCAAGTTTTCAAAGTTCTTATAAAATCCTGCAGAAGAACCATCTAGTCCAGGAGCTTTACCAGATTGCATTGAAAAAATAGCTTTCTGAATTTCTCTTTCAGTAAAAGGAGTATCAAGAATTTGTTGATCTTCAACAGATATTCTAGGAAAATCAATCTTTTGTAAAAAGGCATTCATTTTAGAAGGATCAGCTGGAAATTGAGATTTATAGAGTTCACTGTAATAGTCTTGAAAAATTTTATTAATATCTTCATAGTTACAAGCTAAACTGCCATCTCCCTGATAAATTTTTAAAAATTGTCTCTTAGCTCTAACTGCTTTTAGTTGGGATGCTAGTAGCTTATTACTTTTATCTCCAAACACATAAAATTTACTTTTTAATTTAAGCAAATTTCTTTCAATAGGATAAGTTAATAATAAATTATATTGTGATTGAAGTTCAACCCTTTGTTTAAATAAATCAATATTAGGAGAAACTGCAGAAGTGTTATCCAGGTCTTTAACCTGTTTTGAAATTCTATCCAACTCTATTTTTGTCTGTTTCTTAAGCTTAGCCAAATAGGAGATTATCTGACCTCGCAAATACGCTTTAAATATATCCCATATAATCAATTTCGTCACATCTCCCGCATTATTAAAAAGAAAAAAATCTTTTATTTGAATCTCTATAAATCTGACAAAGTCCGAACTTTGTAATAAGTTTTCTGGACAACGCCAAGGCAAGTTTACATTACTAACATCATTCAATTCAAAAGTTAAGCTTAAAGGTGCATGATCCGAGACAGCAATAGCATCATATTCACATTTCTGGACTTTGGATAAAAATTGGAAATCAGCTATAAAATAATCAATTCGCGAGTATTTTTTATGGACATGTGTGAATAAAAAGAATAATCTCTATCATTAGGATGTAATCAAACCATAATCAATTAAAAAGGAATTAATAAGTGATGCTGAACAACTCAGAAGCTGCTGAGTGGTTGAACTCTTGTCAATCACAGGGTTTAAACAACAGTTGAAGTCACCTCCCATCAGCAGCTTATATTCATTTAAGTCTGGTAATAAACCAAATACATTTTTTAAAAAAGAAGGATCATCTACATTAGGTGCATATAGATTAATCAAGACAATTTTTCTATTACAAATTGTTCCTTTAATAATTAAAAATCTACCATTGATATCTGAGACGATATCTACTTGGATAAATAAAATATTAGATTTAATAAAAATAGATACTCGCTTTGTTTTATTTTGACAAGTAACATGATACTGAAGGCCCTTCCATGTTTTAAAAAATCTATTTTGTTCGCCCATTCTGATATGCCTTTCTTGAACAAAAATTATATCGGGCTGGAATCGATTAATAATTTTAAAAGTCTTCTCTTGCTTAATAGGGTGATTCCAGCCATGTACTTTCCAATTAATAACGTTTATCTGTTCAGTAACCATAGAATATTGTTTTAAACACAAAAATACACGCATACCCTCGTGGGCTAATCAAAGATGGTGGTGATGAGTATAACCATATAGAAAACACGCATGCTCCAGAGCTCCATAATGGGAAAAAACCTGTAATAAACCCCAAAATGCAAAACCCCCCGAATCCTCCCACCATCCCAAAAGGTAGAAATCCGGCAAAAAGGAAGGAAAAAGCCGGAAACAACAGGAATTCTGCAGATGCCAGAAATTTAAGCAACACACATCAAAGTTGCAGGTGAACGCAGCAGACCAGGCAGCATCTCAAGGAAGAGGTACAGTCGACGTTTCAGGCCGAGACCCTTCATCAGGACTAACTGAAGGAAGAGTTAGTAAGAGATTTGAAAGTGAGAGGGGGAGGGGGAGATTCAAAATGATAGGAGAAGACAGGAGGGGGAGGGATGGAGCCAAGAGCTGGATAGTTGATTGGCAAAAGGGATATGATAGGATCATGGGACAGGAGGCCCAGGGAGAAAGACAAGGTTGGGGGGGAATCCAGAGGATGGACAAGGGGTATAGTCAGAGGGACAGAGGGAGAAAAACGAGAGTGAGAGAAAGAATGTGTGTATAAAAATAAATAACAGATGGGGTACAAGGGGGAGGTGGGGCATCAGCGGAAGTTAGAGAAGTCAATGTTCGTGCCATCAGGTTGGAGGCTACCCAGACGGAATATAAGGTGTTATTCCTCCAACCTGAGTGTGGCTTCATCTTTACAGTAGAGGAGGCCATGGATAGACATGTCAGAATGGGAATGGGATGTGGAATTAAAATATGCGGCCATTGGGAGATCCTGCTTTCTCTGGCGGATAGAGTGTAGGTGTTCAGCAAAGCGGTCTCCCAGTCTGCGTCGGGTCTCACCAATATATAGAAGGCCACATCGGGAGCACCAGATGCAGTATATCACCCCAACGGACTCACAGGTGAAGTGTCGCCTCACCTTGAAGGACTGTCTGGGGCTCTGAATGGTGGTAAGGGAGGAAGTGTAAGGGCATGTGCAGCACTTGTTCCGCTTACAAGGATAAGGGCCAGGAGGGAGATCAGTGGGGAGGGATGGGGGGGACGAATGGACAAGGGAGTTGTGTAGGGAGCGATCCCTGCGGAAAGCAGAGAGAGGTGGGGAGGGAAAGATGTGCTTAGTGGTTGGATCCTGTTGGAGGTGGCAGAAGTTACGGAAAATAATAAGTTGGACCCGGAGGCTGGTGGGGTGGTAGGTGAGGACCAGGGGAACCCTATTCCTAGTGGGGTGGCGGGAGGATGGAGTGAGAGCAGATGTGCATGAAATGGGGGAGATGTGTTTGAGAGCAGAGTTGATGGTGGAGGAAGGGAAGCCCCTTTCTTTAAAAAAGGAGGACACCTCCCTCATCCTGGAATGAAAAGCCTCATCCTGAGAGCAGATGCGGCAGGGTTGATGGTGGAGGAAGAGAAGCCCCTTTCTTTAAAAAAGGAGTCCAGGATGAGGGAGATGTCCTCCTTTGTTAAAGAAAAGGGCTTCCCTTCCTCCACCATCAACTCCGCCACATCTGCTCTCAGGATGAGGCTTTTCATTCCAGGGCGAGGGAGACGTCCACCTTTTTTAAAGAAAGGGGCTTCCCTTCCTCCACCATCAACTCTGCTCTCAAACGCATCTCCCCCATTTCATGCACATCTGCTCTCACTCCATCCTCCCGCCACCCCACTAGGAATAGGGTTCCCCTTTTCCTCACCTACCACCCCACCAACCTCCGGGTCCAACATATTATTCTCCGTAACTTCCGCCACCTCCAACGGGATCCAACCACTAAGCACATCTTTCCCTCCCCGCCCCTTCTGCCTTCCGAGGGATTGCTCCCTACACGACTCCCTTGTCCAATCGTCCCCCCCATCCCTCCCCACTGATCTCCCTCCTGGCACTTATCCTTGTAAGTGGAACAAGTGCTGCACATGCCCTTACACTTCCTCCCTTACCATCATTCAGGGCCCCAAACAGTCCTTCCAGGTGAGGCGACACTTCACCTGTGAGTCGGCTGGGGTGATATACTGCGTCCGGTGCTCCCGATGTGGCCTTCTATATATTGGCGAGACCCGACGCAGACTGGGAGATCGTTTTGCTGAACACCTACGCTCTGTCCGCCAGAGAAAGCAGGATCTCCCAGTGGCCACACATTTTAATTCCACATCCCATTCCCATTCTGACATGTCTATCCACGGCCTCCTCTACTGTAAAGATGAAGCCACACTCAGGTTGGAGGAACAACACCTTATATTCCGTCTGGGTAGCCTCCAACCTGATGGCATGAACATTGACTCCTCTAACTTCCACTAACGCCCCACCTCCCCCTCGTACCCCATCCGTTACTTATTTATATACACACATTCTTTCTCTCTCCTTTTTCTCCCTCTGTCCCTCTCTCTATACCCCTTGCCCATCCTCTGGGTTCCCCCCCCCCACCCCTTGTCTTTCTTCCCGGACCTCCTGTCCCATGATCCTCTCATATCCCTTTTGCCTGTCACCTGTCCAGCTCTTGGCTCCATCCCTCCCCCTCCTGTCTTCTCCTATCATTTTGGATCTCCCCCTCCCCCTCCCACTTTCAAATCCCTTACTCACTCTTCCTTCAGTTAGTCCTGACGAAGGGTCTCGGCCTGAAACGTCGACTGTACCTCTTCCTAGAGATGCTGCCTGGCCTGCTGCGTTCACCAGCAACTTTGATGTGTGTTGCAGGAAAAAGCCGGAATACCTCCCCAAAGAGAAGAGAAAAAGCAGAACTCCGCGTGCGGCTCAATATAAATAGTGATTTAAAAGTTTTTCTCCCAATTCCTCCCCCTCCCCTTTACAAAGAAATCACATGACCCTAATATACCAGAGAAGCAGAAAAAAGATGTTTATAGTTAATCATTGAAAATAAACTAGAAATGCAAAAACAGTCTCCAGGAGCATCAAAACAATGCTATTAAACCTAAACAATACAATCTCTAACAAGAAAAAGACACCATTATTCCTTTAGCTTACTACCCAACTTTAACAAAGGAAACTAAAGCTATTCTAAACACTCCTCACTATATAAGAAAGAGTCTGTATAAACTGTGAAAGCTATCACTTAATTAATAAAAGGAAAGGAAGAAAGAAGCAGATAATCAAACCAGTTAATAATCTGTCCACTGTTAGTTCACGCCATATACCAGACTTCAAAAAAGTCATTTTTAGTCAAACCAAGAAGTTCACCTCTTCTTTAAATAGTTCATCAATCAAAGGAAATCTTCAGCATATCAAAAATCTTCAAAGCCTGTTTTCTTTCAGAAAATTGTTCAGCAGCCCAAGTATCCTTTATGCGACAGCCGACTCCACGATAGAGTTAACAAAGTCCAATGCCGCTTGGGGATCCAAAAACTCATGAGGTGCAGAATCATTAGGAAATAATTTTAGTCTAGCCAGGTAGTGAAGCAATGGAAAAATTCCCTTTGCATGAGCAATTTTCATCGCTGGGACAAATTTGATCCGCTGTTCCATAATTTCCCGTGGATAGTCTTCATAAAAATGGATCTCGGAACCGTTAAATTTAAAAACTCTCTGTTTCCTTGCACATTTTATGATTTGGTCTTTAACTTTAAGGCGAAGAAAGTTGACCAAAATAAGCCGAGGTTTACCTGAAATCTGAGAATTTGAAATGAAAATTCTCTGAGCTCTTTCAATATCAGGAGGTTGAGGGAGAATATCCGGAAACAAAGATTAAAACAAATTGGCAAAATTGTCCAATAAATTCCCACTCTCAGAACTTTCCTTCAGTCCGATAATTCGTATATTATTCCGACGAGACCGCCTCCAAATGGACAATTTTACATTGAGCCTGTTCCAAGCGGGTTGAAATATCCACAGTTTGATGTTTCGATTCTTTAAAGTCAGTATTCAAGGAAATAATATTTTCCTCAATAGTCTGAAAACTTTGTCGGAACGACTTCAACTCAAAAGTGCTATTGTCTATTTTGTTGTCGAGAGCCATCAACGCACGTTCCAAACGCTCAGCCCAGACAGGCTTATCTTCCGATTTTTCTTTCAAAGTTGTTCCCTTTCCATTGCTGGATTCAAGAGGCTGCTTTCCACTTCTTAAAGGATATGACATAATGATAACTATTTCCCTCTAAGATCCGAGAAATAAAAGTTAAAAATTCAAGGTTTAAACTGGGGAAAAGGAGAAATTAAAGGCAGCCGCAAAATTTATGTATTACTCCATCGAGCCGCAGGCGAAGGTCCGCCAGTCAGTGTTGAACTCCATGTAGGACTGCCTTAGGGACTCCAGCTAAGGATTTTTTTTTCGGGGTTTACTTCTGAAGCCTTCCCCATGAGTGGGTGTAGTTGCAGGCAGAGGAGGATGAGATCAGAGTTTTTCCTCTCCCGGAAGAATTGCCAACCACAGCTGATGAGCCCCATCTTCTTTAGCTCTTTATCTTTTCCACCTATCATATTCTAGCTTCTTACTTCAGCCCCCTTCCCCACCCACCCATCTTCATCTCACCAGGTCTCACTTATCACCTGCCAGCTTGTACACCTTTCCATTCTGGCTCCTGCCTGCTTCCTTTCCTATCCTGATGAAGGATCTCATCTCAAAACGTTGATTGTTTATTCCTCTCCATAGATACTGTGTGACCTGCAGTGTTCCTCTAACATTTTGTGTGTGTGGCTCTGAATTTCCAGCATCTGCAGAATCTCTTATGATTTACAGTTTTCTTTGCTTTTTGAACAACATGTTATTGAGAAGATAAGAAAGGGACATGCAAGCAAAGTAATGAGATAATTAAAGTACGATTAGTCACGATCTAATTGAATTTATCTAATCTAATTGAACTGATGTAATTGGGTGCCACGGTAATGTAGCCGTTAGCATGACACTATACCAGCTCAGGGTGTTGGACTTCGGAGTTCAATACGATGTTCTCTGTGAGGAGTATGTACGTTCTCCCAGTGGAATGTGTGCATTTCCTCCCACAGTAAAAAGATTACCCGTTAGTAGGTTAATTGGCCTTTGTAACTGCTTTCTGGCAGTTTCTCTGCGTTGAGCGACTAATCAGCAAGAGGTAGTACGTAAAAAGGGCTACTGTTCGATGTCTGCGTGCAAGCAGAGCGACTTTGGCTCATCAGGCAGGGTGAGGTAAAGGCTCTGGTTGGTTTCACTCTTACTGTTCTTATTTGTTCCTTCCTCATGTATTGGGCATAGTAGTTCAGTGACAGTGTTTTGTACTCTGTGTGGGACGTGGGAAGTCTGAACGTATCTGCACCAGGTGCACCGAGTTGCAGCTCTGAGAGAACATGTTAAGGAACTGGAGCTGCATCTCAATGACCTTGGACTTGTGCGGGAGAATAAGGAGGTGATAGACAGGAGCCTGGAGGGAGGTAGTCACCTCTAGATTGTAGGAGACAGGTGAGAGTCAGGAGAAGGAGGGGAAATACACAGCCAGTGCAGAGTACACCTGTAGCCATTCCCCTCAATAATAGATATCTAACTTTAGATATTATTGAGGGGGATGACCTACTGGGGGAAGCCACAGTGACTGGGTGAATAGGTGAAGAGGAGATAGGTGAAGTGTTGATAGGAGATTCCATACATAGTCAGAGGAACAGAGACGAAATTCTGTGGGTGTTATAGAGACACCTAGGTGGGATGTTGCCTTCCTGGAGCCAGGTTCAGGGATGTCTTGGACTGGCTCCATGACATTTGCAAGAGTGAGGGTGAGCACCCAGAAGTCTTGGTACATATTGGCATCAATGACATAGGTAGGTAAGTTGAGAGGTCCTGAAGAGAGATTTTAAGGAGCTAGGTAGAAAGCTGAAAAACAGGACCTCCAGGATAGTAATCTCTAGATTGCTGTTCATGCTACATGCCAATGAGGGTAAGAATAGGATGACTTGGCAAGTGAATGCGTGGCTGAGGAACTGATGCAGGGGACGGGGTTCTGACTTGTGGATCATTGGGATCTCTTCTGGGGAAAATGCAATCTGTACAAAAGGGATCGGTTACACATGAACCCGAGGAGTCTGAGACTCTTGTGGCACCTTTGCTAGAGTTGTTCAGGAGGGTTTAAACTAACTTGGCAGCGGAATGGGAACTGGAGTATAGTGCTGAGGATGAGGTGCTTGGTTTATAAACAAAGCCAGTGAGTAGTGAGATTTCTAGCAAGGACAGGCTGGTGATAGGGCAAAATTGCCGTCAACAGGATGAGTTGCAATGTAAAAGGCAAACAAAATCGAAAAGGGTGAATACAGGACTGAAGGTGTTGTCTATGAATGTGCACAGTATACGGGAATAAGGTGGATGAACTTGTAGCACAGTTACAGGTTGACATGTATGATGTTTTAGGCCTCACTGAATCATGGCTAAAAGAAGATTATAGCTCGGAGCTTAATGTCCAAGGATACACATTGTTTCAAAAGGATGGGCAAGAAGGCAGAGGGGGTGGCATTGCTCTGTGGGTAAAATATGAAATCAAATCATTTGAAAGAGATGACATAGGGTCAGAAGGTGTAAAATCTTGGTGAATAGAATGAAGGAACTGCAAGGGTAAAAAAGCTGTGATGGGAGTTATATGCAGACCTCAAACTGATAGAAAATGAAGGCCAAGGTCAACGTTACAATAGGAATGGGGGATTTCAGTATGCAAGTAGATTGGGAAAATCAGGTTGGTGCTAGATCCCAAGAGGGGGAATTTCTAGAATGCCTATGAATTGGTTTTTTAGAGCAGCTAGTCTGGACTGGGTGTTGTGCAATTAACCAATAGTGATTAGAGAGCTTAAGGGAAAAGAACCCTTAGAGGAAAGTGATCATAATATAATTGAGTTCACTGTGAAATTTGAGAGGGAGAAGCTAAAGTCAGATGTATCAGTATAACAGTGGAGTAAAGGGAATTACAGAGGCATGATAGAGGAGTTGTCCAGAACTGATTGGAGAAGAACACTGGCAGGGATGAGGGCAGAGCAACAATGGCTGGAATTTCTGGAAGCAATTCAGCAGGCACAGGATATGTAGATCCCAAAGAGAAAGAAGTATTCTAAAGGAAAGATGACACAACTGTGGTTAACAAGAAAAGTCAAAGCCAACATAAATGCCAAAGAGAGGGTATATAATAGAACAAAAATTAGTGGGAAGTTAAAGGGTTGGGAAGCTTTTAAAAACCAACAAAAGGCAACTAAAAAGACATTAAAAAGGTAAAGATGGAATCAGAAAGTACGCTAGCCAAAGAGGATACCAAAAGTTTCTTCAGATGCATAAAGTGTAAAAGGGAGAGGGGAGTGGATATCAGAGCGCTGGAAGAATGGTGGTGGAGAGGTGGTAATGGGGGACAAAGAAATGGCAGACAAACTGACTAATTATTTTCCATCCATCTTCACTGTGTATGGTAGAAATTCCAGGAGTCAGGGTTCATAAAGTATGTGAAGTTACCATAACTAGAGAGAAGGTTCTTGGGAAACTGAAAGGTCTGAAGGTAAATGAAGTCACCTGGACCAGATGATATACACGAAGGGTTCTAAAAGAGTTGGCTGAAGTGATTGTGGTGAAATTAGTAATGTTCTTTCAAGAATCACTGGATTCTGGAATGGTTCCGGATGACTGGAAAATTGCAACTCTTCAAGAAGGGACAGAGGCAGAAGAAAGGAAATTATAGGTCAGTCAGCCTGACCTCAGTGGTTGGGAAAATGTTGGAGTCGATTGTCAAGGGTGTGGTTTTGGGGTACTGGAAGCATATGATAATAAGCTGTAGTCAGGGTGGTTTCTTCAAGGGAAGATCTTGCCTGACAAATCTGTTGGAATGCTTTGAAGAACTAATAAGCAGGATAGACAAAGGGGAATCGCTTGATGTTGTGTACTTGGATTTTCAGAAGGCCTTAAATCCATGGTACTACAGGAGAGATTCTAGCATAGATAATGCAGTGGCTGATAGGCAGGAGGCAAAGAGCCTTTTCTGGTTGGCTGCTGGTGAATAGTGGTGTTCCAAAGTGTTGGGACCGATTCTTTTTGTGTTATATGTCAATGATTTGGATAATGGAATTGATGGCTTTGTTGCAAAGTTTGCAGACGATTTGAAGATAGGTGGATGCGCGGGTAGTTTTGAGGAAGAAGAGGGGGTACTTAGACAGACTAGGAGAATGGGCAAAGAAAAGGCAGATGGAATACAACGTTGGAAACTGTGTGGTCATGCACATTGGTAGAAGAAATGAAAGGGCTATTTAGACTATTTTCTAAATGGAGAGAAAATTCAAAAATCTGAAGTGCAAAGGGACTTGGGAGTCATGTGCAGGATTCCATAAAGGTTAATTTGCAGGTTGAATCTGTGCTGAGGAAGGCAAATGCAACATTAGCATTCATTTCAAGAGGACTAGAATATAAAAGCAAGGATGCAATGCTGAGACTTTATAAAGCACTGGTGAGGCCTCACTGGGAGTATTGTGAGCAGTTTTGAGTCCCTTATCTTAGGAAGGATATGCTGCAACTGCAGAGGGTTCAAGGGATGTTCATGATAATGGTTCCAGGATTGAATGGCTTACCATATGAAGAGCGTTTGATGGCTCTGGGCCTGTATTCATTAGATTCAGAAGAATGAGGGGTGGCCTAATTGAAATCTATCGAATGGTGAAAGGCCTTGATCGAGTGGATGTGGAGAGAATGTTTCTGATGGTGGGAGAGTCTAAGACCAGAGGATGCAGCCTCAGAATAGAGGGGTGTCTGTTTAGAACGGAGATGAGGAATTTCTTCAGACAGAGTGGTGATTCTGTAGAATTCTTCGCCACAGGTAGCTCTGGAGGCCAAGTCTTTATGTATATTTGAGGCAGAGTCTGATAGATTTTTGATTGGTCAACACATGAAGGGATGCGGGGAAGCAGGAGATTGATGTTGAAAGGAAAAATGGATCAGCCATGATGAAATGGTGGAGCAGACTTTATGGGCCAAATGGCCAAATTCTGTTCCTATTTCTTATGGTGTTATGTAAGTTGTGCTGTGATGAGGCTGGAGTTAAATGGGGGTTGCTGGGCACTGTGGCTCAAAGGACCAGAAGGGCATGTTCTGCACTCTATCTGTAAATAAGGAAAGAAGATTAGACAGGAATGTGGAAGCCAAGTCATGAACTAAAATTGAAATACAATTAGGCATGATCTAATTGATCTTCTGATCCTAGATCTTACGAAGGTAAAGAGGGTTTGAGGGGTCACGATTGATTGACTATCTCTGACCTTGCTTTGCAGGTTGACACAGCAGCAGTAGTCAGCTTTCTGGAGACAGCAGGTTTGAACCTCAGACAGCTCTTTGTGACGTACAGCATTTGCCCGCGCAACATCTTGAATGCCATTATGGTAAGGTTACCTTGTGCTCAGGGGGTGGGCAATGGGATGGAGTTGCAGGATCCCAGTATAATTGGGTTGTGCCATGGGAAGGAAGGGATGAACTGAGAGGACACCGGGGTTTCCTGCCTCTTCTTCCCCCCATTTGTGACATTTACCAGCAGTGTTGCAGATGAAGGGCCCGAAGTATTGTTGAGGTTCTCCACCACCTATTCCACAATCACTTTGACCCACTACCAACAGGAAGGGGGTACAGGAGCATCAGGATTAGGGCTGCCAAACTAGGTAACCACTTCTTTCCTGAGGCTGTGAGACTAATAAATACCCTTTCACCACTGAGCTTTTGTCACTTGGACAGAGAGTGGTTTACTGTTTCTTTGTGCTGCATACTACAGTCTTTTTTATATTATATTTTCACTTATTTATGGTATATTTTGTTTTGTATCCTGTGTGTGTGTGAGTGATATGTTTTGTGGGTGCACCATGGTCTTGAGAAACGTTATTTTGTTTGGTTGTACAAGGGATCAGCAGTGGAAAAGGTGAGCAGCTTCAAGTTCCTGGGTCTCAACATCTCTGAAGATGTGTCTTGGGCCCAACTTATTTGTGCAGTTATGAAAAAGTCACACCTGCAGTCATATTTCATTAGACATTTGAAGAGATCTGGTATGTGGCCAAAGACTCTAGCAACCCTACCATCAACCACCCGAGCTACACATTTTCTGAGTTATCTCCAACTCCAGCAAATTTTTAAAGAACATTCTGACTAGTTGCATCACCATCTGATATGGAGGGAACCTCCATTGGAAACATCCTTAACACTATCCTTCCCAGCATTTGGGACATCTTCAAAAGGCGATGCCTCAAAAAGGTGGCATCCATTATTAAAGACCCCATCACCCAGGATATGCTCTCTTCTCATTACTACCATGAGGAAGGAGGTACAGGAGCCTTAAGAAACACACTCAATGTTTTAGGGTCACCTTGTTCTCTTCCACTATCAGATTTCTGAATAATCCATGAACACTGCCTCCAGAATACTGTATCCAACTCTGGTCACCTGCTGTTAGGAAATTTGTGAATGTTCAGTAGCGACCTCCTAGCCATACTCCATCCTGACTTGGAGATACATTACCATTCCTTCAGTGTCACTGGGTCAAGGTCCTGGAACTCCCTCCTCCACTGCACTGTGGGTGTGTTCACATCCCAGGGACTGCAACGATTCAAGAAGGCCACGCACCTCCTTGAAGGCAACTAGGGACAGGTAATTAAATGCTGGCTCAACCTGTGAAGCCCACATCCCTTCAAGTTCAAGTTTTCATTGTAATTCACCCATACACATGTATATCGCCAAACAAAACAGCATTTCTCTGGGACCTCGATGCAAAGTGTAGTACCAACAGTCACACAGCACATATTGCACATAGAATTACATTGTCAGTGAAACATACAGTTACACAAAAACATATGTAGCCAAGCCCCTGGATGTCGTGGCCTGTAGAATGATGGTACATGGGATGTTGTCCCGGAGCCACGTTTCTGGAAGAACAGCCCACAGCAGTTCCACATGTCGCGCAAGTGCAGCTGCAGATGAATGCAGTTCAGCTTGCCTTCCACTGAGCCAACCCTGGAGGACAGCACTGACAGGAGGGACCAGCCCCCACCCCAGCACAATTTCAAGGTTGTTTATTGTAATTTTTCATTACATGAGTGCAAAGGAGAACAAGATGATTGTTACTCCAGATCCAGATCCGATGCAGCATATTTCAAAAAGATAAGAAGCATAAAACACAATGTAAAATGTAAAAGCAATCATAAAAACATATGTACAAGTTTGAGTATCGCCAAATATGTGAGAGCTTGTATACTTATATTAAATGAATATATATACACACATGAAGCCATGAACACCACCTATTATTCCTTTCATTGTTGGTACTATTTATTTATTTTTGTTATTTATATATTTTTAAATGTTCTTACACTGTATTGCTGTTGCAAACCAACAGATTTCACATCAGGTAAGACTTAGGAGCAGAACTAGGCTATTTGGTCCATCGCAGGTGCTGCGGCATTCCATCATGGCTGATTTATTATCCCTCTCGACCCTGTTCTCCTGCTTTCTCCCAATAACTTCTGAGTCAAGGCATCAAGAGCCTACCAACCTCTGCTTTACTTAAGCCCCAACACCCCTGCTGGGGCAAAGGCCACTGACAGTAGCTCGCCAGAGTCCTCTGTCCTGCCTCTTGGTTTATCTTTCCTGTCCCAGGGATGGTGTCTTTAGAGCTTCCGTTGGTGTTTCAGTAGCTCTGCTTTTTTTTTCTCCACAGGATGGGGTTGCTAGCCCCATGCCCAACCCTCCTCCTTTTGTGGTCGGCTGGGGACACTCGTGGTGGAGTTCACCTCCGCTTTAAATGTACCCAATTATTAGGCCCCTACGGCCATCTGTGGCGATGAATTCCACAGACTCATTACCCTCTGACGAAAGAAATTCCTCATCTCTGTACTAAGTAGGTGTCCCTCTAAATTGAGGTTGTGCCCTTCAGTCCTAGACTCCCCCAGTATAGGAAACATGTCAGTGATAATAAACCTGATTCTAATACATACAATCTCATTCAAATGTTTAATAACCACTTGGCCACACGCCAACACGTCATATACAACCCTGAGATTAATTTTCTTGCAGGCATTCATAGTAAATACAAAGAAAACAATAATACATATCAAAAACATGAGATGAAAAGGCCTTGAAAGTGAGTCCATAGGTTGAAGGGACAGTTCACTATTGGCGTGAGTGAAGTTATCCCCTTTGGTTCAAGAGCTTTATCGATGGTTGAGGGGTAATAACTGTTCCTGAACTTGTGGTGAAGATCCTGAGGTTCTTGTAACTCCTTCCTGATGGCAGCAGCAAGAAGAGAGCATGCCCTGGATGGTGGGGGTCCTTGATGATAGATGGTGCTTTCCTACGATAGTGCTCTGTGTAGATGTGCTCAATGGTGGCGAGGACTCTACCCACAATGGACTATCTCTGTAAAGTTACTGGAGAGGAGTTTTGATATAGGTGAGATCCAATCTTCCAATTAGCTGACAATCACCATGTTTTATTTGATGTCTTTATGCAGCTGGTTGGTATTTGGTCCAGTTTGCTAACAGTTTCGTTCACCTAATCTGTGTGCTCCTGTCTCCTAGGCTGGCTGCTGCACTGAACTCAGAGTACTGGAGATCAACTCCGAGATCAAGCAGACTAATCCCTTCTTCCCGTTGTGCCTTGAGATGCTACAGACTGGCTGCCCCAAACTACAGGTACTTGGGGTGTTGAGGGTGATGGCACTGTAACGTAGCGGTTAGTGTAATGTAATTACAATGCTAGTGACTCGGGTTCAATTCCCACCACTGTCTGTATGGAGTTTCTGTAGCATTGTGGGTTTCCTCTGGGTGCTCTGGTTCCTCCCATATTCTGAAGACGTATGGGTTAGTGGGTTAATTAGTCACAGGAGTCTAATTGGGTGGTGTGGGCTTGTGTTAAGGTGCTTTATTTCTAAATGAAAATAAAATTACTGCCTGTCTATTGAACTCTCTTTCAATAACCCCTCATTCATAAAGAACACCCTTGCCTGTCGATTTACATTCCACCTACAAAGGCTGAGGGGAGACCTATTGAAGTTTATAGCAACAAAAGATTCTGCAAGTGCTAGAAATCTTGAGCAATACAAAGAATATGCTGGAGAAACTCAGCAGGTCAGGCAGCATCTATGGAGGGGAATACAATTATAACATTTGGGCTGAGACCCCTCATCAGATGAAACGTTGATCATTTATTCAGCTCTGTTGATGCTACCTTATCCTTTCAGTTCCTCCAGCATTTTGCATGTGTTGGAAGTTACAAAAATTACAAGGGGTATACAGTATATATAAGGTAGACATCTTCCCCCTCCCCCCCCCAGTATTTTTTAACAGGCATCCATTAGTCTCCTGAGACCATGGATTTGTGCCTCGGAAGGTTTCCAGGGCGCAGCCCTGGGCAAGGTTGTATGGAAGACCGGCAATTGCCGATGCTGCAAGTCTCCCCTCTCCACGCCACCGATGTTGTCCAAGGGAAGGGCACTAGGGCCGATACAGCTTGGCACCAGTGTCATTGCAGAGCAGTGTGTGGTTAAGTGCCTCGCTCAAGGACACAACACGCTGCCACAGCCAAGGCTCAAACTAGCGACCTTCAGATCACTAGACAAACGCCTTAACCACTTGGCCAACCCCACCACCCCGCCAGCATAGAATGTCAAATATCACCAGTTCAGGAACAGTTATTAGCCCTCAACCAACAGGCTCTTGATCCGAAGAGGATAACCCCATCACTGAACTATTCCCACTATCTGTGGACAACAGGAATTCTGCAGGTGCTGGAAATTCAAGCAACACACATCAAAGTTGCTGCTCTATCCATGCTAGTATAGGGTTATGGGCTGAGTGCAGGTCGGTAGGACTAGGTGAGAGTAAGAGTTCAGCACGGACTAGAAGGGCCGAGATGGCCTGTTTCCCTGCTGTAATTGTTATATGGTTATATAGTATCTTTCCTGTAACACCATGGGCTCTTCTCGTGTTTAGCAGTCCCAATTGCTCATTATGTTTACTTTAATTTGGTATTGTGGTTGTCATAGCCATGATAGCTAAAGGGTTTGTGCCTGTGCTGCGTTGTCCTATATTGTAGAAATGCATCACATCACTTTGCATCGAAGCAAGCCTTTTTGCTCCCATACTGATCAGGAGGGCTCCCATTGTGTTACTGCCATTTAGCAGCACTTGGCTTGTGGTTTTCTATGCTAGGGTGATTCAGGTGCTCAAATCCTTTGATATGTAGAAGTTACTGTCTGTGCTAACTTGCCTCTCTGCAGTAAACCAGCTACTGCCAGTCTTTAACCAATTGTGTCATTTGGTGCAGGTCCTAAGACTGCTGAATCTGGCCTGGTTCCCAAGGGTTTCCACAACGATCGTTTCCCCTGAGGTCGGCTTCTCTGAGTTGGAGGAGCTGTGCTTGGCCACCTCATGCTCGCTGGTCACAGATGAGGTTCTGGTAAAGCTGCTGCACCTGTCGACCAAGCTGCGGAGCTTGGACCTCCGAGGTTGTTATTGGATCACACCGGCGTCGCTACAGCTTCTGCCCTGCCAAGGTAGGGAGAACTGTCTCTCCTCTGTTTGATTCCTCTCTGAGGATTTGTGTGTCATGAGAGACTTTTATAAAAATGTAAGACACAATTATTTGGTCTCAAATATGTCAAATTGTCACTGAGTGCATTGAGGTAAAACAATAACAGTTCAGAATAAAGAGTCATGGTTCCAGAACACATTCCACACAATCAGGAAAGCTCAGGGCTCATACGTCCAAGGATAAATTAGCTCGTTATTACTCATATAGATCCTGTATGTGATAGATGTCATTCTGAGATAGCTTCATTAACTCATATGTTTTGGTCATGCCCTTTGTGAAGAAATATTGGGATGACATCTTTGATATTATTTCAACTGTTTTGAATGTTGATCTACAACCTCATCCTATTACTGCAATCTTTGGTTTACCAGGGATAGAACAACGTCATCTGACCTCCTCGGCTTGTCGGATGATTGCTTTTGTTACACTAATGGCTAGAAGATCCATATTATTGAATTGGAAAGAGATGAAGCCTCCTACTACATTTCAATAGTTTTCTCAAACTATGTCTTGTTTAAATTTAGAAAAAAAATTAGAAGCGTCATTTACGACCCTTCTATTAAATTTGAAGAGATTTGGAGACCATTTATTCAATACTTTCATATGATGTAATTTGACCCTTTCCAATTCTGTTTTGTTACTTCAATGTACGGAGAGAGGAGCAGAGTTAACGACACTAATGGTCTTATCTGAGGTATCATAATAGCCAGTATCATAGACCTGACGAGTGTATGGTCCTGATGAAGGGTCTCGGCCTGAAACGTCGACTGTACCTCTTCCTAGAGATGCTGCCTGGCCTACTGTATTCACCAGCAACTTTGATGTGTGTAGCCCATTCTTTTTCTTTTTTTTCTTTAGTTTAGTTTAGTTTTCTTCTAGTTGGTTTAGGTTTTTTTTGTTTTGGGGTGTACACATATATTTTTTCTTTTTTCATGATATTTTTATATTTTCACTTTATATTTTCCTATATTATGTTTGTACTTTTTGAGATTTTGGGAGGCTCATTAATTATGTGTCAACTGAATTTATACTTGTATAAACTATTTATCAATAGTGTAATCCCAATTGCTCTGTATCTATTTTCTGTAATGTTTATGATGCTGAAATTAATAGAAAGATTGAAAAGGAAAGCTCACTGATTTTCTGAGGAGGCTGACGAGAGCTGCAGTATGCACATCTATACTCACATCATTCTCCAGATGCATCATTGCATGGTACGGAAACTGCACTGCTGCAGACAGAAGGGTTCTACAACTGGTAGTCAAAACTGCCCAGCGTATCACTGGCACCATCAAGGACATGTATATAGAAAGAGTCAGTAGCATCATGAAGGCTCCCACCCACCTTGCTCGTGGACTGTTCGTCCCACTCCCATCAGGGACGAGTCTACGTAGCATCCACACCAGGACCACCAGGCTCAAAAACAGTTACTTTCCCCAAGTACTAAGGCTGATCAACACCTCCACCCACTAACCCACCCCTCCACACCCCCCAACCACCATCATATCCTGTCAGTCACCTTATGTACAGACACTCCTGTGTCTGGCATCATTTTACGGGCATGCATGTAATCTATATATCAAAGCTAGCTATGTATTTATCTTTATTGTGGTTTTTTTATTATTGTGTTCTTTATCTTAGAGTTTTTTCATGTGTGTAATGGAAAAGCTACAGAGAAAGGCAGGTAAACAGATCACAACGAGGTAGATTGTGAGGTCAATTGTCTATATTATTGTACAAGGGAGTCCATTCAAGACTCTGATAACAGTGGGATAGAAGCTGTCCTTGAGCCTGTTGGGAGAGGGGAGAAGAGAGAATGCCTGGAGTGGGTGGTGTCCTTCTGCTTTACTGAGTCAGCAAGAAGTGCGGACAGAGTCCACGGTTTCTGTGATGTGCTGAACTGTATCCACAACTCTCTGCAGTTACTTGCAGCCGTGGGCTCAAGACAGCTTCTACCCTGCAGTAATAAGACTATTAAACGGTTGCATAGTACGATAAGATGAATACTTGACCTCACAATCTACTGTGTTATGGTCTTGCACCTTATTGTCTAGCTGCACTGCACTTCCTCTGAATGCAACACTTTATTCTGCATTCTGTTATTATTTTCCATTGTTCTACCTCAATGCACCGTGTAATTAAATGATCTGCATGAACAGAAGACGAGCTTTCACTGTACCTCAGTACATGTGACGATAATAAACCAAAACCAGTACATGTGGGGAGAGCAAACATAAGGAAAGTTGGATCTTACTGAATGGTGGAACAGACTTGAGGGGCCGAATGGCCTGCCCCTGACAATCTGAGGCTAACGAGCCAAAGTGATTTCTTTTGAAGATCAGCAGGTCAGGCAGCACGTATGGAAAGGAGTCAACAGTCAACTCTGTGGGCCAGGACCCTTCCTGAAATGTTGACTATTCCTCTCCTTAGATGCTGCTTGACCTGCTGAGCATAATTTCCAGCATCTATGGAATCTCTTGGGTTCTTACGAAACTCTCTGCTTGTTCCATCACCAGACCTCTCGCGGTTGTTCCTGGGACTGGATTATAGCACGCTACAGCTGGTTAAGCAGGGCTCACAGCAAATAGCTCTGAAGTGGAGACACTCTTTGGAGGTGCTGGATATCAGTGGTCAGTTTTACAAGGTGAAGGACCTTGAGCGAGCCATGGAGATCTTGGCAGGGACCGAGGGCAATGTCATCCTACGCACCCTCAACCTGGCTGGGACAAAAGTCACCCTGGATGCTGTCAGGTAGTCATCAGTGTGATATATTTGCTATATTGTAGATCTGAAGTGTGAAAAGACCAATTAATATCAGAGACTACAGAACACCACAGCACAGTACAGGCCCTTCAGCCCATGATGTGGTGCAACTTTTTAATGTGCTCTTGAAGATCAATCTAACCCTTCTCTTCCATATAGCCCTCCATTTTTAAACATAGAACATAGAAGAGTACAACACAGGATCAGGCACTTCAGCCCACAATGTTTTGCCGAACCAGCTAAAAAGCAGATTAAAAACACCCAAACACTAATTCCTCCTACCTATATAGCATGTCCTATGCCTCCACCTTCCTCACATCCGTGTGCCTGTCCAAGCATCTCTTAAGAGACTCTAATGTATTTGCCTCTACCACCATACCAGGCAGCACATTCCAAGCATTTACGACTCTGAGTAAAAAATCTTACCCCTCACATCCAGTTTGAACCTACCCCCTCACCTTCAAGGCACGTCCTCTGGTATTAAACATTTCAATTCTGAGAAACAGATGCTCTCTGTCTACTCTATCGAAGTCTCTTATAATCTTATTAACTTCTATCAGATCTCCCCACAGCCTCTGCTGCTCCAGAGAAAACAATACACTTATCTAGCTTGTCGTGATAGCACATGCCCTCTAAACCAGGCAGAGTCCTGGTAAACATCTTCTACACCCTCAACATCTTTCCTAGTGGGGCAAACAGAATTGTATGTAATACTCCATGTGGCCTAACCAGAGTTTTATGAAGTTACAACATAACCTCTTGACTTTTGGACTCAGTGCCTTGACTAATAAAAGCAAGTGTTCCATAAGCCGCCTTAACCACCTTAATCGGCCTGTGTAGCTTAATTCTATATTCTCACTGTGTATGACCTCTTCCCCCTTTCTGCCTATGTAGTTGGTGCCAATATGCAACAGGACCTCTGGCTGTTCACCCTCCTCATTGAGAATATCCTGCAGATGCTCTGATATGTCCTGGACCCTAGCAACCGGGAGGCAACACACGATCTTGGTGTTTCTTTTGAAGCCACAGAATCTCCTTTCTGTCCCCCCAACTATTGGGTCCCTATAACTACTGCACTGCCTAACTTTACACTTCCCTGTTGAGCCTCAGAGCCGGCCACACACCCACCAGCCTGGCTGCTGCTGCTGTGCCCCAGTGGATGTCTCTCCACCCCCAACCCAACCCCTTGCAGTATCCAAATAGGTATACTTGTTGCTGAGGACAATGGCCACAGGACGCTCTGCACATACTTCCTAATCCTCTTACTCCTCACGGTGGTTACCCATCTACTGTCCGAAGCCTGTACTCTGGGTCTGACTACCTCTTCAAAAGAGTCAGCTTTAGTATCTTCAGCCTCCCAAATGATCCCAAGAACATCCAACTCCAGTTCCAGCTCTTTGGCCCAGTCAGTTGGACACTGAAGTTGGGTGCACTTCCTGTAGGTGTAGTCGTCAGGGAAACTGTCAGGTATCCTGAATATCCACATCTGACAGGAGGAGCCTTCCATCCTGACTCCTCTATACTAAAGAAAAGGCTATTTCTTCTTATCTGTGCCTCCGCCTGCGTGCGTACACTGAAAACCGTAAAGCCAAAGCCTTCCTATCACTGGCGTACTGGCATCTCTGCTTGACCCTTGATTTTATTTGCAGCTGAGTTTTGTTTTGGCCTCTGATACCAACACTTATCACGTTGTGCTGCCAGTAAAGCCCAGCCTTACCCGAATCTGCTCCTTTTATACTCTTTTTTTTCTCTCTCTCTCCCGACGTCTGTATCGCTCCAACACTGACACTCACACTCAATGTGCCTGAGCCACCGAAATTTTTTTTCTTTTATTCATGTGGCTATCATAGAGGCTCTTAAATTCCCAAATGTATCTGCCTCTACCACCACCCCACCACCCCTGGCAGTGTATTCCATGCACCCACCACTCTGTTTTTTAAAAGAAACTTACCCCTGACATTCCTCAATACTGTTCTCCAATCACCTGAAAATCTTGCCTCCTCAAATTAGCCCTTTCCTCCTGGGAAAGTGTCTCTGGCTGTCCACTCGATCTATGCCTGATATCATCTTGTACACTTTTATCAGGTCACTTCTCATCCTCATTTGCTCCAAAGTGAAAAGCCCTCGCTCACTAGACCTTGCCTCATGTGACATGCTCTCTAATCTAGGCAGTGTCCTGGTGAATCTCCTCTGCACCCTCTTTAAAGCTTCCGCATCCTTCCTCTACTGAGGCACCCAGAATTGAACACAATACTCCCAAGTGTGGTCTAATCAAAGTTCAAAGTAAATTTATGATCCAAGTACATATATATCACCGTATACAACCCTGAGATTCATTATCCTTTTGGCAACTTCAATAACCATAATAGAATCAATGAAGGACCACACCAGCAGCATGGATAAACAGTGTTTAAAAGACAAATACAAAAGAATAAAAGGAAATAATTATATAAATAATAAATTTCGTGAACATGAGATGAAAAGTCTTTGAAAGTGACTCCATAAGTTATGGAAACAGGTCAGTGTTGTGGTGAGTGAAGTTATCTCCTCTGGTTCAAGAGCCTGGTGGTTGAGGGACAGTAACTGTTTCTGAACCTGGTGGTGTGTGTCCTGAGGCTCCTGTACCACCTTCCTGATGGCACCAGTGAGAACAGAGCATGGCCTGGGTGGCAGCAGTCCTTGATGGGTACTGCTTTCCTGCAACAGTGCTCTGTGTAGATGCACTCAGTGGTTGGGAGGGCCATACCCGTGATGGACTGGGCCATATCCACTACTTTTTGTAGGATTTTCCACGCAAGGGCATTCCATACCAGCCTGTGATGCAGCCGGTCGATATACTCTCCACTGCACATCTATGCCAAATGTTTTCAAACTTCTAAGTGGAGGTACTGCCGTGCTTTCTATGTAATGACATTTACGTACTACTTTTAATGAGATCTCCCCTCATTCTTCTAAACTTCAGCTAGTACAGCCATCAAACACTCCCGATGGATTAACCTTTTCATTTCCAGGATCATTCTCATGAACCTCCTCTGGACCCTTTCCAATGCCAGCACACCCTTTCTTAGATAAGGGGCCTAAAACTGCTCACAATACTCCAAGTGCAGTCTGACCAATGCCTTATAGACCTCAGCATTACATCCTTGCTTTTTATATTCTAGTCCTCTCCAAATGAATGTTAACATTGCTTTTGCTTTCTTTATGGTCTATGGCTATTTCGCTATACCTGTGACAAATAAAGTTAATCTTTTCTTAATTCAGTTCAAAGGTCAAGTTTAATGTCAGAAATGTATACAGTATACATCCTGAAATGCTTTCTTGTCACAAGAGCCTGCCTTTCATTACCACAGTTCTCTCAGGAAATGTTTCTGTTTGTTGCTTTAGGTCTGTGGAGAGAGGTTTGATTTTTCTCTTTCTCTGTTCTCCAGGGTGGTGGTGAGCAGCTGCTCACAACTCAGCTACCTGAACCTTACATCCTGTTGCTGTCTGCCCCAGGACCTAAAGCGCATCTACCAAGGCCAGCATGAGATCAGCCAGTTGATCAACCTCTTGCTGAGTGGCAGCGTAGGTGAGCAGCAACCCACTGGGGACCACAGGCCGCGGGGAGAGGCTGACAGCTAAAGGCTCTGCTCATTAGACACCAGGAACAGCTGCAGCCCAATGGTAGAAACAAAGGGTGCTGTCATAGGCGTGCCTTCATAAAGTTTTTATGTAGAATTATGCTCCTTCCTTAAAGTTCAAAGCACTATCAATAAAGAAAGCAAAAAAATATATCGACTGCATTGTGCCGGGGCCTGGGACTGCCGAGATGTATTCTAGGTACAGCTTGGAACTACTCTGGGCTGCGGTCTGCAGCATTTATTGTTCCAAACCAAACCTGGGCTGAAGTCAATTTGCTGCAAAATACTGAAAAGAGTTCCTGATTCCTGATCTACATCTTGAGCAGACCATATGTTGTGCTCTGAGCCTGCAGTTTGCCTGCCTTGTGAGGGAGCTGGGCAGACGTTGCAAGGCAGATGCAATTCATAAAGGAAGCTTGGGCAAGTCGGATGTTAAGGGGGACAGGTTTGGCCAGTTGAGGGTTTCCTGAGGCAATACGTGATCATGAACTGCAGCGTGACAGTGAGAGGTGATCTCCCGCTCTCAGACCAGCGAACTGGTTCACGCTTCATCAGTCACTAAATGTAAACTACACCTTGACTGTGGAGAGTAGCCACCTGTATATGGTTAAACAGTTTGGTCTAGGCACTACAGGAGATAAAACATCTATTGCCTTAAGGTTTTTCCATTTCCTTTACATTCCCCGGACCCCAGCATCATACAGTCCACTCTCCAAGGTGCTCTGATGGTTTTCTAGGTTGTGCCTCAACTGGATGGGTCTTTTAATTTTACTTCCTCGTAAGAAACTTCTTGGTTGCTCTTTTTCTTGGAGCGCTTTTTGGTGTTTGTTTTTTTAAGATAGTCTTTGTGGTGCCACATGGTGCAGTTTCTTACTTCCTGGCGTCGTGTAGAACTTGCCTCACTATCTTCTCATTGATATACTGATTAAGGACCTAGTCAAAGGAACTGGTTCCAAATGTCCTAATCATTGAGTATTGGGATTCACTATTAACGTTCAGTGAACTGCTGCGTGGAAATAACATAGAAAAGCACAGCGCAGTACAGGCCCTCTGGTGGTGGTGGTGGGTGTCACGGGAAGCAACAACTCATCAGCAACTGATGAACCAGTGCTTGGTGCTTTAACAAGCTGGCAAATGCTTTTGTTTTATGAAAATGTTTGTGGACTCTTATTGATAGTGGTTATAAACTACTGCTATATGCAAGTGTGGACATGCAATAAAATATTTGTTAAAGCCGATGTTTATTGTGACCTATAATTTTAACAGACAATAAATGATATAAAAGATTTAATGAGCAAATTTGTGTGATGCCATTTTATTATGACGATGGATCCTTAAGATTGTCATAGCTGGTGGGGATGCTCCCAATGGCGTACGTCTCAAATAGCCTCTGAAATCCAAATCCAGCTCCTGCCCTTCATGTGTGGCTTAGCTACTAAGCCTGGCAGAACTGTTTCTACCGGCAGGAGGAAGGGCAAAGGCAAGTTACTGGTGCCTTAAAACCAATCACTTCAGGCAGATGGAACTTGTCAGCTGTGGTTGACATCTATCTAGAAGGAAAACACTGACCTCAAACCTCAAGCTTCAGGAGTAAGCACAGAGCTGGAGTCCCTAGGTCAGTAGTATGTTGAGTTCACCACTGACCAGCAACTCCTGCAACACCACTGGTGCCAAACTGTATTGGTCCCTGCTGTTTCTTTAATGGCACCTACCTGTACATCTGGGTATATAACTGGGTGCTACCATTCTTCATTACTCTCCTAACAAAGACCATCATGCCCTTTCCCTTCCTCATTGCAACATTCATGCACCTGTTGGCTCTGACATTTGTGTTTCAGGCCACTTGGATATTCCAGCCTGTTTAATGAATACACTGCTTTTCAGTTTTGTGCACCAAAGTAAGTATTTTATTGCACCTGCCATATTCTCAAAGTAAATTTATCATCAATATATAATTACTACCTTGAGATTCATTTTCTTGTAAGCATTTATGGGAAAATAAAGAAACAATAGAATTTACAAAAAATATACATACAATGCCTATAAAAAGTATTTGACCAACCTCCACCCCCGGAAGTTTTCATGTTTCATTGTTTTACAACGTTGACTCACAGTGGATTTAATTTGGCTATTTTGACACCGATCAACAGAAAAACACTCTTTCGTGTCAAAGTGAAAACATAGCACTACAAAGTGATCTAAATTAATTACCCTAATTACTTTTTAGGCACTGTAAACAGACATGAATTGTTAAAAAATCCTTGAAAATGAGTGTTGGTTGTGGAATCAATTCAGAGTTATGATGAATGAAGTTATCCACACTGGTGTAGGGTAACAAGTGTTTCTGAACCTGGTGGCGAGGGAGCCAAGGCTCCTGTACCTCCTGCACGATGGTAGAGCACAAGGCCTGGATAGTTAGTTTTGCTGTGACAGACCAGTTCAATTAGTTCCACGTCCCCATGATGTCTTCATGCATTCTCCTCTCCACTTATAATGACATGATTTGTCTCATCAGAAAACTTAGAAACATGACAACTGAGCTTAGAGTAGATTAAAGGGTCAGCACAACATTGTGGGCTGAAGGGCCTGTACAGCACTATTATGTTCTATTACGCTAAGGGTTAACCACCGTAGCTGCCCACCCAGAAAGCTTACAGTGTTTCTATTTTGATTCGATTAGTGAATGTGAAATTAAAGCACATCAAAGCAACAAACAAATGGCAGTCTCTCACCACTAGGTGGCAGACTTTAGAACAGAAACCATAGCACGGGAACAGACCATGAAGCCAAATTAAACTAAATCTCTTCTACCTGTGCACAAATCATATCCCTTCAGTTCCTGAATGTTTGTTTTAACAATCTCAACACCAATTTTTGTGTTTTTTGAAAAAAAGATGTGTGGGGCAAGTAAAGTTTTTCCCCCATCTCAACTCAAATGCATTTCCTCTAGTACTTAACATTTCTTCCATGAGTAAAAGTTTCTGACCATCTACTCCATGTTTCTTAATTTTATAAACTTGCATCAGGTCACTCCTTAGCCTCTGACACTTCAGAGGAAACAACCCATGTTTGTCAAACCTCTCACCAACACACACACAGCATCCTAGAAAGGGTCTTCCACACCCTTTCTTTCCAAAGCTTTCCATTCCATCCTGTAATGAGGCAACCAGAACTGCACAATACTAATCAAACTTTTAGACCAGAAGACATAGGTGCAGAATTAGGCCATTCCACTGACTCAGCTCTGCCATTCTATTATGATTGATTTATTATCCCTCTCAACCCCATTCTCCTGTCTTCTCCCCGTAACCTTTAATGCCCTAACTAATCAAGAACCTACCAATCTTCACTTCTGTGGCAGTGGCAAAAGGAATTCCTGCTCATCTGTTTTAAAGTGATGACCTTGTACATCTGCGCCATGATTTCCTCTTATATTCAGTTTTCCAACTAGTGAAGGCAAGCATTCAATACACCTTTACCATCCTATCTACTTGCATGATCACTTTCAGGAAGTTTTGCATTTGGACCAAAGGTCCCTCTGTATATCAATGCTGTTAAGGGTCCTGGTGTTAACTACACACTTTCCCCTTATATTTGATTTTCCAAAAAGCAACACCTCACATTTGTCCAGATTAAGTTCCACCTGCCATTTCTCCACTCATAACAGGTCTATCTCCTGCTGTATCCTTTCGACAACATGCTACACTATCCACCGCTCCAATCTTTGTGTTGTCTGTAAAATAACTCACCCACCCATCTACATTTTTATCCAGAGCAACACAAAACACGGTGCTGGAGGAACTCAGCAGGTCAGAGAGCATCTGTGGAGGGGAGTACAACAGCCAACACCATCCATCGAGACTGGAAAGGAAGGGGTAGAAGCCAGAAAGTGGGGAAGGTGTACAAGCTGGCAGGCGATAGGCAAGTCCGGGTGAGTGCGTGGGGAGGGGGATGAAGTAAGGAGACAGCTGGAAGAGGTAAAGGGCTGAAGGAAGGAATTGAATGGGAGAGAAGAGTGGACCACTGGAGAAAAGGAAAAGGAGGTGCACCAGAGGAAGGGAATGTATATGTAAAAAAATTATAATCTGTCTCAGTGCTGGGAGTGAGTCCGTCAGACCAATTGGAATACATTTCTAGAATTTTCAACTTTCATTATGAAAACATTGATGAGGGCTGTGATGACCGATAAGTCCAATATAATGGAACCTGAAATGTATCCCCAAATCAGCAAGATTCCTTGGAGGCAGTTCAAATGTGGGTCCGGATGTGGAGTTCTTTTGCTTGCAAATGTAAAATGGACCTGACTCTGAAATCTTACACTGAAGGAACTGGACAGACGGCAGCACGGAACGGACTTGTTTGGCAATAGATTTGTAACCACTGCATGGAACTGTTGGAAAAGCAAAAGACAATACTGTACTGGATTTTTAGTTAAGGTCTCGATTTGGGAGAGAGGCGGGGAGTTAATGATGGACCCAGTTTTCAGGTCTCTGTTCCAAATGTTCAAAGTGCTCATACTCCAGAATCAATATCTCGATATCATGTAAACATACATCTCCGGTGTGGTCAGAATCAAAGTATCATGATTTGTGTTTATAATTTACATATTTTAAAATACCATTTAAAAGATAGTTTTGTATACCTCTTGAAGCTTTTGGCACTTACTGGGTGGTGGGGTAGTTTAGGAAATTCAAAGTTCATCGCAATTCCTGTTGCCATCTTCTGCTGTCATGGAAATGAAGAGTCTCATTCCAATTGGAAGGTGGTCCATCAATCCAGCCAGCTGGGTAATAAAAGTAAATTCCTCCACTTCCTGTCACAACAAATAAATTAACTCAATTACCAATCACCATTAATAAGTCAGAATCAGTGCCTCCATAATAAAGGAACAGATTTCATTACTTAGGATAATTAAGACAATGGTCCCCAATATATTAAGATGGACCCTTGACCTCACAATCTACCTCGTTATGATCTTGTACCTTATAGACTACCAGCACTGCACTTGCTCTGTAGCTGTCACAGAGTCACAGCAATACAGCACGGAAAAAGACCTTTACCACAACATCCTCCTTGCCTGTGTTTGACTTGTGATTAACAAGGGAAGTCAAAGACAGCATTGACGCAAAAGAGAGGGCATATCATATTTCAAAAACAGAAACATAGAAAACCTACAGCGGGATACAGGCCTTCGGCCCACAATGCTGTGCCGAACATGTACTTACTTTGGAAATTACCTAGGGTTACCCATAGCCTTCTATTTTTCCAAGCACCATGTACCTATCCAGGAGTCTCTTAAAAGACCCTATTGTATCCGCCTCCACCACCGTCGCCAGCAGCCCATTCCATGCACTCACCACCCTCTGTGTAAAAAACCTACCCCTGATATCCCCTCTGTACCTACTTCCAAGCACCTTAAAACTGTGCCCTCTCATGTTAGCCATTTCAGCCCTAGGAAAAAGCCTCTAACTATCCACACGATCAATGCTCCTCATCATCTTATACACCTCCATCAGGTCACCTCTCATCTTCTGTCGCTCCAAGGAGAAAAGGCCAAGTTCACTCAACCTATTCTCATAAGGCATGTGCCCCAATCCAGGCAACATCCTCTGCACCCAATCTATGGTTTCCACATCCTTCTTGTAGTGAAGTGACCAGAACTGAGCACAGTACTCCGAGTGAGGTCTGTCCGGGGTCCTATATAGCTGTAACGTTACCTCTCGGCTCTTGTACTCAGTCCCACAGTCGATGAAGGCCAATACGCTGTATGCCTTGGTTTTTTTTTGTAATTTATTTTTTATTGAAGTTCACCATCAAACAGACATTTCCATAAGATGTATTTCAGATATTGTACATATATATTATATAATCATATTTGCCACAAATCTCCACATAATATTTATCTGAGGTATACACCTATAGAAAAGAGAGGAAAGAGGAAAGAAAGAACAAGTAAAAGGAGAAAACTATGTACAAGTAGGGAGTGATCTTTTTTTTACAACATATTCATTGATTTGTGAAAATAAAATTAGGCCTATGAGGTGTTATGTAGTTGAACTATTTTTCCCAGTATGAATCAAATTGTTCCAACTTATGATTAACAGATGCTGTTATCTTCTCCATTTTGTAAATATCCATTGTAATTTCCATCCATGCGTTTAAAGTTGGGCTCTGCTGTGATAACCATTTCCTGGTAAGAGTCTTTTGACCAGCTACCAGCAGTATATTCATTAAATATTTATCTCTTTTCAACCATTCCTGAAGTACATACCCAAAATATATGGTCTTACTTTCTAAGGGTATTTCACATTGAAAGATGTCTTGTAGGGCATTGTGTATCTCACTCCAATAGTATTTGTTAACGGAGCAATCCCAGAAAATATAATGGTTTGCATTTTGATTTCCACAATTTCTCCAGCAAACAGTTACTATCATGATGGGATTTCTGAGAGGGTGTAATAAAATATCTTATTAAGTTTCTCCATCCAATCTCCCTCCATTTCTGTGAAATGGCACACTTCCATTGATACCTCCATATTATTGTCCAGTCTTCCTCAGATATTATTATCCCTCCTTTCTCCCATTTTGTTTTAATGTATGAAATCGAATGTGTCTTAAGATTTGACAAACCCTTATACACGTTTGAAATGATTCTACTACCATTATCTGAATTATATGCTTTTCTAAATAGCTCTATTATACATGTACCTGCCTTGGTTACATTTTTAACTCTCCTATTAACATACTGTCGCATCTGTAGATACCGATAAAAGTCTTGTTTTTCTAATAAGTGTTTCTCTTTAAGCATTTCAAAACTGAACAGTGTTCCTTCTTTCATTTTATTGCAAATAACTGTTATTCCTTTAGTTGTCCAGCCCTTAAATCTAGCATGCAGTTTATTCGGCGTAAAATCCGAGTCATATGCACACCATTTAAGAATTGCAGTATCTCCCTCTAGTTTATAGTCTTTTATAATGGTTTTGCATATTTTAAGAGTCCATTTCACCCATGGCTTATCATTAGTATTTATGTACCTTTGTACATTGTTATCAGCCAAAATTGCCTGTATGGGGATGGGAAGTATCCCGTCCTCAATGTTTTTCCATTAAGTGTCATATGATGGGTTGCACCAACATATCACAGCTCTCAACTGTGCTGCAAAATAATAATCTCTAAGAGAAGGTAGGTCCCATCCCTCCTTTTCCTTGGCTAATTGCAAAGTTTTGAGATGAACTCCAGACCTTTTACCTTGCCATATATATCGTGATAACATGTTGTTCCATTCACTGAATTGATTCTGATTAATCTCTATTGGTTGTGTCATGTACCCCATGACGGGAATAAAGAACCAACAGAAATAGAAAACACTTTGGAGTCCAGTATTGCTATTAACCAATAATAATATTTATTAGTAACTACACAATACAGTAATATAAATGTAGATAAATCAAACAGGTTAGCAATGATTATATTCAAGTAAATATATCAGTAATTGTGGAAATATATGAAAATCAAGCTTCTTCAAGTCTAGGGGTAAAAAGATACAGTCTCACGATGATGAGTAAAGTTCAGTTCAGTTCAGTTCGTGGTGTTGAGTTGAGTAGTGACGGAGAGAGAGAGAGGGAGAGATTTGAGTCTTCAGGTGAGCTGATGCCGTCAATCTTCTTGTTGTCCTCTGAGATCCTTTAAAAGTCACCGACTGTGACCACAGCATAGGGGACTGTTTTTCTGTGGTGGAGCTATCAACCTAGGCAAAGGTTGGACACATGGACAACTCCCCACCAGTCAATCCCTTTTCTCACTGCAAGAGCGACTGATCAATCTGCCTGATCGATCCTCCAAAAACCCACTTTTTCTGTGGGCACAACAAAGCTCATTCAGTGTCCCAAAACATGTGTCTGAGGTCTATCATCTGACCTTCTATTTACCTCACGGTACTGAGTACCAACTGTCAGTCAAATAACTCCTCCTTCCTTTGTCTGTGTAAGAAATGCACTAGCATGCCATGTCCTTGGGAAGTATAAACACGCTGTTGAAAAATCATAACATGGACTGTCCATCAAATAACGCTGCCCTCAGTCACCATAGTGACTTACGAGCTGCTCGGTGCTCTCCAACTCAGCAGAAATCCAAAAGTTACTCCCCGTCCCCAGTGACAGTCCAAAAGTTAGTCTTCATCTCTCTCTCTCTCTCTCTCTCTCTCTCTCTCTTTCTCTCTCTCTCTTTTCAAAACAACATGTTGGTGTAAAATAACTCTCTCTTTTCAAAACCACAGTTCATAGGGGTAATTGAGCACAGTTCATAGGGGTAACTTAGGACCCCGTCACATCCCCTTCCTTCAGAGAAATTTTTTTTGACGAAGGCGATAATGTTTTTTAGTCCACATGTAAATTACAGAGTTTGAAACAATACATGTATGATCATCAGATGACAGAACAAATCGTGTACAATTTCCAACTTAACATCTAGATAAACAATCAGCTCCTTTCACATGTTTGATTGTTAAGTCACATTCTTGCAATATCAGACTCCAATTTAATAACCTTCTATTCTTATCCTTCATCTTAGTTAGAAACTCCAATGGATTATAACCCATGTAAACTACAAGTGGTCTCTGGGCAACAGAGAGATTATGAGGTCTCTGAACATAGACCTCAAAATGTTGTAAAGCCAGAATAAGTGCTAACAATTCCTTTTCAACAGTTGAATAATTTTTCTGGTGCACATTAAATTTCTTTGAGAAATAAGCTACTGGGTGTTCAATGTCATCCACTCCCTTCTGTAACAGTACTGCCCCAGCAGCTTCATCACTAGCATCTGTTGCTATAGAAAATGGCTTGGAAAAATCAGGTGCCTTGAGCACAGGGTGATAACACAGGATGGTTTTCAGACGTTCAAATGCCTCCTGGCAAAGGTCATTCCATACAAATCTTTCACTCTTCCCTAAAAGTTTTGTTAGGGGGAGAGCGATGACAGCAAAGTTCTTACAAAACTTATGATAATACCCAACCATTCCTAAAAACCTTCTTAAAGCTTTCTTGCCATTCGGAACAGGAATCTCAACAATAGCTTGAACCTTGGCCTCTACAGGAGCCAGTTGGCCCTGGCCTACCACATAGCCAAGATAAATAACAGTAGCATGACAACAAAAACGGGAGATTGCTTCACACCCAGCAAGTGGTGATGAGGGAGACGGTGTGCTCTGGAGACTGCAGTGTGAACAACACATCTCAGCAATGTGAAGCCACAGCAGTCCCCTCACCAATCCAAGGGACAAAACGGACTGGTGGCTTTGCATCATGTTTCCAGCGCAATAACACATTTTATGACATGATAATGATCCCGTTACAACTCTCATCCTCATGCCACAGTATGTAGGATACAAAATGGGCTTGATGTGGGTTGAAAAGATGTTTCACTTCATCAGGATTTGATCCAAGCTGATGCCGGAGAGAGAGTGGCAACTCTTTGCATGCAGCTCCGAAGGGAATTATCAAATATTCCCATTTAGGACGACTACGGCTGAAACCCACAATCACAGCCATGGGTACTTCAGTAAGCAACATTGTTTTGAGATGTTTTAAAAAAATCTATCCACCCTCAAAATTGGCAGACTTGGGTCATGAGTGTAGTTTCCCTTGAAGGAAAAAGAAACATGGAAAAGCGTGTTGGCCTGCAAGATCAAAACACAGGGCCCTGAGGCCTCCACTCCCTACCATCCTGCTGGCTAATGTACAGTCTCTAGAAAACGAAATTGAAGGCCTCAGAGCAAGATTGCAGCACCTGATGGACAGAGATTGCTGTGTAATTTGCTTCACAGAGACATGGCTTACCCCCAGCACTCCACACACAGTGCTGCATCCTGAGGGTGTCACCTTCAACTGCATGGACAAACAGTGGAGACAAGTTAAAGGTAGCGGAGGCAGAGTTTGCTTCATGATTAACACATTGTGGTGCACAGACATGGTGGTTCTGTCTCAGTCCTGCTCCCCCAACCTGGAACATATGGCCGTCAAGTGTCATCCATTTTATCTGCCGAGGGAGTTTTCCTCCACCATCCTGGTTGCAGCATACATTCCACCCCTGGCCAACAACAGGCTGGCATTGAAGGAGCTGAGCACCATAATCAACAGTCAGGAGACAGCGTATCCTGATGCCTTTCCGATCTGAAGGTGAACCCCTGAGTATTGACCATATCTGAGTGAATATGCCACATGTGTCCCTGACCTGACAAAAACCTGTTAGAGGAGTGTGTGCCTTCGAGAACTTATCAGACACACCCAAACCAGAAGCCGTGGATGAATCAGGAGATACAGTCTGCTGAGGGCTAGATTTGTGGCTTTCAAGACCGGTGATCCAGAACTTTACAAGAAGTCCACCTATGACCCACCGAATGCTGTCTTAAGAGTGAAAAAGCAATTGCAGGTGAAGTTAAAGACATCAGCTTTGGCAGGATTTGCAGGCAGACCATTACTTCCTACAAGGTGAAGCCTAGTGTCATAAATAGCTGTGATGCTTCAATCCCAGATGAGCTCAACGCCTTTAATGCATGCTTTGAAAGTGAGAATAAAACTAGATGCAAATTCCTGCATCATCCAGCTGTGATCGCTGTGATCTCTGTCTCAGAGGCCGACGTCAGAACACCTCTTAAGGGGGTGAACCCTTGCAAGGCATCAAGCTGCGATGGTGTATCTGGTCGGGCACTGAAAACCTGTGTCAACCAACTGGTGAGAGTGTTCAAGAACATCTTCAGTCTCTCACTGCTGCAGTCTGAGGTTCCCAAGTGCTTCAAAAGGGGCATCACTCACACCAATGCTCAAGAAGAGCAAGGTGAGCTACCTCAACTACTATTGCTCAATTGTACTCACATCTACTGAGATAAACTGCTTTGGGAGGTTGGTCATAGCTAGAATTAACTCCTGCCTAAGCAAAGACTTGGGCCTGCTGCAAGTCGCCTACTGCCACAATAGGCCTCGAGCTGATGCAATCTTCATGGTTCTCCTCTCATCCTTGTAGCACCTGGACAATAGCAATACCTACATCAGGCTGCTGTTTGTTGATTACCGCTCAGTGTTCAACACCATCGTTTTCTCAGTATTAGTCAACAAACTTCAAAACCTGGGCCTCTGTACCTCCCTCTGCAACTGGATCTTTGACTTCCTCATTGGGAGACGGTAGTCAGAATTAATATCCCCTCCTCGCTCATAATCAACATTGGTACACATCAAGGATGTGTGATTAGCCCACTGCACGACTCTCTCTCCACTCATGACCGTATGGCTCAGCACAGCTCAAATGCCATCTATAAATTGGTCAATGTCACAACTGCTGTTGGCAGAATCTCATATGGTGATGCGGAGGCGTACAGGAGTGAGGTGGATCAGCTGGTTGAGTGGTGCCGCAAACTGTAATCTTACACTCAACGTCAATAACACCAAGGGATTGATGTGGACTTCAGGAAGGGGGAAGTCGGGAGAACACATACCAGTCCTCATTGAGGAGTCAGCAGTGGGAAGGGTGAAGATCTATCCCGGGTCCAGCATATTGATGCGGTTATGAAGAAGGCACACGTGACTATATTTCATTAGGAGTTTGAGGAGATTTGGTATGTCACCAAAGACTCTCGCAAATTTCTATACAAATTGGCAAGCATTTTGACTGGTTGCATCACTATCTGATAATGGGGCACCAGTTACACGATTAATAAAAGCTGCAGAGGGTTGTAAACTCAGTCAACTCTGTCATCGAGGACATCTTCAAAAGGTTGTGCCTCAAGGAGGCAGCATCCATCATTAAGGGCCCTCACCATCCAGGACATGCTCTCTCCTGATTATTACAGTCAGTGAGGAGGTACACGAGCCTGAAGATGCACATTCAACATTTTAGGAATAGCCCCTTTCTCTCTGACATCAGATTTCTGAATGGACCATGAACACTACCTCACTATGTTGCTCTTGAAATACCTGTTTACTTTTAAAAAATGTATTTTGTATTGTAACTTTTTTATATTCACTGTATTGCTGCTACAAAACAACAAATTTCACAACATATGTGGGTGACCTGATTCTGATTCTGATAGTGTCATTTTTGGAAAATAAAGGGTCCTCCACTTAAAGAGTTGAGGAGGAATTTCATTTTTCGTCGGGGGAATGTTTGGAATTCCCTACTCTGGAGAGCTGAGGAATCAGTCTCACTGAAGGCACTTGGGCAGTGATTGCTGATTGTTTAAGCTATAATGGAATTGAGAATTCTGAGACTGAGAGCGGAAATGGGTGGTGGATTAGGCTTGAAAGATGCACCGACCTATTCCTGCCCTTGTCTTTGTGTTCTTGTGCAAAGCTATGCAACCCAACATTCTTCCTATAACATGACCAAAACAGTACAGTGCGCTAGCTATACTTCTTATATGTTTCTAGCATGACCTTCCTGTAATCTCTGCTTTAGATAATAAACGTACTTATCTTAGTTAATAAAGTGTAGACAGAAAGGATGAGATAGTCTGGCATCAAACACGGTCAGCTGAAGGGCCTGTCCTTGGTGTGTACTGTTCTATTGTCCCATTTCATGGCTTTCTCTACCAGTTGTGGATGATTTTTGAATGATTTGTAGGTATCCACTTCAAGGTCTCTTTTATTCTAGCATTCAACCAGAGCTCAGCTGTGAACTCTAACCCAAATATCCTTGTGGCTGACTTTTCCTTCCCCAAAAGAGATGGCAACTGAAGTCTGGCTTTACTATGATGGGACAGGTTTGGAAATAAAGAGTTGACAAGTCATAAGAGAAAATACAATAACTTGCAGAAGAAATATACACTCAGTGGCCACTTCATCAAGTACCTCCTGTAACTAATAAAGTGGCCACTAAATTTATGTTCATGGTCTTCTGCTGCTGTTAATTAAACTCAATAATTTCTAAATTCAATATGTCGTGTGTTCAGAGATGCTCTTCTGCACACCACTGTTGTAACAAGTAGTTATTTGAGTTACTGTCACTTTCCTGTCAGCTTGCACCAGTGTGCCCATTCTCCTCTGACCTCTCACATTAACAACACATTTTTGGCCCACAGATCTACCACTCACTGGATGTTTTTCTTGTTATTCGCACTCTTTCTCTAAACTCCAGGACAGGGGTTTCCATCCTGGGGTGAACAGACCCCTCAGTTAATGGTCAGGTTCCTTAGCATAAAAAGGGTTGGGAACCCCTGCTGGAGAGACCATTGTGTGTGAAATTCCCAGGAGATCAACAGTTTCTGAGATACTCAAAACACCCTGGCTGGCACCAACAGTCAATGTCACTTAGATCACATTTTTTTCCCCATTCTGATCTTTGAACAATAACTGAACCACTTGAAAAACATAAAATGTTTATCTGCATTGAGTTGCTGCCACATGATTGGCTGATTAGATATTTGCATTAATGAGCAGGAGTGCAGGTGTACCTAATTAAGTGGCCACTGAGTGTATGTTAGAGAGACATTAAGATGTTAGCTGTGCTCAGTGTTGTGACTGTGATTGAAGTCACCACAGAGACACTGAAGCTGGTGTCTTTATTCAGTACAACAAGCAGGCTTCGTACTGGAGACACTCTTAGAAGAGGCCTCCTGACCCATTGTTACATGAGTTGCTGTTGCCTTTCTGTCAGCTTGAATGAACCAGTTTGGCCGTTCTCCTCCAACCTCCTTCATTAACAAGGTGTGGTCACAGGTAGACAGACTAGTTCCTGAGGATTGGAGGGTGGCTAATGTAACCCCACTTTTTAAAAAAGGAGGGAGAGAAACCGGGGAATTATAGACCGGTTAGTCTAACGTCGGTGGTGGGGAAACTGCTGGAGTCAGTTATCATAGATGTGATAACAGCACATTTGGAAAGCGGTGAAATCATCGGATAAAGTCAGCATGGATTTGTGAAAGGAAAATCATGTCTGACGAATCTCATAGAATTTTTTGAGGATGTAACTAGTAGAGTGGATAGGGGAGAACCAGTGGATGTGGTATATTTGGATTTTCAAAAGGTTTTTGACAAGGTCCCACACAGGAGATTAGTGTGCAAACTTAAAGCACACGGGATTAGGGGTAAGGTATTGATGTGGATAGAGAATTGGTTAGCAGACAGGAAGCAAAGAGTGGGAATAAACGGGACCTTTTCAGAATGGCAGTGGGGTACCGCAAGGCTCAGTGCTGGGACCCCAGTTGTTTAAAATATATATTAATGACTTGGATGAGGGATTTAAATGCAGCATCTCCAAGTTTGCAGATGACACGAAGCTGGGCGGCAGTGTTAGCTGTGAGGAGGATGCTAAGAGGATGCAGGGTGACTTGGATAGGTTGGGTGAGTGGGCAAATTCATGGCAGATGCAATTTAATGTGGATAAATGTGAAGTTATCCACTTTGGTGGCAAAAATAGGAAAATAGATTATTATCTGAATGGTGGCCGATTAGGAAAAGGGGAGGTGCAACGAGACCTGGGTGTCATTATACACCAGTCATTGAAAGTGGACATGCAGGTACAGCAGGCGGTGAAAAAGGCGAATGGTATGCTGGCATTTATAGCAAGAGGATTCGAGTACAGGAGCAGGGAGGTACTACTGCAGTTGTACAAGGCCTTGGTGAGACCACACCTGGAGTATTGTGTGCAGTTTTGGTCCCCTAATCTGAGGAAAGACATCCTTGCCATGGAGGGAGTACAAAGAAGGTTCATCAGATTGATTCCCGGGATGGCAGAACTTTCATATGAAAAAAGACATGGTGGAGGATTACAAATACCTAGGGATACGAATTGACAATAAACTGGACTGGTCAAAGAACACTGAGGCTGTCTACAAGAAGGGTCAGAGCCGTCTCTATTTCCTGAGGAGACTGAGGTCCTATAACATCTGCCCAACGATGCTGAGGATATTCTACGAGTCTGTGGTGGCCAGTGCTATCATGTTTGCTGTTGTGTGCTGGGGCAGCAGGCTGAGGGTAGCAGACACCAACAGAATCAATAAACTCATTCGTAAGGCCAGTGATGTTGTGGGGATGGAACTGGACTCTCTGACTGTGGTGTCTGAAAAGAGGATGCTGTCTAAGTTGCATGCTATCTTAGTCAATGTCTCCCATCCACTACATAATGTACTGGGTGGGCACAGGAGTACATTCAGCCAGAGACTCATTCCTCCGAGATGCAGCACAGAGCGTCACAAGAAGTCATTCCTGCCTGTGACCATCAAACTTTACAACTCCTTCCTTGGAGGGTCAGACACCCTGAGCCGATAGGCTGATCCTGGACTTATTTCATAATTTACTGGCATAATTTACATATCACTATTTAACTATTCATGGTTCTATTACTATTTATTATTTATGGTGCAACTGTAATGAAAACCAATTTCCCCCGGGATCAATAAAGTATGACTATGACTATCTCCTTCCAGCAAAGCTGGGATAGATGGTTTGCTATATATCCCTGACATTCTGTGAATGATTGTCCATAGCTGCTTTATAGGTGTCTCAGGGCCCAGGGTTCCACAAAATCTTCTCCAACTATCCCTCTTGGCATTTTTAATTACTCTCCTTGCTACTGCTCTTGCCTTTTTATATTCCATAACATTATCTAACCCTGGGTACTTTTTTAATTTCCTGTAATCTCTATTTCTGTATCTTACTGTGTGACAAAAGACCAAGTTATCAGAAGATTGATGCCGATAAGAGAGACAAAGAGAGAAACATTCCAAATGTTAATGAGAGACGAGAGAGATTAACGAAAAGAGACACAGTTCCGAGTATTGTCAGACCGGTTGCTTTGAACCTGAACTGTTTGAAGTTTGATGGACAGGTAGGGGGATCCCAGTAGGGGGATAAAAGGAACAGGTTCGCTAAGGCAAGGGACACACCACGACACCACGAGATAACGAGACCCTGGAAGTGCGTTGTGCCCCCCCCCCCACAGGTTGGTGGGAGTTTTGGAGGTCTGTCACGGGACCGACCATAGACGCACAGGTTGGAAAGGTACGATCGGCGGGAACCTGTTGTGCATGTCCGCCCTTGCCTGGGTGCCAGGTTCACCGCAGAAGAACGATCTTATCCAGAACGGAGGGGTCACAGTCGGTGACCTCAGAAGACATTACAAAGGGCTCGCCCGAAAGCTAACTGCGAGGGATATCAAAGGTCTGTTTGAATCCGATTTGAATATCATCATTCGCTCGCTCTCTCTCTCTCTCTCTCTCCAACAGCACAACAGCGATTACTGCGAACTGAACTAAACTGAACTCTGCGTCACTTGAGACTGATCATTTTACCCCTAGACTGCGATAGAGCTTGATTGATCCTATTATCCTAGTTCTGTGTACATGTGTGTTTATTCATTGCTAACCTGTTGCATTTATATCCTTACTATTAGAGTACTGTGTTACTTATTTCTTTAATAAATCTTTCTTAGTTCCAGTAATCCAGACTCCAACTAAGTGGTCTATTTCTGCTGGTTTGGCAACCCAGTTACGGGAATCACAATTTTTATTCCACCACAGAACTAATGCTTGAGACTTAAGTACTTTCCGTAGCGGAATAGTCAACTGAGCAACTTTATGAATTATAGAACAGAGGGATTCATTCCAATCGTCTATGGAGCCCTCGCTATTAATCTCTTCTATTATATCCACAGCTTTCTCCTGGTACTCATCCCAATGGACCAAAGAAAAATTATACCTAGCAGACCTCTCCTCAACTTTACTACCAAATTTCTACCAAATCTAGGATAGTGATCACTTCCTAGTGTGTATCTGTCCATAACATCCCGTTCCCCAACCCTAGCTAAGTTTGAGGAAGTGATAGATAAGTCTAAGTGACTACAAGTATTCTTTACAATATTAAATCTTGTAGGCCTTCTGTCATTTCGCAGTACCATGTTGTATTTATCCAGAAACTCCTCTATTATTGCTCCATTACTATCTGTACTTTCACTACCCCATATAGGATTATGGGCATTGAAATCTCCAACCCAGATTACTGGGGGTCTTACCTTATTCATAATTTCATCCAAATCTGATAACATCATATTACCTGGATTATAAAAGTTAATCAAAGTTATTTGACCATGAGAGCTCCAAACCTCCACAGCCACAATTTCAAGGTTAGATTCAAAATCAAGTCTTCTAAATTGGAGTCCTGTTTTTATGAAAGTTGCACACCCTCCACCAGATTTACCTGTTCTGTCAGCTCTCAAACTATCATATCCAGGGATCACAAAATCTAAATGAGACTTTAACCATGTCTCCTGTATACAGATCAAATCAGGCTTGTCTTTAAAAGTTCCAACAAATCTTTTAAATTCTTGACCATTTGCAGATAAACTTCTTGCATTCCACTGTAATATTAAAAACATCCAAATACTAATTATTGGCCTCTTCATCCACATAAAGCTCCTCCGTACTCTCTGATCCCGAAAACTGGGAGGTATTCAGTGATTATTTGCAGACATCCCACCTCTCCCGGAAGTTCCGGGAGTCTCCCGCATATTAATAGTGGCTCCCTGATGCCCGCAACTTATATAGAATATCACGGAAATCAATTTTTTTTGAGAGAGAGCGCGACAGCGAGCGCAAGAGAGAGAGCGAGAGAGCAAGAGAGCAAGCGCGAGTGAGAGAGCAAGAGAGCAAGAGAGCAAGCGCGAGTGAGAGAGTGAGAGAGCAAGCGCGAGAGAGAGAGCGCGACAGAGTGGCCACGAGTGAGAGAGCAAGCACGAGAGAGGGCAAGAGCAAGAGCGAGAAAGCAAGCGCGAGAGAGAGTGGCCATAAGTGAGAGAGAACGCGCGCGCGCGAGAGAGAGCAAGCGAGAGCAAGACCATGAGCGAGCGAGTTCCAAAAAAAGTCAGAGTGGCGGAGTGTTTCAGAAAAAGAAAATATAAAACGTACGTCACCCCAGACTACCCTAAAGTGTAGACCTGCCTGATGGGGTCAAAATAATGACATTGTTGCTCGCTGCACGGTTTGCAACAGTGACTTTTGTATTGCCCATGGTGGGTTAAGACTGTAAAAGACATGTTGAGGTGAGTTTAACAGGTGTCATTCGTTCATTAGTATAGCTAACGTTATTTAAACTGGCTGGCCGGCTGCTAAGGAGCTACTCTATTGCAAGCTTCGTTTAGACTGTTAAAGCCCTTTTGGCCCACAGCGTTGTAAGTATTCAGTGATTGTTTATCTGTCATATACTCATGTAATTTTTCCGGTGAAATCTGTTTTATATCAAGGAATCTCTCTGCAGCTCCAACAACTACTTTTATCATATCCGACCTCTTGGCTGTAGTTTTAGCCCCGACCACTACATCAACAACAAACGCCAAAAAAGACTCTTTAGTCATCAACAACATGCCTGAAGGAACCATAGTTGGAGAACTCGGAAAGAACTGACTCCCCATCATTCCAATCTTTTCTTTACTTATCCTTTGCTCTCTATCAACTTTCTTTACTGCCTCAGCATATGATATTTTTTTTTGGATACTAACATCCTGAAGCTGCTTTGCCTTACTAAAATACTCACATCCTCTGAACGCCACTACATGGTCCCCTCCACAGTTACTGCATTTAGGCACATGCTTTAATATCATGATCCTCTCCACATTTCATACATCTTCTTTTACCTCGACATGTCCAAATCTCTGGCAATTATAACAGCGTAAGGGAGGCCTAATGTATTCTCTAACTTGATAAGACACGCACCCAAGATAGACTCTAGTTGGAAGAACATCACCTGCAAAAACCAGAAGAACAGGGGAATCCCAATTACCACCTTCTCTCGATTTTAATCATTTGGCTTCAATCACTCGACCACCTTTAATATTGTCCAAAATTTCCTTTTCAGTCATGCCAGACCAAATACCATACACTACCCCCTTAACTCCCTTCCTTTCTTTCAGAGTAATACACTCCACTTTCACAACCAATTTTCCCACCATTTTAGCACTGTTATGTTGGTCAATATCTTTGCAACAAATTTTCAGCAATCCATTAGACAAACTCTTGGCCTGGAATCCTTTACCTATTTCGTTCTCTAATGCTGCTGCCACTTTCAAAGGATTAAAGGCTCTAAATCTTCCTTCTCCTTCCTTCTGACCTTTAGTTTTATACAGGACTATAAATTCCTCCAATTCACCCATTTTCCTCAATTTGTTGTCCCCCATTACTTCAGGTCTTTCACTTAATGCACCCCGTTTTGGCTACCCTTATTTCTGGAGTACTGTATTCCACAGTCTCCCACCCTCCTCCTTCAATCTCAAACCACCCCCGCCCCACCTAACCAAACTACTAGGCTCCTCCATGCCAAAGTCCCCACCCACTCAATCAACAGCCCCAACTGGCTATTCCTCAGCCCAACAACCACCTTGCTCTGGATCTGCAGAATCTCTCACGTTTATGAATTCAGGTCATCACTCGGACGCGCCAAGCACCAAATAATGGCTGCTGTATTACCCAGAAGGCCACGCGTCAGAGTAGGCATTCCACTCATGTTGAAGGATCTCAATGCGCAGGCGTACGGGTCAGGGCTGCCATCGTGAACCGGGAGTTAGGTGAGGTACTGTTGAGGGTGAGGGACCTGAGGGTCAAGTCAGGGAGGGGGACGCTGGAGGAGAAGGTGGGAGCAGGTCTGTTTCCGCGGGACATGGCCAGGTGCCCGGATCCAGTTGGTAATGATAGGCCGAAGTCCCACGCCCTTAGTTACCTGAGTAATCGCGCGTCCTCTGCGGAGACAGAGCGGAATGGGAGCGAGCAAGAGGCAGAAGAGGGGAGGAGGAGGAGGAGGAGGGTTTGGATGTGGGAAAGGGGCTGAATGTGTTGCTGCGGGTGGAGTTGCCCAGATCAGGGTTGGTGAAGGGACGTCCCTCTCCTTGGCCCTCCATTCCCCGCTCCTGCCGTTCACTCTGCTCTTGCCCCTCTCTGCATTAGCTGAGGGTGAGGGAGCTCAGGGGGCCAGATGGGGGACTTTCGCTGGGGATTAGTTGCAGGGAATTAATTGATAGCCGGATAAGTTTTGCTGGCATTTTCCTCGGCTGAGACGGCCGATTTCTCACAATCACAGAATTGTGGATAAGGCGGGGACATCTTCCAGGATAAAGGGAATTCTGGACCGAATAGGGGACTGTTCCTGGGCTGAAGAGAAAGGAAGCGGAGATAATGAACAGAATTGTTCCCAGGATCAAACGAGTTGGGGATAAGCCTGGAGTTGAGGCGTTTGCAGGAATCTGGGGATCAGTGCACCCAATGGTTGTATCAGTATTTTATGTTTTCATTTTATTTCTCTCTAAAGTTAGCTGTAGAGCAATGCTGGTTTCAATCTTGGGGTAGACATGAGAGAATATTTGTCTTGCGTTTCAAAGATTCCTCTTTATTTCTGCAGGTACATCTTGAGTGCAGAGCAGGAACTGGAGATGTTGATGCCCAGCAGCCTTACACCATCACGATTTCTGACCCTCGTGGCTCATTTTGTCATTGTAGTTAATATCTTCTGGTCCAGGGTAAGTACAGAGGAAAGACACAGGAAAAACATGAGGGACAGTTCTTGGCCAAGATCAGGTTCAGCCTTCACTAAAGCTCAATATTTGGTGGGGGCAACATCTCAAAACGGAGGGGATAGAGCAGAAATTTGCACTTGTATAGAGCTATTGTTGAGAGACTAAGTTACAGAGAGGGGTTAAGCATATTAGCACTATTTTCACTGGAGTATGGGGGAATGAAGGGTGGCCTTATAGAGGTGTATAAAATCGTGAGGGGCATGGGATGACTGCACAGCCTTTCCAGAGTTGGGGATTCAAGAACTTGAGGGAATAAGTTTAAGGTGAGAGGGGAAAGAATAAATAGGAATCTTGGGGGTAAATTATTCCACCAAGAAGGTGATCATTATATGGAATAAACTGCTCATGGAAGTGGTTGAGACAGGTACATTAAATCATTTGAAAGGTACTTGGATAAGTACATGAATAGAAAGGTTTCAAAGATTAAATTTATTATCAATGTATATATATAGGCATCCGTTAGTCTCATGAGACCATGGATTTGCGCCTTGGAAGGTGTCCAGGGCACAGGCCTGGGCAAGGTTGTATGGAAGATCAGCAGTTGCCCGTGCTGCAAGTCTCCCCTCTCCACGCCACCAATGTTGTCCAAGGGAAGGGCATTAGGACCCATACAGCTTGGCACCGGTGTCATTGCAGAGCAATGTGTGGTTAAGTGCCTTGCTCAAGGACACAACACGTTCCCTCGGCTGGGGCTCAAACGAGCGACCTTCAAATCACTAAATGAATGCTTAACCACGTGGCCACGCACCAACTTCAATATTTGTGTGTGTGTGTATATATATATATATATATATATAGTCACCGTATACAATCCTGAGATTCATTTTCTTGTGGACATACTCAATAAATCTAATAACCATAATAGAATCAATGAAAGACCACACCAAATAGGACAGACAAACAACCAATGTGCAAAAGACAACAAATTGTGCAAATACAAAAGAAAAAATAATAATAAATGAGCAATAAAGGTTGAGAATATGAGATGAAGAGACCTTGAAAGTGAGTCCAGTTAAAACCCAACTACTTTCATATAACTATAGCCCACCAAGAGCAATTGAAAGTAGATATCCCTGGGCATGGCAAACAGAGTCTGTCAAATATTCAGGCATCATTATGCCAAAAGATTTGGCAAGATTATCAGAATGCAATTATCAGCCAAATATAAAAAAAATTAAGGAAGATAAAACAAGATGGAACCTAATTTCTTTTCTTGGTCTCAGTTCAAGGATTGAATCTATTAAAATGACCCTACCAATAGAGATTAACCAAGATCAATTCAATGAATGGAACAAGATGCTATCAAGATATATTTGGCAAGGTAAAAGGCCCAGGGTTCGTCTCAAAACTTTGCAATTAGCCAAGGAAAAGGGGGAATGGGGCCTACCTTCTCTTAGAGATTATTATTTTGCAGCACAGTTGAGAACCGTGATATGCTGGTGCAACCCATCATATGACGCTCAATGGAGAACTTTGAGGAGAGGATACTTTCCATCCCCATACAGGCAATTTTGGCTGATAACAACTGACAAAGTTACATAAATACTATTGATAACCTGTGGGTAAAATGGTCTCTTAAAATATGGAAAACTATTATAAAAGAATATAAACTAGAGAGAGACATTGCAATTCTTAAATGGTGTGCACATGACTCGGATTTTACGCCGAATAAACTGGATGCTAGACTTAAGGACTGGACAGCTAAAGGAATAACAGCAAGCTTTGTAAGCAGCCTGTGGTTCATCTTGGTAGAAGGTTTTGAGGGATATGGGCCGAACACTGTCAAATAGAATTGGGTTAGATTGAAATCTTGCTCAGCATGGACCAATTGGGCTGAAGGGCCTGTTTTCACGTTGCATAACTATGACCCTGTTATCGTGGATGACCATCCTAAAGTATTTTACAAAATTTTATTCAGATCAAAGTGGACATCTACAGAATTATTAAGCGTGAGATCCAAACATTTCCATTAGTGAAAGGGGAAATGCTGAAACCACAGCTAGAGGGATGTAGTAAAGCTGGAGGATGTTGCTCAGGTGGAAAGAGATGAGGCCATGAAGTTATGTTTTTCCGACAAAGAATTTCAGATTTAATTTCATGGTACTTCTCACGGAGAGCAAAGACTGGGATGACAAGAGCAAGACTTGATGCAAGGTGTGCCACAGGCAGCTCTGTTATGGAGATTATGCTGGAAGCTCTGAAGCTAGACGGAGCATGTGATGGGATTAAATTAACGTAACAAAGTGATAGATGAAAATTTCGGTATTGGATGCACAGAGATGGACAAAAGGCACAGAACAGCATCAGCATGTCGCAGAGTCATACGGAATGTGATCCGTAGCATTATGCAAATAATGGCTGTGGATAATGCCGTGACTATACTTCAGATGTAGTTCAGTGACTTTGGGGCATACTGAGTTTGTGCACTATCGGTTGCCAGGTCTTGAGGGACTGAGTTATAGGGAGAGGTTGGATAGGCTGGTCTTTCCTCCTTTGGGGGAGTCTGAGAGGTAATCTCATAGAGGTATATAAAAGAGCCAGGTGGCATGGTAGTGTAGCAGGTAGCTCAATGGTTTACAGTAGCAGCAATAACTGATCGGGGTTCAATTCCTGCAGCTGTCTGTAAGGAGTTTGTACCTTCTCCCCGTGACTGCGTGGGCTTCCTTCATTCCAGATTCCAACCACATCCTCTGTTTAAAAGCAAGACTTTGCTCCTTTCACCCTTAGTTCTTTAGTTCTTTTCCCTTTGTTTTAACCTGTGACCTCTATTGTCCCTTCCAAAAAAGGCATCAGCTTCCCTTTATCCACTCTGTAGGCACACATTGTTTTGCATATTTCCGTCAAATTTCTTTTTCAGAGTAGGTAGTCCCACTTCACATCCTTCCTATAATGCGGCAACCTGTCAACTTTTGATTCCGATTGGCTTGGGTCAGATCCGCTCTCACCCTTTAGCTTTTCTCTGGTTAATTATTTGTACTTAGTGTGGCTCCTTCTCTTTTGTAGCTGACTTAAAACTAGTGATCACTGTGTCCTTAGTGTTTACCTTCTAAAACTTGGTGCCCTTGACCTACCTCATTCCCCAGTATCTGATCAAGCAAAACCTGTTTTCTTATTTGACCAGTAATAGATTTCTAGAAAATTATCCAGGACAGATTTAGCCCCTCAAGTCTATGCTAGCTCACAGCAGTCTCATTCCCTCACTAATTTCCCCTGTGACCTTTTCTTCCTACATTCCTATCAATTGCCTTCAGATCCTCCAGTTTCTTGCCTCCAGCCAAACACATTTTCTTTGAATTTTTTTTGATTTTGTCTGTGTCTTCCATCTTCTATAAAAATAAAATAGAAGAAGTATAACATAGCAAAGATGAGCAGGAAGCCAGAGGATTGGGAAACTTTTAAAAAGCAACAGAGGATAACTAAAAAGGCAATACGGGGAGAAAAGATGAGATACGAAGGCAAGCTAGCCAAGAATATAAAGGAGGATAGTAAAAGCTTCTTTAGGTATGTGAAGAGGAAAAAAATAGTTAAGACCAAAGTTGGGCCCTTGAAGACAGAAACAGGTGAATTTATTATGGGGAACAAGGAAATGGCAGACGAGTTGAGTAGGTACTTTGGATCTGTCTTCACTAGGGAAGACACAAACAATCTCCCAGATGTAGTAGTGGCCGGAGGACCTAGGGTAACGGAGGAACTGAAGGAGATTCACATTAGGCAGAAAATGGTGTTAGATAGACTGATGGGACTGAAGGCTGATAAATCCCCAGGGCCTGATGGTCTGCACCCCAGGGTACTTAAGGAGGTGGCTCTAGAAATCGTGGACACATTGGTAATTATTTTCCAATGTTCTATAGATTCAGGATCAGTTCCTGAGGACTGGAGGGTAGCTAATGTTATCCCACTTTTTAAGAAAGGAGGGAGAGAGAAAACAGGGAATTATAGACCAGTTAGCCTGACATCAGTGGTGAGGAGAATGCTGGAGTCAATTATAAAGGATGAAATAGCGGCACATTTGGATAGCAGTAACAGGATCGGTCCGAGTCAGCATGGATTTAGATTAGATTAGATTATGAGGACACGCAGTCCTCTTTTATTGACATTTAGTAATGCATGATACAATATTCCTCCGGTGTGATATCACAAAAACACAGGACGGACCAAGACTGAAAAACTAACAAAAACCACATAATTATAACATATAGTTACAACAGTGCAACAATAACCATATAACAATTACAGCACGGAAACAGGTCATCTCGGCCTTCTAGTCCGTGCCGAACTCTTACCCTCACCTAGTACCATAACTTGATGAAGAACAGGCCGTGAGCACAGTAAAAAAGTTCAAAGTCTCTCGAAAGTCCCACATCTCACGCAGTCGGGAGAAGGAAGAAAACTCTCCCTGCCATGCCCGACCACAGTCCGACTCTGAGTCGTCCGAAAACTTCGAGCTCCGATCAGCCCTCCGACACCAAGTACCGAGCACCATCTCTGCCGAATGCTTCGACCCCAGCCTCGGTTGCCAGCAGCAGGCAAAGTCGGGGATTTTGAGGCCTTCCCTCCTGAGATTCTCGATCGCACAGTAGCAGCGGCAGCGAACTGGGCATTTCAGAAATTTCTCCAGATGTTCCTCTGTGCCTTCTCACGTCTGTCTCCACCAAATCAGAATTGTGCACGGCACCCTACTTACAAATACGATATAATTTCACCGGAGAGCTGCGCGCGCTGTGTCACGCCGCCATCTTCTCCTCCCGCTCCCAAATCTAGTACATTGTGCCACTGGACCTTTATATGGGGAACCAGTACCACCTCCTGCACCCCACTATTGTTCTCTACCTTTCAAAGTGGTGGTCAAAATGTCAGACATTGGCTAGTGCCAATGGTCCCAGATAATCGGGAAGTAGCACCTTGTGTGGACTCTGTGGTAAAGGTAATTTGGGATGCATAGGTTTATGCTCATCTAATTTGTCTTCAGATCCTGGTACTGTTTATTTAAGTTGTTTGTTTTCCCCCTTTTAAAGCAGACACCATTATCTTTGCCTCCACTACGTTATCTTTGCTCGTCGAGCACCTCCGCTCCGTCCACCACAACAGACAGGTTCTCCCAGTTGCCACCCATTTCAACTCTGCTTCCCATTCCCATTCGGATATGTCCATACATGGTCTTCTGTACTGCCATGATGAGGCTAAACTCAGGTTGGAGGAGCAACACCTCATATACCGTCTTGGTAGCCTCCAGCCCCTTGGTATGAACATAGAATTCTCCAACTTCTAGTAATTCTCTCCCCCTCCCTTCCTCTGTCCATATTTCACTCTGCCCTCTCCCCCAGCTGCCTATCACCTCCCTCATGGTTCCACCTCCTTCTACTACCCATTGTGTTTTCCCCTATTCCTTCTTCACCTTTCCAGCCTATCACCTCCCTGCTTCCCCTCCCCCACCCCTTTATCTTTCCCCTTACTGGTTTTTCACCTGGAACCTACCAGCCTTCTCCTTCCCACCCTCCCCCCACAATTTCTTTATAGGGCCTCTGCCCCTTCCCTCTACAGTCCTGACGAAGGGTTCTGGCCCAAAACGTTGACTGATCAATTCCAAGGACGCTGCCCGACCTGCTGAGTTCCTCCAGCGTGTTGTGAGTGTTGCTTTGACCCTAGCATCTGCAGAGTATTTTGTGTTTATTATCTGTGCCTATCCTTTTTGTATCTTTTCTGTCTCTAGCTTTTATTCATTCTCTCTTTTCTTACGGGATTCATCTAACTGTTTCTATGTACAGGTTTCTCCCGCCATCTGAAGGTAGAGCGTTCCGATGAAACGGTTTGTAAGCTGGAATGTCGTAAAGCGAAGAAGCAATTACCATTTATTTATATGGGAAAAGTTTGTGAGCGTTCGCAGACCCAAAAATAACCTACCAACACATAAAACCTAAAATAACAGTAATATAGTAAAAGCACGAATGATATGATAAATACACAGCCTATATAAAGTAGAAATACCGCACTGTTCTCCGTAGTGAAAATCTTACGCAAGCGTGCTCGGCAGAAACACTCTCTCCAGTAACCTTTAAGCTATGAAGCTGCGAAATCATACCAAATAACACATAAAAATACACAGCCTATATAAAGTAGAATAATGTATGTACAGTGTAGTATCACTTACCGGAATTGGGAAGACAGCGCCGAGCACACTGGTGATGGTGTGTTATGCTGAGTCGTCAGAGGCTGGGGTGGTGCAGTGGCCCCCAACCGCCGGGCAGCGAACCGATACCGATCCGCGGAGAATGCAGCAGTCCAGCGGTGGCCGGGACGCACCCAGCACATCTTTAAGAAAAAAGCCGAAATAAACAAGCTAATTAATTAGGTGCCGCCTGGCATGTAAATGTCGGCCTAGATCAGAGGCGATTGCTGATTCCCTGCCTCGATGTCGAAGGTTGAGGTTTGTTGTCTGCTATGGCTGATGTGGAAGGCTTGAGAAATGACAGTATGCTTGACTGCTTAGCCTTGCGCATTTTTCTATCATACAGTTCTTTGTAAGCACTCAAACCATCTTGCAAATATGCCCTAAACCGACGTACCCTTTTTGATAAAATTGTACTTTATCATTGCAGCGAAAATCTCACGCAGTTGCTTCACGTTCTGTTCCTGGACGACTTCACTTTCGGTTCGTTCGCGACTGCATTCGTTTTCGATTGTTATCCTTTCCTCGTCCAATTGCATCAGCTCTTCCATCTATCAGTTCTTGGTCATGGGATGCCAAAACCTCTTCAACATCATCTTCGTCAACTTCCACAAGCAAAACCCACTTTGTCCTTACTTCGTTCACCACGATTGAAACACTTAATTATGTCTAGTTCTACGCTAAGTGTAACACCCTTACGAGTTCTTTTAGGCTTTTCCAATACCTTAGAACTCATTTTGCTAACGGCTGCTCACAGGCACGTGTTTAAGCAATGCCGGCTAGAATGCGGTTCTGGGGGAGGAGCTTGGCTGCTCGGGGCGCGCAGCTTTTTCGTGCGCTGCCTTTTCTCGTAACAGTGAAAACACCTTCTGTTAGCGAAAACAGGTAACTAATGTAGGTCTTTCATAACAGTGAGGTTTCGTAAAGTCGTAAAGCGAACGTTCGAAAAGCGGGGGACACCTGTATCGCCTTTCCATTGAACAAATGCAGACCACCCTACATTCTTCCCACCTTGTCCTTTCTCTAGTAATCCTCCAAGTATTCCAAGTGGTCTACATTAAACGTACTGTCAGAAGGAGTCCCTTTTGAACTCACTTAGTCCATTCCACCCACTTCCCAATGCACTTGATGCTTTCTGGTCCATAATCTACAAACATATACCACTCTCACTACCTTCTGAGTGAAGAAGTCCCACTCAGGTACCGCTTACATATTTCACTGTTCACCCTCAACCTCTGACCTCTCGTTCCAGTTGCACCCAACTGAAGTGGAAAAAGATGAGCCAGTACAGTTCCTGACAGATGCATCCTGGTTTTATTCATCTAACTGCAGTTTGTTACTCAGCAATGAGCCTTTAATGTTTCACTTAGCAGCAACACATAATGGCTGCAGAGAGGCAATGAAGATTGCAGAACGTGGGTAGAGTGCATTCTGCTTCTCAGAGAAAAACTTTAAAATTCTCAATTTAAATAAATACCAAGAAAGAAAATGGATGTGCTGGGAGCAGGGTGTTGAAGTTCAGAAGTCTCAATTCCCATAGTGAAAAAGTGAGGTGGTGTTTGTAGGCACATAAACTGTTCATAAATCTGATGGCAGTGGGGAAGATGTTCTTAAATTGCTAAGTGTGGGTCGTCAGGCTTTTGTAATTCCTCCCCGATGGTAGTAACAAGAAGAGGCACCACCTCTTGATGTCCTCAGTAATGAGGACAGTTGTGCCCATGAAGGAGTTGCTTCTGTGCCTCTTTAGATCCTACACATTGGAGGCTGCAGACCAGACTGTTATGCAGTAATCAAAATGCTCCCCACAGTAACATGAATATCGCAAAATGGTTCAAAAATCTTTCATTGCCGAGCACTTTAAAAATTCCACTCCCTCCAAGACTTTCACACTAAGGCAATCCCAGTTAATAGGGGAAAGTTGTAATCCCCTGCTACAATAACCCTATTGCCCTTGCACCTTTCCAAGATTTGTCTACATATCTGCTCATCTAGCTCCTGCGGACTGTCAGATCTGTAATCTATCTCTAGCAAAGTGATCCCTCCCCCCCACTACCCCTTTGGTAGAGCTTAGGATCATGGCCTTACTTGAGGGGCCTTCTTGAATAGCCAGCCTCCCTCTTTACTGTAGTAATGAATCCTAAATATTGAATTGCTACCTCCTTTTTCCTTGCCATCCTTTTCCCATACCTATTGTATGGAAGATTCTGTACCCAAGCATATTGACTTGCCAGTTCTACCCTGTTAACCATGTCTCTGTGATCAGAGCAATATCATATTCTCATGTGCTAATAAACAATCTAAATTCATCCATTTTACTCATCAAACCCTTTTAGTTTAGTCATGTATTTTGTCCCCAAGGCTTATTACACCCATGCCTGCTCTAATTATGGGATTGACTTAGTTTTCCTTCTATATTGAGTTTAGCTGTCCCCTAACAGCGAAACTACTATGTTCCATTCCCTTGCCAAATTAGTCTGGACTTTCCAACAACACCGGCCAATCCAACTCCCCTCCACCACCACAAAGATGCTGGATCAGTTTTGGTTTAGATGTAGCCCATGCAACTTGTACAAGTCCCATCTTTCCCAGAAACTGTCCCATTATCCAAAAATCGAAACACACCTGTCACACTGTCACACTCTCCTCTCAACGACACATTGAACTGGGCTATCCTTGTACTGTTCCCCTCCAAGTTAAGGATGCCTGCCATTAAGTACAGTCCATATGTACAAAAGAAGGTTTGAGAGAGCAGTGACTTGGATTTGGCAGCTGCTACAGGTGTATTCTGCTGTGTGGGGAAATTGATTCACGGCAATGGCTGTCTCAGAGTGAAAGCTTCTAATATCAGGCATGCATTTCAGGTGAGGGGTGAGTTCAGGGATGTGCAGGGCAAGTTTTTTTACACAGAGTGGTGGATGTCTGGAAGGTGCTGCATGGCGAGATAGTGAAGGCATGTACAGTAGAAGTATTTAAAAGGCACTTGAATGTGTGGCGAATGGAGGGATATGGACATTCGCAGGCAGAAGCAATTAGTTTTGTAAGTATTTAATTGCTAGTTTAATTAGTTCAACACAACATGGTGGGCCGAAGGACCTGCTTTTGTGCTGTACTGTTCTGTGTGAGTGGTTGAATTAAATGCTCTGGTTTAACCACGCGTTGCCCAAGTTTTTGTCATCCACATTTCCAACTTGTGAACTGATAACGAATGGTTCTCAGGAGCAGGAAGACCCTGTTGTAATCTGGAAGTAATCCACAGATTGTGGCCACGGAGGTGCTGCTCATTAATCTGCAACCTAGCTTCCTAAATTCATAATGCAGGGCCCAATCCTTCCTTTTACCTTTGTGATTTGTACCAACGTGACCCTCCTCTGTTAGAATGCTCTGCAACTATCTGTGACGTTCATCACCCTAGTACCAGGAAAGCAACGCATTGTCCTGGATTCACCTTTGCAGCCATAAAATCTGTCATTCCTTCACTACTGAGTCTCCCATCAGTCACCCTTGGACTTCTGCTCCTCTCCCCTTGTACAGGTGAGTTTCCTGTGGTGCTGCAGACTTGCTGGACTCATTATGCAGTACAGTACAGGAGGCTACTACTCTGCCCAGCGTTGTTGTGCTAGCATTTTTGGTAAACTGTCCAAATGGATCAATTCCCCAGCATTTGTACTTTCTTAATTTTTGGGAAATTATTGATACTATTCTTTTTGATTATCAAGTTTTCTCCAACTGATGAAAGGTTGATGTTTAGGGTACAGGTAACGTGCTACAAGGATGCTCTTCTAAGCAGTTGTTGGTTGGGAGTTAGGGTGATGAGAGGGAATGGGTCCACCACAGGGGCAGGTGGTCACCAGAATGGCAGATTTAGATATCTATCAATGTATGCATATCTAAGGCCTTTGGAGACCAGATTTTACAAGGGAAATGGGATTATGTGTAAATGGTTTCTTCTTCTATGTTACTGCGTATGTTAATCAAAATGGCTTCTTTGTTATGTTAATCTGCTACGTTACTGCGTATGTTAATCAAAATGGCTTCTTTGTTATGTTAATCTGTTATGTCACTGCATATGTTAATCAAAATGGCTTCTTTGTTATGTTAAATGCTGAGAAAGTCTCTAGCTAGCACTTTGCTTGGGTTATAACAGATAATAGATGTAAATGAACCAATGGGTGTCCATGTTATTCTTTCTTGGGGTGATATGGCTGGGAACCAGGGGGTTTTGGCGGGGAGAGGCCGTGAGGACGACGGACCTGCGGAAATGCTCAGTTTGATCACTCCGGGTGGTCCTGAGCTGCGAGTCGAAGGGGTCAGAGGGGTCCCGAAGAGGTCCCCGAGCTCCAATGTGTTCACCAAGGAATTGAACTTTGGTAAGTCTGGCACCTTTTCCATTCCTTTTTTGTATCGAACTTTGATTAATCTCATAGAATTAGTAATATCTATAAAGTGTAATTGGTAAAACGTACATTTTGTGCTGGCTGATGATTGATGTTTGAAGCTGAACCAGGTGGCAGTTGTACAGCAACCGACATCACTGGGAAACAAGGTGGGCGGCGGGCGGGGTTTCCCCGAGATAAATACGAGCCAATATAGCTGAGCGTTACATATGTCTTGAGGTAGGAATGTTTCCCAGAAAGAATAAAGTATATTCAGAGTAACAGACACAAAATACTAAGTTAACAAATTTCACGTCACATGGTGGTGATTCTGATTCTGAGGAACTCAGCAGGTCAGGCAGCATCTATGGAGGGGAATAAAGAGATGATATTTCAGGCCAAGACCCTTCATCAGGACACATCATCTTCATCAAGAATCAGAAAAAAGAGTGTATTTTTAAAGCACTTTTTCAGCAGAAAATTGGGAGAATATTTGAAAGGGAAACAAAAATTGGGATGATAGGAGAGACGGGGGAATTGGTTTAATTGAATATTTGTACTAAAGTGCCAGCGCATTGATAATAAGTAGAATGGCTGCCTCCTATGCTGTACGTGTGAGTTGCACCTTAGCCATTTTACATTTGCATATGTGCTTGGATTTTGTGTCTGTTCCTGTAGTGTCTCAGAAGAACTGAATTTTTTTTTGCCACTTTCCTATAAATGTTATCTCAGCTATTGGAGCCCATGGTAGTGCCTCGGCTGCTCTTCTCTTCTTCTTGTTTGAACAATGGCCATGCAATACCTACTGGTGGATATTCACTTTCTGCAGGTAGGTCATAGAGTCATAGAAAACTACAGCACAGAAACAGGTCCTTCTGCACATCAAGTCTGTGCTGAACCATTTAAACTACCTAGTCCCATCGACCTGCAGCTGGACCATAGCCCTCCATAACCTCCCATCCAGGAAGCTATCTAAACTTCTCTTAAACATTGAAATCGAGTTCGCATGCACCAATTGAATTGGCAGCTCATTTCACACTCTTTCCCCCCTCTGAGTGAAGAAGTTTCCCCTCATGTTATCCTTAACCAATGACCTCTAGTTTAGTCTCACCCAACCTAAGTAGAAAAAACCTGACTGCAATAGTGGAAAAACAGATTGTTAAAACAGTCAAGAGGCAAAGGGATGTTTTACTAAGCTTGTGCATCATTAAATATGGGGAGGATGCTAACCATTAACAGTGTGGGTGTGTGTGTGTGTGTGTGTATATATGAATATTAGTGTGTTCAAGTGTGTGTGCATGCACGCATGTAAGTCTTTGCTAACTGTCCCACTGGTTCTGTGTTGCAATTCTTCCTTGACCTGTGCTGCAGCTGTTACAGCTCATTGCAGTGGTTCCATTTGTCTGTCGTTCTTTGTCTTTGAGAGATGGGAGTGCTGGACCTACTGGTACATCTTTGGATTCTGCAGGTATTTCTGCCCTTCAGAATTAGTTCAGAAAGGTACAGCACAAAACAGGCCCTTCGGCTCATCTAGTCTGTGCTGAACCATTTAAACTGCCTAGTCCCGTCGACCTGCACTTGGAGCATAGCTCTCCATACCCCTTCCATCCACGTAACTATCCAAACTTCTCTTAAACATTGAAATCAAGCTCGCATGCACCACTTTGCACTGGCAGCTCGTTCCACGCTCTCACGACCCTCTGAAGAGGTTTCTCCACATTTCACCTTTGAGCCTTAACCAATGACCTCTAGTTGTAGTCTCACCCAACCTCAGTAGAAAAGCCTGCTTGCATTTACCCTATCTATACCCTCATAATTTTGTAATCAAATCTCCCCCAAATCTTCTACGTTCCAAGGAATAAAGTCCTAATCCTGAGTTATCTTTCCTTATAACTCGGGTCCTCCAGTCCCAGCAACATTCTTGTAAATTTTCTTTGTAGTCTTTCAACCTTACATCTTTCCTGTAGGTAGGTGACTAAAACTGCATGTAGTGCTCCAAATTAGGCCTCACCAATGTCTTGTACAACTTTAACATAACATCCCATCTCCTGTATGCAGTACTTAGATTTATGAAGGCCAGTGTTCCAGAAGTTTTCCTTACGAGCCTATCTACCTGTGATGCCACTTTCAATTAGTTATGGATCTGTATTCCCTGATCATTTTGTTCTACTTCACTCCTCAGTACCCTACCGTTCTCTCACTGTGTAAGATTTACCCTGGCTGATCCTAGTGAAGTGCAACACCTCGCACTTGTCTGTATTAAATTCCATCTGCCATTGTTCCAGCTGAGACAGATCCCTCTGCAAGTCACGACGGCCTTCCTCACTGTCCACTACACCCCAAGTCTTGGTGTCATCCGCAAATTTGCTGATCCAGTTAACCATATTATCATCCAGATCATTGATATAGATGACAAACAACAACGGACCCACTAATCACAGACCTCCAGTCAGAGAGGCAACTATCTACTACTGGTCTCTGGCTTCTCCCACAAAGCCAATGTTTAATCGGATTTACTACCTCATCTTGAATGCCGAGCAACTGAAACTTCTTGTCCAGTCTCCCATAAAGGACAATGTCAAAGGCCTTGCTGAAGTCCTGGACATCCACTGCCTTGCCTTCATCAACTTTCCTGGTAACATTCTCCAAAAACCATGCTGACTATCCCTAATCAGCCCCTGTCTATCCAGATACTCATCTATCTGGTCCCTCAGAATACCTTCCAATAACAGTCCCACTACTGATGTCAGGCTCACCAGCCTATAAATTCCTGGTGTATTCTTAGAGCCTTTCTTAAACAGCAGAGCCACATTAGTCATCCTCCAATCCTCCGGTACTTCAAATTGTCGCTAAGGATGATTTAAATATCTCTGCTTGGGCCCTTGCAATTTCTGCACTTTCCCCCTACAGGGTCCAAGGGAACACCTTGTTGGGCCCTGGGGAGTTATCCACCCTAATTTGCCTCAAGACAGCGAATACCTCCTCTTCTATAATCTGTATAGGGTCCATAACCTCACTGCTGCTTTTTCTCACTTCTATGGACTCCGGGTCCATTTCGTAAGTAAATACAGATGCAAAAAAAAATGGATTTAAGATCTCCCCTGTCCCTTTTGGTTCCATGCATAGATTACCATTCTGATCTTCCAGAGGACCAATATTGTCCCTTGCAACCCTTTTGCTCTTAACATATCTGTAGAATCCCTTGGGATTCTCCTTCACCTTGTCTGCTAGGGCAATCTCATACCTTCTTATAGCACCTTGTTTTTTTTTTCTTGGGGTAGCACAGTAGTGTAGTGGTTAGCACAACGTTTTACAGTACAGGTGACCCGGGATCAGTTCCTGACATTGCCTGTAAGGAGTTTTTACGTTCTCTCCATGACTGCGTGGGTTTCCTCTGGGTGTTCTGGTTTCCTCCCACAGTCCAAAGGTGTATGAGTTGGTAGTTTAATAGGTTGATCATTGTTAATTGTCCTGTAATTGGGCTAGCGTTAAATTTGTAGGTTGCTGGGTGACATGACTTGAAGTGCCAGAAGGGCCTACTCCACTCTGCATCTCAATAAATAAATCAATAATCCGGGTCCTCACTATCTCTTAAAAACCAAGGTTCCTTAAACCTGTTACCTTTACATTTTATTATGACGAGCACATCAAGCTTTGTACTCTCAAAATTTCACTTTTGGAGGCCTCCCACTTACGAAGTACACCGTTGCCATAGAATAGCCAGTCTCAATCCACACTTGCCAGATCCTTTCTGATACCATCAAAACTGGCCTTTCTCCAATTTACAATTCCAGCCTGTGGACCAGAACTATCTTTTTCTACATTTACTTTGAAATTAATGGCATTATGATCACTAGATGCAAAATTTTCCCCTGCACAAACTTCTGTCATCCGCCCTCCCTCATGCCTTAATAGGAGATCAAGTATCACACACTCTCTGGGTGGGACTTCTACCTACTTATTAGGAAACTTTCCTGAACACAGTTAACAAACTGTCCCATCTCGTCCTTCTACAGTATGGTAATCCCAGTTAGCATGTTGAATGTTATAATCATCTACAATAACAACCTTATCATACTTGCAACAGTCTGCGATCAACTCTTGTTAGACTCTGTCTGGGTTGCCTCATTTAACTGGTTTGGACCAGTCAGAATGTAAAGACACAAATACACAAGGCTGGGGTAGGCAGAGCCATGGAACAATGTTGGTTTGTAACCCTGTACCATGACCAGTAAGAAGGTGACCCAGGTAGGTCAGATGACCTTGAGCCAATGGGATGGAGATCCAATGGTTCAAATGATGAGGAACAGTATAAGAGTCAGGAGATCCAAATACACAGGGGCGATAACTCTCCAGCAGCCAGAGACCAACCATGGCGGATAAGGAGGACCCCACAGACACGTGGAGATCGGGACCACGAGGAACACCTGACCAATGTACACTCCTTTCCCGGGTAATACCTTTTCTCTTCGTTGCCTGTTCATGGAGTGTCAGGGGTTCTAGTAGGGAGTGCACAGGTAGATCAGGTATGAACCCATGTGCTTTTTAGTTGAAATAATAAAAGTTACTTGTCGATAAATACAGATTCTCTGTGCCTCACTGATCATTATTACAAGGGGTGAGATTCTTGTAACAGTTCTGTAATGGGGAAAAAGACAGGAAAATTCCACATACAAGCTGGATTCTTCCAGCAACTGTCACGTAACCCATGGTGTTATTATTGAACCATTTACAACGCTAACTATTTACTCTGCTAACTTTTTACGCATGCCCATTTTCAGCTGTGGAAACTTCTTATTCTGAAATTACATGGTCTGTCTGCTTATTTTTCAGCGTGTTCCCAGCATGTATTGAAATTGTCCTCGTGATCGCAGTATTTGGACTGAAGAAGAAGCCATTTTGATTATCTTGCACATCCTCCCTAAACAAACTGGAGGTTGACCCTGGAATGGCAGTAGAAAATCACTTTAAAATGCAGTGTGCATTTGACATTAGGGTATTAACAACATTTATAGAACTTCAGCATTTGACCAAATTATCTTACATGGATTTCTCTTATTCTATTATGGACCTTATCGTCTCCAAGACAAAACATGTCATCCTCCATTATAGACTGTGTGCATCAATGTCTCCATGATAAAGTATGTGTTACTCTTTTTTTCTTTTCCAGAATGTACCGCTTGTATGTGGAATTTTCCTGTCTTTTTCCCCATTACAGAACTGTTACAAGAATCTCACCCCTTGTAATAATGATCAGTGAGGCACAGAGAATCTGTATTTATCGACAAGTAACTTTTATCATTTCAACTAAAAAGCACATGGGTTCATACCTGATCCACCTGTGCACTCCCTACTAGAACCCCTGACACTCCATGAACAGGCAACAAAGAGAAAAGGTATTACCCGGGAAAGGAGTGTACATTGGCCAGGTGTTCCTCGTGGTCCCGATCCCCAAGGTCCTCCTTATCCGCCATGGTTGGTCTCTGGCTGCTGGAGAGTTATTGCTCCTGTGTTTTTGGAGCTCCTGACTCTTATACTGTTCCTCATCATTTGAACCATTGGACCATCAGATCACCTGACCTACCTGGGTCACCTTCTTACTGGTCATGGTACAGGGTTACAAACCAACATTGTTCCATGGCTCTGCCTACCCCAGCCTTGTGTATTTGTGTCTTTACACTCTGACTGGTCCAAACCAGTTAAATGAGGCAACCCAGACAGAGTCTAACGAGATTACAGATTGCAGGTCTGGCATTTTACAGAACAAGTAGAGCAGTAGATGTAGTGTATATGGTTTTCAGCAAGGCATTCGATAAGGTACCCCATGCACGGCTTATTGAGAAATAAAGGAGATATAGGATCCAAGGGGATCTTGCTTTGTGGATCCAGAACTGGCTTGCCCACAGAAGGCAAAGAGTGGTTGTAGACAGGTCATATTCTGCAAGGATGTTGGTGACCAGTGGTGTGCCTCAGGGACCCCTTCGTGATTTTTTATAAATGGTGTGGATGAAGAAATGGAGGGATGAATTAGTGAATTTGCTGATGACACAAAGGTTGGGGGTGTTGTGGATAGTATGGAGGGCTGTCAGAGGTTACAGCGGGACATTGATAGGATGCAAAACTGGGCTGAGAAACGACAGATGGCATTCAATCCAGATAAGTGTGAGGTGGTTCATTTTGGTAGGTCAAATATGATGGCAGAATATAGTATTAATGGTAAGACTTTTTTTCCCCTTTTTTTTAATTGAAGGAATGACACAATACAGAATATATAATGGGTTACATTTTCCTCCATTTTGTTTTTATATCATACCCCCAAACAAACCTCCTCCCACCCGCCCTCCCCCAACATATCATGGCAGCTAATATATTTACAACACAACAATTCACAAATACAAGTACGGACATTTCACAACCATACCCCCATACTACTTCAAGACAATGGCCCACACACATCTGCAACACGTCAGATGATCCAAAATACACTCATATTTACAATTCATCAACCACCCTGTGAGGTAAATTATAAGCGTGTTAAATGGGAGGCAACTTCCTAAGTGCAATCAAATGCCCTCAACTAGTAGGTAGTTCCTTAAGACTCCCAAAATATGATAAGAAAGGTCCCCATTTCGAATAGAACTTTTTCACAGACCCCCTCAAAGTGAATTTAATCTTTTCTAATTTCAGAAAAAACATTACATCTTCTAACCAAGCAGCAGCAGTTGGGGGAGTGGCAGATTTCCAAACCAGCAAAATTCTCCTACGGGCCAATAGCGATGTAAATGCAATGATATCCGACTGGCTTGCATTTAAACCCAAATCATCATCTGCCACACCAAATACAGCTATAGGCGGGCAAGGTCTCAGTGTCACCCCCAAAACCTCACTGATAATTTTAAAAACCAGTGCCCAATAGTCATCAAGCCGAGGGCATGACCAAAATGCATGTACTAAACCAGCCGGAGAGAAGGAACACCTGTCACAGCCAGCGTCTGTCCCAGGGTATATGTCTGTCAGTCTGGCTTTACTTAAATGTATCCTGTGTAAAACTTTAAATTGTATGAGCCCCAGTCTAGCACATGATGATGAGAAATGAACCCTATTCAATACTTTTACCCAATATTCCTCCGAGATCCATACCGAGGTCATCCTCCCACCTACTCTTAGTTTTGTTTAGATCTTGAACTCCCAAAGACATCAGCTGACAGTATAGTTCAGAGATCAGCCCTTTATTGTTAAAGCTAAGAGTGAGTTTTTCCCAGAACATAGCAGGTGGTAGATCAGGAAAAGAGGGAAATTTTTCCTTGACAAAGTGGCGAATCTGCAGCTATTTAAAAAAATGATTATGCGGAAGGCCATACTTACCGCGCAGGTTATCAAAACTATCAAATATGTTATCAGTATACAAACCCGTAATGCGCATAAGAGCACTAAAACCCCATTGTCTGAAAGCTGAATCAGATGTGGAGGGAGGAAATAAATGGTTTTTATGAATGGGGCCCAAAACTGAAGCTGATATGAACTTATAGTGGCAGTGAAATTGATTAAAAATTTTGAGGTTGGAGAGCATGACCGGGTTAGGTGTGAATTGAGAGGATTTCAATGGTAAAGAAGAATACACCAAAGCTGGGAGAGACGAGGAGTGGCAAGACCGTGACTCAAGCAGGCACCAGATTTATATCTGGCCGATGGAGCCAAAAGAATACTTTTTGAATGTTCGATGCCCAGTAATAATGAATAAAGCTGGGAAGACCCATTCCACCTACGTCACGACCTCTTTGGAGAGTGTGCTTATTAACCCTTGGGACCTTATTTTCCCAAATAAAGGAAGTTATAGCTTGATCGACTGATTTAAAAAGTAACTTAGATAAGAAAACTGGCAAACACTGAAACAAATAAAGAAACCTAGGAAGTATAGTCATTTTCACTGATTGGATTCTCCCAGCAATAGTAAGGGGTAAACTGCGCCATCTCTCGAAATCAGCCTTCATTTGGCTAACCTGAGGCCTGTAGTTAGCTTCAAACAGAGATGTAAAAGAGCGAGTAATATGTATTCCTAGGTATACAAAACCATCTTGAGATAAAGGAAAAGGCAAAGATTCCTGGTGGATCTGTAGGGCCAAGTTATCAATGGGAAAGCATTTGCTTTTTTGAAAGTTCAGTTTATAGCCAGGTAAGGCTCCAAATTGACCTAATAATGACACAATAGCAGGACTACTACCTCCAGGGTCGCTAACATAAAGTAAGAGGTCATCAGCATATAGGGAAACACGGTGTTCCATGTCCCCTTTTCTAACACCTTGAAATAATGTAGCTGACTTAAGTGCAATAGAAAGAGGCTCAATTGCAATTGCAAAAAGAAGAGGGGACAATGGGCAGCCTTGGCGAGTGGCACGTGTTAATGGGAAATAGTCAGATCAAAAATAATTTGTCTGTATACATGCTAAAGGCGAGTGGTATAATAGCTTAACCCAAGCTACAAATACTCTGCCACATCTAAATTTCTCCAAAACACTGAACAAGTATACCCAATCCACTCTATCAAACGCCTTCTCCGCGTCCAAGGAGATAACAACCTCTGGACTTGGAGAATCACTGGGTGAATAAACCACATCAGCCAGTCGACGGATATTAAAAAAAGAACGGCGATTTTTAATAAACCTGTTTGATCGTCTGAAATTATCTTGGGAAGGGGACGTTCTAAGTGGCATGCAAGCACTTTAGCCAAAATGTTCACATCTACGTTCAAAAGTGAGATGGGGCGATATGATCCACATTGAGTCGGGTCCTTGTCCTCTTTAAGAAGTAGTGAAATAGCTGCCTGTGAAAGAGAAGGGGGTGAGGAGCCGTTCTCCAAAGATTCCTGAAACACTTCTAGAAGGACTGGTATGAGCTTATCCTTAAATTTCTTATAACATTCTATTGGATAACCATCAGGACCTGGGGACTTACCACTCTGCATAGCCATAATGGCATTATTAATCTCTTCCTGCCCAAGAGCCCGATCTAGGTTCTCCACCTCCTCTGGTTCAAGAGTTGGTATTTCCAAATTACCTAAAAAACGTTCCATATTTGTTTTATCTGAGGAGAACTCTGAGGCATACAGAGAGGAATAAAAAGTTGCAAAGATGTTATTAATCGCTTTTGGATTGCTTGTCAAGTTTTGGTGCGTGTCTCTTATCTGGGGAATAAGTCACGACGCAGCTTGACGTTTCAACTGATGAGCCATAAGCCGGCTCGCCTTGTCACCATATTCATGATAGAGGCCACGTGTCTTAAGAATTAATTGTTCTGATAGGTTTGTAGATAGAAGATTAAACTTTGCTTGCAAATCAACCCGGCTTTTATATAATTCCGCAGTGGGTGCCTCAGAGTATTTTCTATCCAGGTCCAAAATAGATTGCAATAACACTTGCATATGAAGTAAAAGATATTATTTGACCCCTCGAGTAAGCTTTTAAAGTTTCCCAAAGTAAAGAGTACGATACCGACTCAGTTTTGTTAGTCTCGAAGAATGTGCCAATGTTAGCCGATATATAACTACAAAATTTCTCATTAGAAAGCAAAAGGGGGTTAAGTCTCCACAGAGGCCGTTCTCTAACGTTTAAAGGAAAACATAGCTCCAGTTTCATGGGCGAGTGATCAGATATAACTATAGCAGTGTATTCAATTTGTTTAATCATTGGTATCAAGGAGCTATCTATCTAGCCTGGAATAGGAGTGGTGAACATGAGAAAAGAAAGAGAATTGCCTAACTGATGGATTCAAAAATCTCCAAGGATCCATATAACCATTTTGTTGCATAAACATTGAGAAGGCCTTTGTCATGCCAGAAAATGTTCTCCTAGGGCAAGACCTATCAAGCAGTGGGTCAATACCACAGTTCAAATCTCCGGAAAAGATTAGCTTATGTGTATTTAGGTTAGGAATTAATGACAAAACCTTATTTGCAAATTGGTCATTGTCCCAATTAGGGGCATAAACATTTACCAAAGTAACAGGTATCTGAAAGAGAGAGCCAGAGACTATAATAAAGCGACCATTAGGGTCACTGATTACATCAGATGGTGTGAACTGCATTCTTTTGGTGACTAATATTACCACCCCCCTGGACCTACTATTAAATCTGGAATGAAAAATCTGACTAATCCATGCTTTACGAAGTCTATTATGGTCCTCCACTCTTAAATGTGTCTCTTGTAGAAATAGTATATCTGCTTTTAATTGTTTCAGATGAGAGAAAACTTTAGCTCTTTTAACCAGACCATTGAGCCCCTTTACATCCCAAGAAATAAACCTCACAGGGTGGCCTCCATCAGCAGCACTCACGTTAACCATATCAAAAGACACACAGGGCCTACAATCCAAAACAGTGCGAGGGCATAAGTTGCACACAATAACGCACAATGAAAAGAAAGTCTGATCAATCGGTAACACACAAAAGAATAAACTGCCATGGTAATCCCCCAAAACACTCCCCCCCACCCCTTTACACAAACAACAAAAAAACCCAATTAACCCCCGAAACCTAGATCTACCTCCCCAATTGAGGATGATCGCAGACAGTACCCAACAAAAAACTTCCAGGGCATTCCCCAAACAGCCCAACTTTCAATCTAATCTAGGATGACTCCCCTCCTTAACATTTATCCTATCACTTATATTACCTTTAATATAGCATATAGGCTAAAGATGACACAGGTCAAGCTAAGCATTAAAAACAAAAAAAAAACACTAGGCAACTTAAACGCCCGAGATACAAATCCCAAATATTTACATTTTGCTGGTTGAAAGTTTTTGTTAATCAGTTTCAGCAGCATAGCAGTTCGACCCGATCGCGTTCCACAAATTAAACTGGAAAAAATGAACAAAGAAGTGGATTGTGAAAATTAACAGTTTGCCTCGGCATAAGGCCCCTTCAATGCTGCATGAATAACCTAAAAAAAAGCCATTGCTCTTCTCCTTCTTCTTCTCCCCAGCGCAAATGGTAAATCTCTTTGGCCGCCTCTGGTGTATGGAAATAATGCTTTTTACCTTCATGCATGACCCGGAGTTGGGCAGGATACAAGAGGCCAAACCTGACCCCTTTCCCGTAAAGCAGGGATTTCGCCTCCCTGAAAGCTGCTCGTTTTTTACCCAGCTCCGCACTAAAATCTTCATAAAAATACACGCGGTGTCCGCGGAAGTACAGCTCCTGCTTCTGTCTATTGATGATGCGTTGCTTATCTTGAAAGGAGTGAAAGCAAACCGGGAACGTTCTTGGTCTTGTTTGCTTGGCTCCAGACACACCGGATGGTTTACCTTTGACTCAGTGAGCACGCGAAAGTACGAGCAGCCTTGGGAAAAAATTTGTCCCCGGCACTTCATCAAAAAACTCGGTAATAAATTTAACAGGGTCCGAACCTTCCAAATTTTCAGGAATGCCGACCACTCTCAAATTGGATCTCCGCGACCGATTTTCAAGGTCATCTAGCTTTCCCTTCAGAAATGCATTTTCGCTCTGCAATGCTGCAATGGCAGCTTCGGCGCTCACCAGTTGGTCACTGTAATCATTCGGGCCGTCTTCAACCTCACGAATGTGTTCGTCGTGCGACTCGTAAGAAGACATAATTTGTTCCATGGTAGCATTCACTGGTGATAAAGCATCTTCAATTTCTCTTTTTAGGGCAGAATGCACCGCTTGCGTCATGTCAGTAATAAGTACTAAATGAAGCCTCTCCAAGTCATCGGGTAGCGCAGGTCTGGGCCCAGGTCCAGCAGCGTGCAACGGCGCCATTACTGTAACATCAGCCTTTCTGCTCGAGGCTTCGCTATCTTTTTCCCCAGTTTTACTTCCAAGGTACATTCTACTTGCCATTTCAATGTCCAGCTATGTCCCGCATTGTTCACAATGGTAAATATTCAGTTATCTCGAGCATACGGCAAAGATAAACGGGTAGATTTTCAATAAAATTCGGGAGCCACACTCACACGCACCGACTCACGCCATACTCAACCCCCCGGTAAGACTTTTGACAGTGTGGAGGATCAGAGAGATCTTGGGGTCCATGTCCATAGGACAGTTAAAGGTACTGTGCAGGTTGATTGTGTGGTTAAGGCATACGGTGCATTGGCCTTCATCAATTGTGGGACTGAGTGGCAAGAAGCCCTCCCAAGGAGCTAGGCCGATGTTGAGCCTTCTCCCCCACTCTTATAAAGATGATGGACTGTTTGGGAGTGTGCTGACTTCTGCTGTCTTGAATCACTGTGCTGATTGCGTCCGCCATAGACCTTAGGACTTGGTCATGGCGCCAGCGGTATCGCCCTTCCCCCAACGCCTTCGGGCAGCAATTTAGGATATGCTCCAAGGTGCCCGTCTTCTGGCACAGTTAACCTGCTCAAAAAATGCCGGTGGAACGCAGCAGGCCCGAAACTTCGACTGTGCTTCTTCCTATGGATGCTGTCTGGCCTGCTGCATTCCACCAGCATTCTGTATGTGTTGCTTGAATTTCCAGCATCTACATATTTCCTTATGTTTGCAGTTAACTTGCTGGAGTGTTGGCTAGGCCCCACCTGTGCAGCTTGGCCGGGCTTGGGAGAAGGTCATAGACTGATTGGATGAGAAACTTGATGCACAATGTTTCAGCTCTCCAGAGCTCTGTCCAGGTGAGCTTGCGAGGTTCCGCATGCTCCCATCTAGTCCAGGCGCCTTGTTTGTACATGCCGACCATCTTGCTGTATCTTTCTTCCTCCAGCTCTGCTCGTATCTCGTTCTGAGGCAGTTGACCCTTCTCGTATCCACTGCTTGTAGACCTTGTAAGGCACTCCACTGGGGCCAGGGGTGGAACTTTCTCTTGCTTCTTTGACCTCCTTCAGGGTGGGCTCAGAGATGTTGAATTGGGTCACTGGTATTGCAGGTGTCACCAGTGCCTCACATGGGCCGAGGTCCTGCTCTCTCTCGAGGCGTCACTGAAAGTGATACTGAGATTGTGGTTGATCTCCTCTACAGAAGAAGTGAGGTGGCCGTTTGGCTTCTGTCCTGGTATCCTCTTGGTGAAGCGGAAGGGATTGGTAATGAAAGCACTGCAGTTTCGGGCCCTCTCTTGCCCTTCCTTCGGTGCCACTCAGCCCGCCTGAGTGTGATGAGCCTCCTCCTTATGATATCTGTGAGGTCTGACAGGGCAGTTTTCTCCTCCTCCTTGGCCAACTTAAATTGGCGCTTCAGAGATTTGAGTTCTTGTCTCAGCTGGCTGATCTTCAGTTCCCACTGTTTTGGTCTCGCTGGATTACTCGTTCCATGCTTTGCCTTGACGCTAAACCATTTTGAGCCTGTGTTCATTATGAGGGTGCACATAGTCCAGAGCTTCTGGTCAGCATTGCCCTTCGATATCGCCTCCAGAATCTTGTCTACATCCTCGTCCAACTGGAGCCAGTCCTTCTTGTTAGCAGCAGGCCACTTCACCTGACGCTGTTGCAACTTTCTGCTTATTGGGGGGACTTGTGTTGCTTGGAGGTTCCGGGCACTGTGGGGTGACTCTGGGCCTGACTCCTCTGTCTGACCAGGTTCTGTAGTCAGCACCACGGAGCTTGTAGTACTAGCTACTGCTCCTGTGCATTGCTTCACTTGTTCCCTCCTCAAGCAGGCCATCTTGATGGTCTGGTGGATCTTCAGACCTCTCAGGTTTTTGCACACCTTGCCGCAGATACAGACTATGCTCATAGTCAATTGTCCATTTGCTTGAGTCATTGCCAATAGGTCCGTCCGATTGGGATGCTCATCCTGCCCTCCTCTCGGGCAGCCCTGGGGGTATGTTTCAGAAGGATTCTCTGTCGGTTGTTTGGGTGCTCCTTCACAGCAGCTGCAGCTTGGGGTGCTAGCCCTTGCTGCCACGTTTGCCGACTTTCCGCGCTGTCTGCTGTCTCTCCAGCCATCACCATTGTATTCATGGTCGTCATCCAGACTTCCTTGGAGGTCACTGTCTCAGCCAGATGTGGTAGTTGTTGAATTCACCTTCTGGTGCTACTTGGACATGTCTTCAGTGATGAACCCGGGGTCATAAGGTGTTTCGGGACTTTAATCATCAGACAACCTCGACCGGTCGACCCAGCCGGGGGTGATCAGCCCTCAACTTGTGTCCAAGTGGTGCACTTATCTACGGATCTCACCTCCGGGTCCACAGCCACCACGAGGCCTTTTCTGCTGCTTCCAGAATGTTCTTGGTGGCTCTTCTGCACTGCAGTCCTTTAACTCCCAGGAGCTTTAGAGCCCGCTGTAATGAATGGCCAGCAAAGCCCCAGCACACAACTTCGACCGGCTCACAGCGAGCTCTCCAGCCATTGCTCCAGCATTCTGCAACAAGATCTGTGTATCTAGCCCTCTTGTGCTTGTTGGCCTCTTCAATCCGGTCTTCCCAGGGGACAGTAAGTTCCAGCATGACCATTTGCTTGGTAGGCTCTGATATTAACACCATGTCTGGGCAGAGCGGAGTGGCTGCGACGTTCTCTGGGAACTTGAGCAGCCTCCGTAGGTCGACTTGGAGCTGCCAGTCTTGTGCAGTGGCAGGAAGCCCTCCCGAGGAGCTAGCCCGATGTTGAGCCTTCTCCCCCGCTCTAATAAAGATGACGGACTGTTTGGGAGCGTGCTGATTTTCGCTGTCTTGAATCGCCACAATGCGGTGGTTCAGTTATAACCATATAACAATTACAGCACGGAAACAGGCCATCTTGGCCCTTCTAGTCTGTGCCTTTATTGAAATTTTTAAAAACAGCAAAAATCCATGCTAAACAACACTTAAAGGTTCTTGACAGTAAACATTCAATCAGCCAATGAGTGCGTTTCATGTAGGCTCTGAGCCACTCTGCCAATTACGTAGTATGCTTTGCCTTCCCCGTGTGTGTAAGTGTTCTTGCTCCTTCGCTAATTTATTCAATTTTTTTCACCCATAATGTCTGGAAAACTGCCTGCAACTTCCAGTGAGGGTAGTACACTTAAGATGTCTAGGAAAAGCGTGGATATGAAACTGCAAGTGATACGGTGTTTGGAAGCTGGTGAGCGCCAGGTTGATGTTGGCGCCTCTTTGAAATTGGCTACATTGATGAACAGAACAATTATAAAAAATGCAGACAAGGTGAAAGCTGCAACAATGACCTCAAAGTTATCATAGAACATAGAATAGTACAGCACAGTACAGGCCCTTCGGCCCACAATGTTGTGCCAACCCTTAAACCCTGCCTCCCATATAACTCCCCCACGTTAAATTCCTCCATATACCTGTCTAGTGGTCTGTTAAGTTTCACGAGTGTATCTGCCTCCACCACTGACTCAGGCAGTGCATTCCACACACCAACCACTCTCTGAGTAAAAAGCCTTCCTCTAATATCCCCCTTGAATTTCCCACCCCTTACCTGAAAGCCATGTCCTCGTACTGAGTAGTGGTGCCCCGGGGAAGAGGCACTGGCTGTCCACTCTATCTATTCCTCTTAATATCTTGTATAACTCTATCATGTCCCTGCTTATCCTCCTTTCCAGAGAGTAAAGCCCTAGCTCCCTTAATCTCTAATCATAATGCATACTCTCTAAACCATGCAGCATCGTGGTAAATCTCCTCTGTACCCTTTCCAATGCTTCCACGTCCTTCCTATAGTGAGTCGACCAGAACTGGACACAGTACTCCAAGTGTGGCCTCACCAGAGTTTTATAGAGCTGCATCATTACCTCGCGACTCTTAAACTCTATCCCTCAACTCCTCAACTTATGAAAGCTAACACTCCATAAGCTTTCTTAACTACCCTATCTTCCTGTGAGGCAACTTTCAGGGATCTGTGGACATGTACCCCCAGATCCCTCTGCTTCTCCACACTACCAAGTATCCTGCCATTTACTTTGTACTCTGCCTTGGAGTTTGCCCTTCCAAAGTGTACCACCTCACACTTCTCCGGGATGAACTCCATCTGCCACTACTCAGCCCACTTCTGCATCCTATCAATGTCTCTCTGCAATCTTCGACAATCCTCTACGCTATCCACAACACCACCAACCTTTGTGTCATCTGCAAACTTGCCAACCCACCTTCCTACCCCTACATCCAGGTCGTTAATAAAAATCATGAAAAGTAGAGGTCCCAGAACAGGTCCTTGGGAGACACCACTCGTCACAACCCTCCAATCCGAATGTACTCCTTCCACCACGACCCTCTGCTTTCTGCAGGCAAGCCAATTCTGAATCCACCTGCCCAATCTTCTCTGGACACCATGCCTTCTGACTTTCTGAATAAGCCTACTGTGTGGAACCTTGTCAAATGCCTTACTAAAATCCATATAGATCACATCCACTGCACTACCCTCATCTATATGCCTGGTCACCTCCTCAAAGAACTCAATCAGGCTTGTTAGATACGATCTGCCCTTCACAAAGCCATGCTGACTGTCCCTGATCAGACCATGATTCTCTAAATGCCCATAGATCCTATCTCTAAGAATCTTTTCCAACAGCTGTCCCACCACAGACGTAAGGCTCACTGGTCTATAATTACCCGGACTATCCTTACTACCTTTTTTGAACAAGGGGATAACATTCGCCTCCCTCCAATCCTCCGCTACCATAGGACCATAGAACCATAGAAACTACAGCACAGAAACAGGCCTTTTGGCCCTTCTTGGCTGTGCCGAACCATTTTCTGCCTAGTCCCACTGACCTGCACACGGACCATATCCCTCCATACACCTCCCATTCATGTATCTGTACAATTCTTAAATGTTAAAAAAGAACCCGCATTTACCACCTCGTCTGGCAGCTCATTCCATACTCCCACCAATCTCTGTGTGAAGAAGCCCCTGCTAATGTTCCCTTTAAACTTTCCCCCCCTCACCCTAACCCATGTCCTCTGGTTTTTTTCTCCCTTTGCCTCAGTGGAAAAAGCCTGCTTGCATTCACTCTATCTATACCCATCATAATTTTATATACCTCTATCAAATCTCCCCTCATTCTTCTATGCTTCAGTGAATAAAGTCCTAACCTATTCAACCTTTCTCTGTAATTGAGTTTCTCAAGTCCTGGCAACATCCTTGTAAACCTTCTCTGCACTCTTTCAACCTTATTTATATCCTTCCTGTAATTTGGTGACCAAAACTGAACACAAAACTCCAGATTCGGCCTCACTAATGCCTTATACAACCTCATCATAACATTCCAGCTCTTATACTCAATACTTTGATTAATAAAGGCCAATGTACCAAAAGCTCTCTTTACGACCCTATCTACCTGTGACGCCACTTTTAGGGAATTTTGTATCTGTATTCCCAGATCCCTCTGTTCCACTGCACTCCTCAGTGCCTTACCATTAACCCTGTATGTTCTACCTTGGTTTGTCCTTCCAATGTGCAATACCTCACACTTGTCTGCATTAAACTCCATCTGCCATTTTTCAGCCCATTTTTCCAGCTGGTCCAAGTCCCTCTGCAGGCACTGAAAACCTTCCTCACTGTCTACTACACCTCCAATCTTTGTATCATCAGCAAATTTGCTGATCCAATTTACCACATTATCATCCAGATCATTGATATAGATGACAAATAACAATGGACCCAGCACTGATCCCTGTGGCACACCACTAGTCACAGGCCTCCATTCAGAGAAGCAATTCTCTACTACCACTCTTTGGCTTCTTCCATTGAGCCAATGTCTGATCCAATTTACCACCTCTCCACATATACCTAGCGACTGAATTTTCCTAACTAACCTCCCATGCGGGACTTTGTCAAAGGCCTTACTGAAGTCCATGTAGACAATATCCACTGCCTTCCCTTCATCCACTTTCCTGGTAACCTCCTCGAAAAACTCCAATAGATTGGTCAAACATGACCTACCACGCACAAAGCCATGTTGACTCTCCCTAATAAGTCCCTGTCTATCCAAATGCTTGTAGATTCTGTCTCTTAGTACTCCCTCCAATAACTTACCTGCTACCGACGTCAAATTTACTGGCCTATAATTTCCCGGATTACTCCATCTGCCAGTTCTCAGCCCACTTCTGCATCCTATCAATGTCTCTCTGCAATCTTTGACAATCCTCTACACTATCTACAACACCACCAACCTTTGTGCCATCTGCAAACTTGCCAACCCACCCTTCTACCCCCACATTCAGGTCGTTAATAAAAATCATGAAAAGTAGAGGTCCCAGAACAGATCCTTGTGGGACACCACTAGTCACAATCCTCCAATCTGAATGTACTCCCTCCACCACTACTTGCCTTCTGCAGGCAAGCCAATTCTGAATCCACCTGGCCAAACTCCCCTGGATCCCATGCCTCCTAACTTTCTGAATAAGCCTACCGTGTGGAACCTTGTCAAATGCCTTACTAAAATCCATATAGATGACATCCACTGCACTACCCTCATCCATATGCCTGGTCACCTCCTCAAAGAACTCAATCAGGCTTGTTAGACACGATCTGCCCTTCACAAAGCCATGCTGACTGTCCCTGATCAGACCATGATTCTCTAAATGCCTATAGATCCTATCTCTAAGAATCATTTCCAACAGCTTTCCCACCACAGACGTAAGGCTCACTGGTCTATAATTACCCGGACTATCCCTACTACCTTTTTTGAACAAGGGGATAACATTCGCCTCCCTCCCATCCTCCGGTACCATTCCCATGGACAACGAGGACATAAAGACCCTAGCCAGAGGCTCAGCAATCTCTTCCCTCGCCTCGTGGAGCAGCCTGGGGAATATTCCGTCAGACCCCAGGGACTTAACTGTCCTAATGTATTTTAACAACTCCAACACCATCTCTCCCTTAATATCAACATGCTCCAGAACATCTACCTCATTCATATTGTCCTCACCATCATCAAGTTCCCTCTGATTGGTGAATACCGAAGACTGGTATTCATTGAGGACCTCACTCACTTCCACAGCCTCCAGGCACATCTTCCCACCTTTATCTCTAATCAGTCCTGTCTTCACTCCTGTCATCCTTTTGTTCTTCACATAATTGAAGAATACCTTGGGGTTTTCCTTTACCCTACTTGCCAAGGCCTTCTCATGCACCCTTCTTCCTCTCCTCAGCCCCTTCCTAAACTCCTTTCTTGCTACCCTATATTCGTCAATAGACCCATCTGATCCTTGCTTCCTAAACCTCATGTATGCTGCCTTCTTCCACCTGACTAGATTCTCCACCTCACCTGTTACCCATGGTTCCTTCACCCTACCATTCTTTATCTTCCTCACCGGGACAAATTTACCCCTAACATTCAACAAGGGATCCCTAAACATCAACCACATGTCCATAGTACATTTCATCATCAATGAAGGTGACTTATTCAAGGAGCTATTTGCTTGGAAAACAATGGAAAATAGACTGAGTATATGGGTGGATGACCGAACACAATGAAACATGCCCCTAATCCAGCTGATAATATTGGAAAAGGCAAGATGCACCTTCAATCATAAGAAGAAGATACGTCGGTAACATTCACAGCCAGCAGAGGTTGGTTTGATGGATTTAAACAGCGTAGCAACTTCCACAGCATACGTATGTCTGATGAAGCAGCTAGTGCAAACAGCAAGCAGCCCAGGATTTTTCTGCAGCACTGAAGACTTTAATCAAAAATGATTATCCTCCCAACTTGTCTTCAATGTGGATGAAATGGGCCTATTTTGGACAAGAATGCCTTCTTGTACTTTCATCTCCTGAGAAGAGAAACACTCATCTGGGTTCAAAGCTGAATGGGCCGATAAACACCCTTGCTAAGAGACAATGCTAAAGGTGACTTTAAGTTAAAGCCTATGATTGTGTATCACTCTGAAACACCACGAGCAATGAAAGGCATTTTAAAGTCAAGTCCACCAGTTTTTTGGAAATCAAACAAGAAAGCCTGGATGACGGTTAAAGTTTTCCAAAATTGTTTTGTTTCCCCTTTTTGTCCAGCAGTGAAGTGGTATTGTGAGAAGTATGACCTTGAACCTAAAGCGTTCTTGGTGCTTGATAATGCCCCATGCCACCCTGAGACTCTTCACACGCTTCAGATCTGCATTCCTTCCACCCAACACCAATTCATTACTCCAACCAATGGATCAAGGAGTAAAATTGAATTTTAAAGCCTACCTGTGGAGGAAACAAAAAGTCAAAACGAGCAATCCATCAGGCAATTTTGGAAAATCTACAACGTCATGAAATCTGTAGACAATATCAGAACAGCCTGGGATGGAGTAACTTCAAACTGCATGAACGGAGTGTGGAAGAAGCTATGGCCAGAAGCATGCAATGATGTCCTAGTATTTCAGGCAGAACCAGTCATCCAAAACATCGTTGAACTGGCCAATGAAGTGGGATTAGAGGATGTTAATGATGGTGATATTGAAGAGTTACAGCACTCCCATGGTGAGAGCCTTAATAACAAAGAGCTTCGAGAATTGGCAGTGCAACGCATCTGGGTGAATCCGAGGACACGGATGGAGAAGAGACAACACCAGCAAGAAACCACACCACAAAATTCCTCAACACTAGCATTACCACGATCACACAAATGGACCAGTTCATCGATAATGATCCTGACTGGGAGCAAAGCGATAAGGAAGGCAAAGAGAGGTCTTCTCGACATGATTTCCTGCTACCGAGAACTGCTTCATGAGATGAAACTTAAGAAACGGCAGTCAAATCTCGATGTCTACTTGAAGAGGAAGCCAAAGTTAGAGGAGGACCTACAGCCTGGTCCCTCCTCTAAGACGTAACCACCACCCGCTTCCCTCCACTGCCGCTGCGAGGTGTTGCTGATGTACAGGTTTGGCCTATTTGTGTGTTTGCTACCCAACAAATTGTGTGTTGACGCGTGGCCAAGTGGTTAAGGTGTTCATCTAGTGATTTGAAGGTCGCTAGTTCGAGCCTCGGCAGAAGCAGCGTGTGTGTCCTTGAGCAAGGCACTTAACCACACATTGCTCTGCGACGACACCGGTGCCAAGCTGTATAGGTCCTAATGCCCTTCTCTTGGACAACATCGGTGGCGTGGAGAGGGGAGACTTGCAGCTGGTCTTCCATATAACCTTGCCCAGGAAACTTTCCAAGGCGCAAATCCATGGTCTTATGAGACTAACGACTATACTCAGCAAATTCCTGTGTACACATAAAATAATATATCATATATCTCGGGTTTGGTTTTTTAAAAATCAGGCACACACGTCCATTTATCTTATGTTATGACCTCGCATCGTGCTGATTTACACAGTGCTCCACCTCCAGTGAACGCATCCTCAGCGTTAAGTGAGGTCCGAGTGTACCAGATGGTAGAAAGTGTTGGGAAGGTCAAGAAATTATCCCGGGTTCTTGCAACAAATTCCATTTTGTGGGCACTGACTCCTAAGTTCTTATTCACAGTACAAAATTTTACTGGACTGTGAGTAACATTGGTGTTATGAAAACAAATGCTGAAAACACTCAGCAGATCAGGCACCTTCTGGGGAAAGGAAAAACATATGTTGTGATTAAGGACCTCGACTGCAGTTGTTTTGTTTTTCAGCTTTGGGTCATATTTGATTCTTATGTGAGCTTCAAACCATTAGACCATCATTAAAACCAACACAATTAGTTTCTCCCTCATCTTTGTTTTGCTGCTGAAACCCTCTTCAAAACTCTTGTTATATCTGCATTTGATTATCCCAAACCACCACTAATCTGCCTAGAGAACACATGGCCATCATTGGGTACAATACAGTATCGTGGGAAGGATATTGATACCCTGGAGTGGAAATGCAGATTAATAAGCCGATAAAAGAAAATTCAGTTAACCTGTATAATAACTCAGAGTTTTAAACTAGTTTGGCAGGGGTATGGGAAACAGAGCACCAGGTCAGAAAGTGCAGGGATTAACAGAAAGGTAGAAGTCATGACCAACAAATCTGTAAGGAAGAAAAGGCTATAAACTTGATGGGGCATAGACATAACAAGGTCATAGACATGATGAGATGGATGGGTTGAAGTGTGTTTGTTTTAATACCAGGAGTATTAGGGGTGAGGTTGATGAACTTACAGCATGAATCAGTAAATAAAACTATGATAGCCACTACAGAGACCTGGACGAGAGAGGGACAGGACTGGATGCTTAATGTTTCAGAGCTTTGATGTTTTAGAAAAAAAATAGGGAAGTAAAAGATTGTGGGTGTTAGAGTGAGTTTTTTTGGATAGATGATTTGTTTACACTTAAATGACTTTGGCCGCCAGACTTCTATTTGACAAAGCATTGTGGATTGAGTCCACCACAATGGGCTTCCTAAAAAGGTGTGAATACCAGATGCTTCTGGCACCGTTGTTTCAAAGACAGTATTATCTATACATTGTAAATATTAATTGTCTTCTATGTTAGCACGTAAAATGCCAAGTAAATCCTAAAGGCTGTGGATACCAACCCAGACACGTTGGCGTCGGAAGGAAAGGATAGTGTGATATTTTGTATGTAGCTTCAAAAGGAAGCCTTGTCTGTAACTTTTTAAGTAGCGATTGCCTTTGTGTTTAGCATATAAATATCGAGTCCACATTGAGCTAGCAGACCTTTCTGTGGAAAGCGTCTCCGTCCGTAAGATGCCTGCTGTACCTTGTTGTGTCAAATAAAGAAGCTGCTTTGTATCTATCAGTGACTCTGTCTCTCTGGTAATTTCATTCACGCTACAAAACATGTAATGTAACGGTGGCCATGAAAGCAACCCCCTCTCCCAGGTGAGCAGCCGCTGTCTGTAACAGCAGCAGATGTGAAAAGGACTCTGCAGAGAGTCAACCCCTGCAAAGCAGCTGGGACAGGCAACATCCCAGGCCAAGTACTCAGGGAGTGTGCACACCAGCTCACTCATGTATACATGGACATCATAAAGACTTCACACTTCCAGGCTACTGTCCCCACGTGCTTCAAATCAGCCATCATCATCCCTCTACCAAAGAGCTCTACACTTTCGGACCGAACAACTTAAATCCAATGCCACTGCCACCAATCATCATGAATTGCTTTGAACAGCTGGTAATGTCACACATCACAAACTCCATTCCTGCCACACTAGACACTCACCAATATGCTTAACGACACAACTGCTCTACAACAGATGCCATAACACCTGGCCTGACACACTTAGAAAACAAGGACACTTGTGTCAGAATGCTGTTTCTGGATTTCAGTTTGTAGTTCAACACTATGGTCCCACAGACCTTGATGCACCAACTCCTACTCCTTGGTCTAAGTACACCACTGAGCAACTGGGTGTTGGACTTCTGAACCAACAGACCTCAGATAGTCAGGACATGTAAATGCTCCCTCCCATCGTCCTCAACATGGGTGTCCCCCCATGTGTAAAACAAAACTTATCTTGTAAACCTCTTCTAAAATTTCTCTCTCTCTCACCTTTAACCTATGCACTCTAGTGTTTGACATTGCCACCCTGGGGAAAAATACTCTGACTGTTTGCTGTATCTATGTCTCTCTTTATTTTATAAACTTTTACCAGGTTGCCCTTCAGCCTCCAGAGAAAAGAACCCAAGTTTGTCTAACCTCTTCTTGTAGCTAAAACTCTAGTCTATTCTGGAGATTTTTTTTTTTGCAACCTCTCCAAAGCCTCTGCACCTTTCCTGTAATGGGATACCCAGAATTAAACACAATACTCCAAATGTGGCAGCATTTTATACAGATGCAACATGACTTCCAGACTCTTATACTCAACACACCACCCAAGGAAGGCCAGCATGCCATACACCTTCTCTACCACCCTGTCTGCTTGTGTTTCCATGGTCAGAGAGCTATGAACTTGTACCTCAAGATCCCTCTGTACATTGGTAATCCTAAGAGTCCTACCATTTACTGTATATATTTCTCTTAGATTTGACCATCCAAAGTGCACACCTCACACCTGTAGGGAAGCTTTTGGAAAAAATTCTGAGGCACAGGATTCATTTATACTTGAAAAGGCAGGGATTGATCAAGAATTGTCAGCATGAGTGTGTCATAGAATCATTCTATGTGAAAAGATGTTCTTCAGCTCATGAGTTCACCATGGCTGGCAAGCAGCTGGCTGCACTAATAGCCTTCTTACTGTCCTGATAGTCTTGATGACTGTTATTCTTAAGGGACTCGACCCAAAATGTCAACTGCACTCTGTGTGTGTGTTGCTCAATATTTCCAGCGTCTGCAGAATCTCTTGTGCCCCCTAGATTCTATCACTCATCCCACATTAGGGACAATGTATAGTGTCCAATTAACCTACCAATCAGGCAGCATTGGGCCAGGGGTGGAAATTGAAGCACCCAGAGGAAGCAGACACAGTAATATAGAACATCCTGAGCTCAGGATGCAACTTGAACTTGAGCTGAGACAGCGGCTCTACCAGCAGTTTGCTTTGTTGGACGGTGATCCTGTCTGTCTAATATGCTTGGTTGTTTCAAAGAAGTAGCAACATAGTGATGAGGGTAGTGAGTTTGATAGCTACAGAGACGTCAGTGAGACCTTTAATAAAGTCTGTCCAAAAGGTGAGAGGACCTGGGATTCAAGACGTTTGGCAGATTGGATCTTAAATTGGCTTGGCAATAGGAGAGAGGGTGAAGAATTGTTTTATTGATCAGAAGTCTGTGACCAGATATCAGTGCTGGGACCTTTTTATTTCTTATATACAGTGTATTAATGACTTGGGTGTGAATGTATGAGGTGTGATAAATACAGTAATTTTTCAATGACTCAAAAATTGGAGGTGTTGTTGATAGGATAGTCTTAAAACTACAGAACAACATTGTTCACCTGCAAATTTGAAATATTCCCAAATTTGAAAATTGGAAATTGAGTGGAAAATGGAGATGGAACTTAATCCTGAGTAAGTGTGTTACATGATATAATTTGCAGGGACTAATGAAGGCAGGGCATGCATTATGAATGGTAGGACCCTGTGAAAATGGAAGAACAGAGAGACTTAGTGTATAAATCCATACATTCCAAAAGTTGGCAGCAGAGGTAGATACAGTTGTGAGGTGCTTATTTTCTTTGGCTGAGACATGTGGTGGAGATGATGGTGCAGGTTGTTTAAACTTTGGCTGGGCAGCAGCTGAAATATTTTATAGTCTCGGAGCAGTACATCACAGAAGCAGGCCACCTAACTGCTTTCCCATCCATATCAATCAGATTTGCCCAGAGTACTTTTGTAGCTTTATTTAAGATTGAGCATAGAATATAGAACATTGCAACCTTTTAACCTAAGATTAATCTAACCCCTCCCACATAGCCATAGAGCAGCGGTCCCCAACCATTGGGCCACGAGGAAACGATATGAGTCAGCTGCACCTTTCCTCATTCCCCGTCACGCGCACTGTTGAGCTTGAACGCACATGAGGTCATTACGCATGCGTCATCCACGTCAGCACGGGAAGGAGATCAACTCCTCGAGCTTGCAAATGACGGCGGGCTGAAAATTATGTTTGACATAACATCTCTGCCGGCATTCTGGATCAAAGTCAAGGCTAAATATCCTGAGATAGCCATGAAAGCACTAAAAACGTTACTTCCATTTCCAACATATCTCTGCAATGAATGCAACAAAAACTAAATTGCGGAATAGACTGGACATAAGGAACCCTCTTCGAGTATCGCTGTCTCCCATCACTCCTCAATAGGACCATCTTGTTGCAGGAAAACAAGCCCAGGGCTCCCACTGATTCAGCGATATTGGTGTGTTGCAATGATTTTATATGTTCATACGGGGAAAATATGTGCCGTGTGTTTAATATCCAAAGGTTACTTAAAATGTTATGATGCTATTGACTTATAAGTGACTCATATAACCATAAAACAATTACAGCACGGAAACAGGCCATCTCTGCCCTTCTAGTCCGTGCCGAACGCTACTCTCACCTCATCCCACCGACCTGCAGTCAGCCCATAACCCTCCATTCCTTTCCTGTCCATATACCTATCCAATTTTTCTTTAAATGATAATATCGAACCTGCCCCTACCACTTCTACTGGAAGTTCGTTGAGTACTTACTTCAAGCTCCCCTGTCCTCCCCTGATAATTGACTTCTCACTATATTCATGCGAGGAAAATATGTGCTGTGTGTTTAATATTAAATTCGTTAGATAAACCCTTTTAGAAATGAAATTGAGTGTATGAGCCACTTATCACCTATATTCCGGTCGTGATTAACACCCCCCCTCAAACAGAATCGCCAAAAAAATCGGCACGTCCACGCATGCGCAAGCCATGCATGCGTGCATAGGTGCCCGCGCAAGGCTTCATGGTCATGGTAGTCTTTCTCGGGGTAAACACAACGTATTTGACGGCTACTCTTGTCCGTTGGCAACACTACCCCACCCCCCTCCGGTCGGCCGGTCCGCAAGAATATTGTCAATAGTAAACCGGTCCATGTTGCAAGAAAGTTTGGGGACCCCAGCCATAGAGCCATCAAGCATTAAAGTACAGGAACAGGCCCCTTTGCCCATAACTGTGTAAGTCCTACCCAGGTTTGTCCTCCCAAAGTGCAACACCTCACAATTATCTGCATTAAATTCCACCTGCCATTTTCAGCCCACTTTTCTAGCTGCTCCAGATTCCACGCAAGCATTGATAGCCCTTCCTTGCTATCCTCTATATCTTCAATCTCTATCTCAATCTATCCCCAATCTCGGTGTCATCTGCAAAATTGCTTAACAGTGGCTAAGGATGTTTTATATATCTCTGTTAGGTCCTCTGCAATTTCTGAACTCGCCTGCTACAAGGTCTGAGGGGACACCTTGTCAGGCCTTGGGGACTTAGCCACCCTAACTTGCGTCAAAACAGCAAGAACCTCTTCTTCTGTACTCTGTATATGGCTAATAACCTCACAGTTATTTTGTCTCAGTTCTATAGACTATATGTCTGTCTCCTGAGTAAATACAGATACAAAATATTCCATTTAAGATCTTCTCCATCTCTTTCAGCTCCACTTATGGAATTAACATTCTGATCTTCCAGAGGACCAAGTTTGTCCCTTGCAATCCTTTTTCTCTTAACATATCTGTAGAATCTTTTGGGATTCTTCTTCACCTGGCCTGCTAGAGCAACCTCACACCTTCTTTTAACCCTCCTGATACCTTCCTTAATGTTCTTTTGCATTTCTTATACTGCTCAAGTGCCTCATTAGTTCCTACCAACCTGTACCTACTATGCACATCCTTCTTCTTAACCTGTGCCTCAATACTCCTGGAAAACTAAGATTCCCTAAACCTGTTATCCTTGCCTTTTATTGTGGCACATTAATGTGTCCACACTTTCTTATTCCTGAGTTTCACCCATATATCCTCACTAGATGAGCTCTTCAATCTGTCCTCTCTCAGCACTGCCATGACATTTTCCCTGACTAGTAATGTCACATCTTCCCCTTTAATCCCTGCTGTTCTATCATGTCTAAAACAATGAAGCTTCAGAATATTGAACTGCCAGCCCTGCTCCTCCTGCAACCAAGTCTCACTGCTGACCACAATGTCACAATTCCACATGTTTATCCATGTCCTAAGCACATCCGCCTTTCCTACAATACTCTTGCATTGAAGTATGCACAACTCAGAACATTATTCGCACTATGCTCAACCTTTTGATTCCTGACTTTGTATGTAGGCTTAACAACAACTTCTCCCACACCCACTCCCACTCCACTTTCTGCTCTGGTGCTCTGGTTCCCATCCCCCTGCAACTCTAATTTCAACACCCCCCCCACCACCACCACCACCGCCAGTGCAGCACTAGCAAACCTTCCTACAAGGATATTAGCTCCCCCCTCTCCCCACCCCCCAGTTCAGGTGTAAACCATCCCACCTGTACAGGTCCAACCTTCCCTGAAAAAGTGCCCAATGATCCAAAAATCCGAAGCCCTTCCTCCTGCACCATCTCCTTAGCCATGTGTAAAATGGTATTACCTTCCTATTTCTGGTCTCACTAGCAGATGACAAGGATAGCATTCAAGAGATCACAGCCCTGGAGGTCTTGTCCTTTAACTTAGCTCCTAACTCTCCGACTCACTTTGCAGGACCTTGTAACCCTTTTTGCCTTTGTCATTGGTACTGACATGAACCACAACCTCTGGCTACTCACCCTCCCACATAAGAATGCTATGGACTTGATCTGAGGTGTCCCTGACCCTAGCACTTGGAAGGCGACATACCATTCCCAGCAATCTTGTTCACTTCCACAGAACCTTCTGTACGTTCCCCTAGCCAATGAATCCCCTATCATTACTGCTCCCCTCTACTCCCCACCTTCCCTGCTGAGTCACAGAGTCAGACTCAGTGCCAGAGATGCTAGGTTATCCAACCCTCAAAGGCACAGCAATCTCTTCCCTCACTTGTAAAAACCAATGCCCCAGGGACAACACCATTTATGAAAAACTATACATAAATAAAGACAGACAAACAATGTGCAAAAGAAGACAAATTGTACAAAAGAATATATATAAATACTGAGAACATGAGTCGTTGAAAGTGAGTCTGTAGGATGTGGAATCAGTTCAGAGTTGTGGTGAGTGAAGATATCCATGCTGGTTCATGATGATTGTGGGGTAATAACTGTTCCTGAAGCTCCTGGTGTGGAACCTAATGCTCCTGTATCTCCTACCTAATTGTAGTAGTGAGAAGGGAGCATGGTCTGGATGGTAGAGGTCTTTGATGATGATTTAGGTTGTTCTCACAAACATGAAGGTCCCTCTCATTGGTGAATACTGAAGCACAATATTCATTGAGAACCTCGCCTACCTCCTCTGACTTCAGGCACATGTTTCCTCTTCTATTCCTGATTGGTCCTCCTGTTCTTCACATACATGAAGAACCCATTTATGCTTTTCTTAATGCTACTCACTAAGGCATTCTAGTGATCCCATCTATCTCTCCTCAGTCCATTCTTAAGCTCCTTCATGGTACTGTGTAGCTCTGTAGAGCCCTGTCTGATCCTTGCTTCCAAAACCTTAAGTAAGCTTCTTTCTTCTTCATGACCAGATGTTCCACATTTCTTGTCAACCACGGTTCCTTCATCCTACCATCCTTTTCCTGTCTCAACAGGACAAACCTATCTAGAACTCTGTGCAAGTACTCCCTAAACAATATCCACATTTCTGTTGTGCATTTCCCTGAGAACATCTGTTCCCAATTTACTTTGACAAGCTCTTGCCTAATGGCATCATAATTTCCCCCTCCCCCAATGAAATACTTTCCCATTTCATCTGCTCCTATCCCTCTCCAAGGCTACGGTAAAGATCAGGGAGTTGTGACATTGTTTCTCAAATGCTCACCCACCAAGTGATCTGACACCTGACCAGGTTATTGCGAGGACCAAATCCAGAGTGGCCACTTTTCTAGTCTGCCTGTCTACATATCGTATCAGGAATTCTTACAAATTCCGCTCCACCTAAACCTTTTCCACTAAGTAGGTGCCAATGAATATTTGGGAAGTTGAAAACCACCCCTGACAACAACCCTGTTTAATTTGCATCTTTCCAAAATCTGCCTCCCGATCTGTTCCTCTGTGTCTCTGTTGCTATTGATGGATCTATAGATTATTCCCAATAGAGTGATTGATCCCTTCCTGTTTCTGACTTCCACCCACACTGACTCAGTGAACGATTCCTCCAGGAGGTTCTCCCTTTCTGCAGCTGTGATACTATCCCTGATTGGCAATGCCACTCCCCTACTCTTTTACCTCCCTCCCTGTTCCTTTTGAAACATCGAAACCCCAGAACATTTAGTAGCCACTCCTGCCCTTGTGATAGCCAGGTCTCTGTAATGGCCACAAGGTCACAGTTTCATGTACTGAATCCATGCTCTAAGTTCATCACCCTTGTTCCTGATACTTTTGCATTAAAATAGACACACCTCAACACATCCAACTAACTGTAATTTTGCCCTGTCAACTTCCTATCCTTTCTCACAGTCTCTCTACAGGTGGCGTCCATCTGTACATCAACTGTCCATTTCTCTAACCCATCACTCTGGTTTGCATCCCCTACCAAACTAGTTTAAGCACACCGCAACAGCTCTAGCAAATCTGCCCGCAAGGATATTGGTCCCCATCATGTTCCGGTGTAGCTGTCTTTTTTGTACAGGTCATTCCTTCCCCAGAAAAAAAGTTCCACAAATCTGAACCCCTGCCTCCTGCACCAGTTCGTCAGCCACACTAATTTATCCTATTCTCATCCTCACTGGCGTGTGGAAAAGGCAGCAATCCAGAGATTTCTGCCTTTGAAGTCCTGCTTTTCAGCTTCCTAGCTAACTGCCTCCATTCTCTCTTTAGGATCTCTTCACTTTTCCTCCCTAGGCCATTGATACTGTTGAGACTGTGATTGAAGTCACTGACGCTAGTGATATAATGGAGGCCGATGTCAGGCTGTCTTTCGAGAGGGCGATCCTTCGCAAGGCGAGGCCCCGATGGAATACCTGGTAGGGCTCTGAAAACCTGTGCCAACCAACTGGCGGGGGTTTTCAAAGACATTTTCAATCTCTCATTGCTACAGTTGGAAATTCCTACCTGCTTTAAAGGGCAACAAAAGTGCCCAGGAAGAGCAAGGTGAGCTGCCTTAATGACTATCATCCAGTAGCACTCACATCTATGGTGAAGAAGTGCTTTGAGAAGTTGGTTATGGCTAGAATCAACTCCTGCCTCAGCAAGAACCTGGACCCACTGCAGTTTGCCTATTGCCACAATAAATCCACGGCAGACGCAATCTCATTGGCTCTCCACGGGGTCCTGGATCACTTGGGCACTATAAAGATCTATGTCAGGATGCTGTTTATTGACTACAGCTCAGTGTTTAATGCCATCTGTGATGAAAGTACACATAGACTAAGATGTTAACTGTCCTGTGCTGGCACCAGTGGGATCAGCAGTTGGTCTGCCACCTGTCTTCAGGAGAAAGAGAGATAAGGAAAACAATTGAGCAGCATTTGGAGATGTTAATGAAGGGACGGGGGAGTTTAATGGAAGGAGACACGGTCTGAGAGCTGTCAAGATCAGCTCCTCTTTGAACCCTGAACTGTTTGAAGTGATGGACAGGCGAAACCCCAGCAGGGGGATAAAAATGGACAGGTTCGCTAAGGCAAGACACACACGACACCACGAGGTAACGAGACCCTGGAAGCGGTGCGCCTCCCACAAGTCGGTGGGAGTTTTGGAGGGCTGGTCGCGGGACCAAGCCATAGACGCACAGGGTGGAGAGGTACGATCGGCGGGAACCTGGTGTGTGTCCGCCCTTGCCTGGGTGCCAGGTTCACTGCAGAGGAAAGACTGTATCTGAAATGGAGGGGTCACAGTCGATGACCTCAGAAGACGTCACAAAGGGCTCGCCGGAAAGCTGACTGCGAAGAATATCGAAGGTCTGTGTGGAAGCTGTTTGAATATTCATTCACTTTTGCTCTCTCTCTCCTTCCCCCTGCCCCCCGCCTGTCCATCGCCACAGCAGTGATTACTGTGAACTGAACTGAACTTTGCGTCACTTTGAAACTGGCCATTTACCCCTAGACGACGATAGAGCTTGATTGATCCTGTTATCCTAGTTCTGTGTACATGTGTATTTATCATTACTGAACTGTTGCATTTATTATCCTTTTGATTAGAGTACTGTGTTGCTTATTTCTTTAATAAAACTTTCTTAGTTCCAGTAATCCAGACTCCAACTGAGTGATCCATTTCTGCTGGTTTGGCAACCCAGTTACGGGGTACGTAACATAAGTGGGGGCTCGTCCGGGATTTTGAACACTAAATTTGGGACGGAGTAAATTGATTGGGTTAAAATTCCCGAGAGAAAGAAAAGGCAAACAGCAGAAATGAAGATTGAGGAATTTCTAAAGGCACCGACCTTGAAGGCATTAGAGGATGCCAGGAAAGCGGAATTGGCAGCTGTGGCCAAACGGTTGAATCTTGTTAAGGGGAAATCGACAATGAGGAGAGAGGAGATACACAGAGCTATTGTAGAGCACTATGTATCTAAAGGTGTGTTTCCCCAAGGGGAGCTGGAGGTGGTGTCTATTGAAAAACCTGCTGGAAACGCGGTACAGGTGCAGCTTGAAAAACTGAGACTCGAGCACGAGTTCCGGGTACGGCAGCTAGAACACGAAGAGAAGCAGTTAGAAAGGCAGGAGAAAGAGAAACAGTTAGAAAGGCAGGAGAGAGAGAGACAGTTAGAACTGCAAGAGAGAGAGAGGCAGTTGGAGCGAGAAGAGAGGAATAAACAGTTGGAGCGAGAAGAGAGGGATAAACAGTTGGAGCGAGAAGAGAGGAAGAGGGAAAGGGAATTTGAGCTGGAGAAGTTAAAGATAAGGGCAGAGCAGGGGCCCATGCCGAACCAAGGTGGAGGGTTCAGGGCGACCCAGGAGGTTAGGCTGGTTCCCCCATTTGACGATACCGATGTGGATTGGTACTTTCTCCATTTCGAAAAAGTTGCTACAAGTCTAGAACGACAATCCAAAAGAACACTGGTATCGAGCTACAATGCTGGAAGTGTTCTGGTGTGAATGAGGGTCATGACTGCAGTTTCAAGTAGATGCAAAAAGTACTGATATGAGTAGGTGTGAGGAGGGTTGAAGGGAGCTATTCACAGAAATTTGGCCAACACTTACGGTCACTTTATATTTGCAAAAATAGATTATCTACACTTTATGTTTGTGAGGGCTCCAGGAATACAATTAGGTTTGTGTTACTTTATCAAAAAGGAATATTTCACTTTCAAATTATTTATCATAAAAAGCAATTTGCTTTGACCATGTTTCAGCATTTTGCATCCTGACATACAGAACAGCATTTTTCAAATGTTTCTCTGTTAGTCATCATCATCATCATCATCGTGTACTGTGTCATGTGACATGAGTGATCATGGTCCATGACAATGACTGTTCTTGGCAAAGTTTTCTGCAGAAATACTTTGCCATTCCCTTCTTTCTCAGACGTGTCTTTACAAGACGGGTGACCCCAGCCGTTATCAATATTCTTCAGAGATTGTCTGCCTGGTGTCAGTGGTCACATAACCAGGACTTGTGATATGCACCAGCTGCTCATATGACCATCCATCACCTGCTCACGTGGCTTCACTTAACTTGTAATTAGCCTCAGTTGCTGTGTGTAACATTTTGCTGTACACATATTGCTTGTTACTATTTCATTCATCCACAGGATGTGGACATCAACAGCGAAATTGTCATTTCATAAGCAAAAAAAGATTCTGTAGTTGCTGGAAGTCCAGAGCAACGCACACAAAATGCTGGAGGAACTCAGCATCAATATAAATGAACAAACAGTGAATTTCTGGGCTGAGACCCTTCAATATTACCATTTATTAAACATTTCGAACTGCCCTTGAATTGAGTAGCCATTAAATGTCCACTACGTTGGTGGGTCTGTGGTTCCATACAGGTGTGAAGATAAAAGATTCTCTCTCCTGAAGAACAATTTCTTTTCTGGTCAATCTAATGGTGACTACAGTACAAAAGTAAAGAGATTGGTCACTTGAGCTCTGCTTTGCTCTAAGTGTGTCAAAAATTGCCTTAGGAATGCTACAGCATTCTCCTTAAACTCTTGAGAGGAAACTTGAGGCAAAGTGAGAATCGGAATGCAGACAGCGGCTAGGTTACTAATAATATCACACAGAGTGCCCTGTGCATGGTCGTGAGATAATTAGGAAAGAAGCAATCAAATAAATTGGCTGCAAAGGTAATTAAATCAACACTCACAACACGCTGGAGGAACTCAGCAAGTCGGGCAGCATCCGTGGAAACGATCAGTCAATGTTTCGGGCCGGAACCCTTCGTCAGGACTGAAGAGGGAAGGGGCAGAGGCCCTATAAAGAAGGTGGTGGGAGGGTGGGATGGAGAAGGCTGGTAGGTTCCAGGTGAAAAACCAGTAAGGGGAAAGATAAAGGGGTGGGGGAGGGGAAGCTGGGAGGTGATAGGCAGGAAAGGTGAAGAAGGAATAGGGGAAAACACAATGGGTAGTAGAAGGAGGCAGAACCATGAGGGAGGTGATAGGCAGCTGGGGGAGGGGCAGAGTGAAATAGGGATAGGGGAAGGGAGGGGGAGGGAATTACCGGAAGTTGGAGAATCCAGTGTTCATACCAAGGAGCTGGAGACTACCTAGACAGTATATGAGGTGTTGCTCCTCCTACCTGAGTTTAGTCTCATCATGCCAGTAGAGGAGGCCATGTATAGACATATCCGAATGGGAAGCAGTGTTGAAGTGGGTGGCAACCAGGAGATCCAAGGTAATTAAGTCATCCCTTTCTCAAGTAGAGCTAATAGACTGAAGGAGAGTTAGTTAACAATAGTGTGACAGAGGCTTACTGATAAGTTGCCGTTTTCCCACAGCTTCTCTTTAGTATCTCACCAATTGTTCCTTAAAATTGTCACAGCTGGGAAGTGCGGTAGTGGGGATAATCTCCACTGCCTATGAAATGCTCCCAATGGCGTGCATCTCAAATCACCCCTGACAACCAAGTCCAGCCCCTGGCCTTCATGTGTGGCATAGGCTACTCAGCCCGACGGAACTGTTTCTACTGACAGGAGAAGGGGCACCTTAAAACAAGTCACTTTGGGCAGATGGGGTTCGTCAGTCGTGGTTGGCAGCTCATCTCAGAGAAAGGGAACTCTGATCTCAAACCTCTTCTGCCTTGTACCATGCCTACTCATGGGGAAGGCTTCCAATGTAAACCCTGAGGAAAAAATCTGGAGCTGGAGTCCCTTGGCATTGAATCCAATGCTGTTGGCAACTCTGGAGACGCCGCTGGTGCCAAACTGTGTCAGTCTTTGCTGTTGCTTTGGATTCGTTAGCTGTGTGGTGGAGGGGTGGGATGCATTATGTGTTGGAAGCCTGCTGCATGGGCAACAGCTTGCTCTCAATAACGTATTGCCCTGGCTTGCATATCAGCTGAACGTAGACAGCTAGGACACAACATCCATGGTTGACCCTGACCCAGTGGAGGTCCTCAAGGTGATAGACCGTCAGGGTACTTCGGACTGGATGGTAATCTGACCCAAGGCTGTCCATTAGGGGAGAAGGTTTGTGCTACATTCACAGGAGGAGGAAGATAATCATTCTGTCCTGTGAGTTCAGGCAAAATTATATTCAGTTAACCTGATAAACCTGGAGGAAGAAGTGGTATTGACAATGGTGATGAAACTATTAAAACCGTATTTAGCTTATTTTAAGGGACAAAAAATACCTAGAACATTTTTTTTGGAAATATAGGCATCCGTTAGTCTCATGAGACCATGGATTTGCGCCTTGGAAGGTTTCTAGGGTGCAGGCCTGGGCAAGGTTTTATGGAAGACCGGCAGTTGCTCGTGCTGCAAGTCTCCCCTCTCCACGCCACCAATGTTGTCCAAGGGAAGGGCACTTGGGCCCATACAGCTTGGCACCGGTGTTGTCGCAGAGCAATGTGTGGTTAAGTGCCTTGCTCAAGGACACAACACGCTGCCATAGCGGAGGCTCGAACTAGCGACCTTCAGCTCAGTGGAACGATGCCTTAACCACTTGGCCACGTGCCAGAAAGTATTTTGGAACTACAGCATGGTTATAGGCCTTCTGAGCCAATGAGCCCATTCTGTCCAATTATTACCATGTCATCAGTTAACCTACGAACCCGGAGTCTTTGGAATGTGGGAGGTGACTGCTTTTGAGTCGAGTGATCTTGGTGTGAATGCTACGTAGCCTCCTCCCAGATGGGACTGGGACAAACAGTTCATGAACAGGCTGGGTGGGGTCCTCAGTAGGGTTGCCAACTTTCTCAATCCCAAATAAGGGGCAAAAGTAGCAGTCAAATATGGAACACTTGAGTTTACCCCCAGAAAGACTACCACAACCATGAAGCCTTGCACGGGCACCTGTATGCGCATGCGTGTATGTGCTGATTTTTTTCTACAGATTGGTTTTGACTTAATCTTCCCGACTACACTGTACATACATTATTTCTACTTTATATAGGCTGTGTATTTATCATATCATTTCTACTTTTACTATATGTTAGTGTTATTTTAGGTTTTATGTGTTATTTGGTATCATTTGGTTGGTTATTTTTTGGGTCTAGGAATGCTCAAAAAGTTTTCCCATATAAATTAATGGCAATTGCTTCTTCTTTTTACGCCATTTTGGCACGAGAGGTTTCCCAGGAACGCTCTACCTTGGCGGGGGAAATACGGAACAAGGGCGGTCCCGGATGGGACAAACCAATTTAGCACAATATACGGGATGTCCTGGCTAATACGGGACAGTTGACAACCTTAGTCCTTAGTGCTACTGGCCCTTTTCCAGTATCTTTCTGAAAATAAGACCGTAAGATATACAAGAAGAATTCTGACATTTGGCCCATCGAGTCTGCTGTGCCATTTCATCATGACTGATCCATTTTCCTCGCAGCTCCAATCTCCTGCCTTCTCCCCATATCCTCCACGACCTGACTAATCAAGAATCCATCAACCGCTTCTTTAAATATACCCAATGACGACCTCTGAGCCACTGGTGGCAATGAATTCCACAGCTTCACCACTCTCTGCCTAAAGAAATTTCTCCTCATCTCCAGTCTAAAAGGATTCTGAGACAGCATCCTCAGGTCTTAGACTCTCCCACCACAGGAAACATCCTCTCTACATCCGTTCTGTTGAGGCCTTTTAACATTTGATAGGTTTCAAGCAGGTGTCCCCTCATTCTTCTGATTTCCAGTGAGTACAGGCCGAGAGCCATCAAATGCTCCTCTTATAATCAGCCTTTCTATCGCAGACTCATTATCCTGAACCTCCTTTGAAACCTCTGCAATGTCAGCACATCCTTTCTTCGATAAGGGGCCTAAAACTGCTCATAGTACTCCAAGTGAGGCCTCACCAATGCCTTATAAACCTCGATGACAGGTAGGCTGGTGCCAGTGATGCATTCCAATACTTGTGCTGAATTTAAAGGAATATCCTACAGTCCACACACAAGGGACTGGATTATAACGGATAGCAGGAGCATTGGTCGACCTTCTCCATCGGAGAGGGTGCTGAAGTCACCCTTAGTAGGAATCTTCCCAATCTTGGTGTGTGATTGTGCCTAAGACTTTTTCACAGAACTGTAATAATTTTATGTATTACACTGTACTGCTGCTGCAACAATATTTCATGCCATATGTGTGTGATGATAAACCTGATTCTGATAAGGGTCTCTATTGTGGACTGAGGGTAGGAAGGGGGCAGGGAGAGGGGAATCATGGATGGGAAAAAGGGAAGGGAGAGGGGAAGGAGTGGGAAGCACCAGAGAGACGTTCTACAATGATCAATAAACTAATTGTTTGGAATCAAATGAGCTTGCCTGGTACCTCAGGGCTGGGTGTGCCTGCACTCGCCCCAATCCCCACCCCCACTCCAACACTCCTTCTCTCTCACCTGTCCCACAACCCTCCCATGGGGCACCAACCTCGCTATTCCCAACATCCTTTGCTCCCGCTAGAGTTACAAACTTGCTCTCCACTCCCTGTTGACAAATACGTAACTGTGCAAAAGTTTTTATATGCACTGTGAGGTTCACCTTGGTCTGGAGGAACTTTGTCTTGTTCGGCAGTATACATGTGTATGGTTGAATGACAATGAACATGAACGAATTCGGGAAGTTGTGAAGGGAGAAGCAGTTGAAATATATTGATTTGGCTTCTCCCTTTACAGGAAACTGGAAGCTGAACAAATATGAACAGAAACTGCTAATTATTTGTAATTGTTAATCTCAGTTACTGAGTCCTACAGGCAGGAGTGCACATGGTCGGAAGATAAATGTAATCCTCAGGCGTCACTGATTTTTTTACAGTATTTTTTGAGGCCTGGGTATGAGAGGTACCAGTGGGAGTGAGATTGGAAGCTTTGGGTCACACTCATGAGCAGAATAGAGGAATCAGAATCAGTGATACAAGAGATTTCAATCAACACACACAAAATTCTGGAGGAACTCAGCTGGCCAGGCAGCATCTGTGGAAATAAACAAACAGTTGACGTTTTGGGCTGGGACCCTGCTTCAGGATTTTAAAGGAAGGGGGACGGCCCCAGAATAAAAAGGTGGGGGGGAGTGGAAGGTGATAGGTGAAGCTCGGCGGCTAGCTAAGTTAAAGGGCTGCAGAGGAAGGAATCTGCTGAGACAGGAGAGTGGACCATAGGAGAAAGGGAAGGAGGAGAGGATAGACAAGTGAGAAGAGTGAAGAGGCCAGAGTGGGGGATAGAAGTGGGGAAGTTACCAAGATGGAATATAAGGTGTTGCTCCTCCACCCTAAGGGTGGCCTCATCATAGCACAAGAGCAGGCCATGGACCGACATGTCGGAATTAAAATGTTGAGTCACCGGCAAGTTCTGCTTTTTCCGTAATCTGAATCGGTGTTTCTCTCCATCATCCACCCCTCAGTTTAGAGCAGACCGCAGTGGGAGGGCTGAATAGAAGAGGTCCTGATGAAGGGTCTCAGCCCAAAACGTCGACTGTTTATTCTTCTCCATAGATGCTGCCTGACCTACTGAGTTCTTTGTGCATTTTGTGTGTGTCTTGCTGTGAATAGAAACTGCAGGTTGTTGCTTTCTCTGTAAAGATATTTTGGAACCTTTAGTGTTGGGAAGGAAGGAGGTAAAAGAGCAGGTATTGTCTCTCCTGCAGTTGCAAAGCAAGAGCAATTAATCTGGTTTATTATCAGTGACATAGACATCATCTTTTAATTTTGTAGTACAGTGCAACAACGTAAAATTCTATATATTACAAAAATAAATAAAGAGTGAAAACAAAGGAACAATGTGGTGGTGTCCATGGGTTCACGGACCTTTCATGAATCTGATGGAGGAGGGGAGCAAGTTTTCCTAATTTGCTGCATGTGGTTCTTCAGGCTCTTGTACCTCCTCCCCAATGGTAGCAACAAGAAGTGGGCATGTTCGGTTTGGTGAAGGTCCTGCATAATGAATGCCACCTTCTTCAGGCACAGACAGCTTCTTGAAGATGTCCACGGTTAAAGAGATCCTGTAATGATCAATAAAACAATTGTTTGGAAACAAATGACCTTGCCTGATGTCTTCAGGCTGGCTATGGTCTGCACCTGCACCACCCACGGCCCCGGCTCTCCTTCTCTCCCACCTGTCCCCCACCCCTCCCATGGAGCTCCACCCTTGACATTCCCAGCATCCTCTGCTCTCACCAGATTTGTCATCTTGCTCTCTGCACCACATTGGCAAATAGAGTTTCCCTTAATAATTACTCGGATCAATATCATCAAGTACCTTTTAGTATTGCTAAAAATTACTTTACTTATCTTGGTATTAAAATTACTACAAACTTTAAGGACCTGGGACTAGGCAGAAAATGGTTCGGCACAGCCAAGAAGGGCCAAAAGGCCTGTTTCTGTGCTGTAGTTTCTATGGTTCTATGGTTCTAACCCGAAAAAGTATTTGTTGTCCTGAGTGTGTACTTTTCGCCAGGCTACATGTGTTTTGTCACGTACCTATCATGCCAGTTAGGAGGTTAATTGGTCATTGCAAATTGTCCAGCGATTAGGCTAGGGTCAAATTACAGGTTACTGGGTGGCCCAGCTTGAAGGGCCAATGGGCCTACTCTGTGCTGTATCTATAAACACAATCAAAATAGACTAGAAGAGCCCTGGCCTGGGCTACTGTGCATTGGGAACGGAGGTCAAAGTTTTGCTCAGATTCGGAGGAATTCAGAGCCGCCATGAGGAAGGTGTTTCATCACCCTGCTGGAGATTGCCGAGCCTCGGACCACCTGATGAAGATTCAATAGGTGGGACAGTCAGCAGCTGACTACAAAATCGAATTTTGGACCTTGATTGTTTGGAATGGGAAGGCCTTGGCCACTCCATACCACCACAGCCTCCGAGATGAACTGAAGGATGCCCTCACCTTGGGAGAGCCCGCAGAGAACTTAAAGGTTCTGACCGACCAGTCCATCCATCTTGATAATCATCTGGCAGATACAGAAGAACACTTTTCCGTGCTCCAAAGGGAACCGGAGCGGCTGGAGTTCAAACACTACTGAGCATTGGGTGAGGAAGCTGAGGCAAGAACCTGGGTCATCATCGAATCTCTCCGAGTTGAAAGATGTGCTGGCTCCACAGAACAAATGACTGGCTCTCCTGAGTGACTCTCGCTTCCTCCTTGAGAAAGGTGATAAATAGCTACCTGGAGATTGTGAATCTCGTGACAGCCCCCTTCAGTCTCACTCTTTGCCTCCTGGCAGTCAGCCAATCTGCTATTCATACTCGTACCTTTCCAGTAATACCATGGTCTCTTATTTTGATAAGCTGCATCATTTGTGTTATCTTATCAAAGTCCTTCTGAAAATCCAAATGCAAATAAACATGATCCACTGACTCTCTTTTGTCTAACTTGTCTGTTATTTCCTCGGAGAATTCCAGCAAATTTGTCAGGCAAGATTTCCCCTTTAGAAAACCACGCTGAAGTTCGCCTATTCTATTATGCGACTCTAAGTGCACCAAAACCTCATCCTTAATAAAAGACTAACATTTTGGCAACCACTGTTTTCAGGGTAACTGGCCGATAATTTTCTTTCTTCTGCCTCTCCCTTTTTAATGAATGGAGTGACATTTACGATTTTCCAGTCCTCATCAACCATTTCAGAGTCTCGTGCATCTTGCATGATCATCACTGATGGTTCCACAATCTCTTTAGCGACCTCCTTCAGAAATCTGGGATGTGGTCCATCTGCTCCAGGAGGCTTATCTACCTCAGGCTTTTCAACTTCACAAGCACCTTCTCCTGAGTAATAGCAACAACACTCACCTCTGTCCTCTGGCACTCTCACAATTCTTGCATTCTGCTAGTGTCTTCCAGAGTGAAGAGTGATGCAAAATACTTATTAGGTTCATCTACCATTCCTTTGATCCCCATTACTACCTCTCCAGCTTCATTTTCCAGCAGTCTGATATCTACTCTTGTCTCTCTTTTACTCCTTCTATATCTGCAAAAACTTTTTATATCCTCTTTTGTATTATCCACTAGCTTCCCTTCACATTTCATCTTTTCTCTCTTAGTGGCTTTTATAGTTCTCTTCTGTTCATTTTCAAAAGCTTCCAAATCCTCTACTTTCCCACTAATTTCTGCAATATTATATCCCCTCTCTTTTGCTTTTATGCCGGCTTTGAATTCCTTTGTCAGCCGCAGTTTTCTCAGGCTCCCTTTAGAATACTTCCAGGGTAATAATCTCTGGGTTGCTGCTTGTGCCATGTGCCAGTGAGGGCAAGACTGGGCTCATTTGGCAGGTGAATGTGTGGCTGAGGAACTGGTGCAGGGGATAAGGTTTCAGATAAATGATCATTGGGATCCCTTATGGGAAGGTATCACCTGTACAACAGGGATGGGCTACACCTGACCACGAGGGATACCAATATCCTTGTGGGCAGGTTTGCTCGAACCATTGGGGAGGATTTAAACTAATTTCACTGGGGGATGGGAACTGGAGCGATAGGGCTGAGGATAGTGTATAGGAGACTGTCAGGAAAGACAAGCAGATGACAGGGTAAAATTACGGTCAGTGGGATGGGTTGCATTGTAACGGGAAGACAAAATTACAAATACAGGACTGAAGATGTTATGTTTGAATGCATGCAGTATAGGAAATAAGATAGATGATCTTGTAATTCAGTTAGAGTCTGGCAGGTGTGATGCTGTGGGTACCACGGAGGCATGGCTGAAAGATGAATGTAGCTGGGAGCTTAATATCCCAGGGTACACAATCTTTCAAAAGGACAGGCTGGTAAGCAGAGGAGGAGAAGTGGCTCTGCTGGTAACAAATGAAATCAAATCTTCAGATAAAAGTGACATAGGATCGGAACATGTAGAATCTTTGTGGGTAGAGTTATGAAACAGCAAGGGTAAAAAGACCCTGATGGGAGGTATATACAGGACTCCGAACAGTAGCCAGGATGTGGTCTACAATTTACAGCGGCAGATACATAGAAAAAAGCATGTCAAAAAGGCAATGATATGTTAGTCCTGCAGGTGGATAGGGAATGTCAAGTTCTTACTGGATACCAAGAAGGAGAATATGTGGATTGCCATTCCAAATAGATTTTTGGAGTTGCTTGTGGTTGAGCCCACTAGGGGATCAGCAATTCTGGATTGGGTGTTGTGTTATGAACCGGATATGATTAAGGAGATCAAGGTAATGGGACACCTAGGAAACAGTGATCATAATCTGATAGAACTCACCCTGAAGTTTGAGAAGGAGAAGCTAAAGCCAGATGTATCAGTGTTACATAGGAGTAATGGGAATTACAGAGGCATAAGAGACGAGTTGGCCAAAGTTGATTGGAAGGAATGGCTGGAATTTCTTGTAGCAATGATGCCAGCAGTTGGGAAAATGATGGAATGGATAATAAGGGATGGAATACCAAGACACTTGAAATTACGGAACTGGGCTTTCTGGCCCAACACTTTCATTCCAACTTAAAGAGCAATATAGTGATCAGTCAAAACCAACATGGGGCACGAAAGTGAACTTGTGAAGTTCTTTGAGGATGTGTGTCGTAAGTGAGGCATAGAGTCATAACAGACTACAGCACCAAAACAAGCCCTTTTGCCCATGTGCCCAACTACGATTCTGCCTCGTCCTATCAACCTGGAGCTGGAGCATAGCCCTCCCCACCCCTCCCATCATGTACCTATCCAAATTTCTCTTAAATGTTGAAATTGAACTCACATCTGGCACTTCTGCTGGCAGCTTGTTCCACTCTCACTTCCCACTGAGTGAAGAAGGTTCCCTTCATGTTCTCCTTAAACACTTCACCTTCCACCCTTAACCCATGTTCTTTAGTTCTAGTCTCACATAACCTTAGTGGAAAAAGCTTGGCCAGATGGAGCAAGTTTGAACCACTGTCATTCGTCGCCATCTCTGTTAACATTGATTTATTAAGTTTTTTTCTGACAGCCACAAATCTGACAGCTAATGAAAGTTAAGCATTCAGCAGGAGGTGTTTGTTATTTATCACAGCCCCAAGTTCCACAACAGAAGGAATTGAGTATTTTATACAGCACCAGAATTTCACCAGGGTTCTTTGTGTCCCAAATCCACACACATTTATCTTATTGTAATATGTCCCAGCGTTTCATCTGAAACTTTGACAAACTTCTATAGGTGTATGGTGGAGAATGTATTGACTGCCTGGTATGGAAAGACCAAATCCTGCAAAAGTAGTGGATACGGCCCAGTCCATCACAGAATAAACCTTCCCCACCATTGAGCACATCTACAAGAAACGCTGTCACAGCAAAGCTGCCTCCATCAGCAGGGGACTCCACCACACAGGAGATGCTCTCTTCTCACTGCTGCCATCAGAAAGAAGGTATTGGAGTCTCAGTATTCACATCACTAGGTTCAGGAACAGTTGTTACCCCTCAACCATCAGGCTCTTGAAGCAAAGGGGCTAACTTCACTTAACCTGTGAGAAGGCAGAGCTTAGGAAGGTTAATGGCGCCTAACGGCGACTGCTTCGCTTGCATCTTCGGAAACAGCTCTATTTCTATCTTTAATGTCTCTATTTTACCCTTTCAGAGTTCCTTTGAAGACCCTGACCTGGAGTTACATGCTGACTATGGCTCTTTGCAGGAATGGGACCCATCTCAGGGGTTCACAGCTGGTCGTTGTTCAGCATGCCAAGGGCTCGGCCTAAGAGCTCTGCTTGCCTTTGGAGGACCGGGATCTCGTAGCTCTGGAGACAGAGGGATTGGAGGAGATCGATGTGTCTTTGGAGACAGGAGATCTCTGGCTGTGTGCCCAGAGACCCGAGATCTTTGGGCACAGAGCTCGGAAAACGCCACGCAATGGACTTCGAACATCGCAAACCAACGAGTGTCACAAAGGGGGGGGGCATTGGGAACAGACCCAAACGCAAGACACAGACACTGAAGTACAAGGAACAGGACTTGACTAGAGTAGGGACGTGACAGGATAGAGGCAAGGAGCAGGGACAAGAACGCAGACTTGGACTAGGGAAAGCGGAACCAGGACTAGAAACCATGGACTAGGAAACAAGGCTTCGACTCCGAGCCCGAGACTGGACAAGGACCCAGAACCTGGGCCTTGCCTCAGGCTCGGACCCCAGAACCAGGTAAGGACATGACATGGCTTCAGGACAGGACATGGCTGGGGTCTTGAGTCTTGAGCTTGGCTGCAGGCTGGGGTCTTGGGTCTTGAGCTTGGCTGCAGGCTGGGGTCTTGGGTCTTCGAGGCTTGTGTTCTTGGTTCAAGGTCACCACTTAATATTCCTGAGCTCCTGTTTGCTGAAAATGTGAGCTTGCGTCTTACTTACTTGCACTGTTGTCTCAAGAGCAGAACTCCAGAACGACAATCCAAAAGAACACTGGTATCGAGCTGCAATGCTGGAAGTGTTCTGGTGTGAATGAGGGTCATGACTGCAGTTTCAATTAGATGCAAAAAGTACTGACATGAGTAGGTGTGAGGAGGGTTGAAGGGAGCTATTCACAGAAATTTGGCCAACACTTACGGTCACTTTATATTTGCAAAAATAGATTATCTACACTTTATGTTTGTGAGGGCTCCAGGAATACAATTAGGTTTGTGTTACTTTATCAAAAAGGAATATTTCACTTTCAAATTATTTATCATAAAAATCTATTTGCTTTGACCATGTTTCAGCATTTTGCATCCTGACATACAGAACAGCATTTTTCAAATGTTTCTCTGTTAGTCATCATCATCATCATCATCATCGTGTACTGTGTCATGTGACATGAGTGATCATGGTCCATGACAATGACTGTTCTTGGCAAAGTTTTCTGCAGAAATACTTTGCCATTCCCTTTTTTCTCAGCCGTGTCTTTACAAGACGGGTGACCCCAGCCGTTATCAGTACTCTTCGGAGATTGTCTGCCTGGTGTCAGTGGTCACATAACCAGGACTTGTGATATGTACCAGCTGCTCATATGACCATCCATCACCTGCTCACATGGCTTCACGTAACTTGTAATTAGCCTCAGTTGCTGTCTGTAACATTTTGCTGTACACATATTGCTTGCTATTATTTCATTCATCCACAGGAGGGGGACATCAACAGCAAAATTGTCATTTCATAAGCAAAAAAAGATTCTGCAGATTCTGGAAGTCCAGAGCAATGCACACAAAATGCTGGAGGAACTCAGCATCAATATAAATGAATAAACAGTGAATTTCTGGGCTGAGACCCTTCAATATTGTCACAATGGTGGGGCATTGGGAGCAAGGGTGGACCCAAATGCAAGACACATCTTGTGAGGTAAAGTAAAATGAGTTTATTGTATGATACCAGGAGAGCAACGCAGAAACAGGAATAGCGAACTGGACAAGGACTCAGGACTACGACTAGGCTGGGACAAGGGTCTGGGCTAGGACTCGGAATCAGCTCCCAGAACTAGAGGAGACATGAAGAGGCTACGGTATGGACTCCGAGCCAGGGACTGGGCAAGGACCCAGTACCTGGGTCTTGCCTCGGGCTCGGACCCCAGAACCAGGCATGGACATGACATGGGCTAGGGAGAGGAGGAACATGGAAAAACAGAGCCTCAGTCTCAGGAAAACAGGTACATGGAACCATGGACACATACACAGAACAGAGAGCCGGGACCCCTCCTTGGGTACAGGACATAGGGCCGGGACTCACACACAGAACAGAGAGCCGGGACCCCTCCTTAGGTACAGGACATAGCCGGGACTCATGACCCCCGCGGGGCAACCGCAAGACGGCCTGACTTACCCCATGGAGGCGAGGACAAAACAAGACGTGACCCCCAGCGGGGCAATGGCAAAACGGCCAGACTTACCCCACGGAGGCGAGGACAAGACAAGACCAACAGGAAAGAACACCAGACAGTACCTATCTAGCTCCGGTGATAGAACTAGACCGAAGTGCAGGCGAGGGCTGCAGACGAGGGCTAGAGGCGAGAGGGGCAGAGAAGGGATTCAGACGGGGGGTGGGGGGTAGGACAGGAATCACAGACCGCCAGGGCCAGAACTTGACTCGGAACTTGGATGCCGCCAGGACCAGGACTTGACTCAGTACGTGGATGCTGCCAGGACCGGGACTTGATTTGGAACTTGGATGCCCCTGGAGCCAGGACTTGACTTGGAGCCTACGGGTAGTGGTGAGCTCTCGACTCGGCCCGGGAACAGTAGACAGCGGTTCTTGATTTCCTCCGGCGGGTTAACTGACGGACCCACCTTGGTGACGAAACTTTGCAGGCTCGCTTTGGCGAGGTAACTTGACAGGGTTGCTCCAGTGAGGAAAGGCGAATTACCGGCACTGACTTCGGGCGGAGACTAGGCTTGCTCCGGCCAGATGACATTGGCACGCCGTACCTTTGGTGACTTTGCAAACGCTCTCGCGCCAAACGGCTGAAAGTTGGAGACTATAAACTACCGGTTCAGTCGAGAGTAAATTGCCTCCAATCACCAAAGCTGAGGGACACGGGAAAACAGGGAACCAAAGGGAAACAGGGAGTCAACGGTCCGGATCGTAACATAAGCAAAGTAAATTTAAAGGGACCCCGATCCGGATGATGACAAATATTACCATTTATTAAACACTTCGAACTGCCCTTGAATTGGGTAGCCATTAAACGTCCACTACGTTGGTGGGTCTGTGGTTCCATGCAGGTGTGAAGATAAAAGATTCTCTCTCCTGAAGAACAATTTCTTTTCCAGTCATTCTAATGGTGACCACAGTCCAAAAGTAAAGAGATTGGTCACTTGACCTCTGCTTTACTCTAAGTGTGTCAAAAATTGCCTTAGGAATGCTACTGCAGTCTTCTTAAACTCTTGAGAGGAAACTTGAGGCAAAGTGAGAATCGGAATGCAGGCAGCGGCTAGGTTACTAATAATATCACACAGAGTGCCCTGTGCATGGTCGTGAGATAATTAGCAAGGAAGCAGGAAAATAAGTCCTAGCTCAAGGACACAACACGCTGCCACAGCTGAGGCTCGAACTACCGACCTTCAGTTCACTGGACCGATGCCTTAACCACTTGGCCATGTGCCAAAACGTATTTTGGCACTACAGCATGGTTATAGGCCTTCTGAGCCAATGAGCCCATCATGTCCAATTATTACCATGTTATCAGTTAACCTACGAACCCGGAGTCTTTGGAATGTGGGAGGTAACTGCTTTTGAGTCGAGTGATCTTGGTGTGAATGCTACGTAGCCTCCTCCCAGATGGGACTGGGACAAACAGTTCATGAACAGGTTGGGTGGGGTCCTCAGTGCTACTGGCCCTTTTCCAGTACCTTTCTGAAAATAAGACAATAAGATATATGAGCAGAATTCTGACATTTGGCCCATTGAGTCTGCTGTGCCATTTCATCATGACTGATCCATTTTCCTCGCAGCTCCAATCTCCTGCCTTCTCCCCATATCCTCCACCACCGGTGGCAATGAATTCCACAGCTTCACCACTCTCTGCCTAAAGAAATTTCTCCTCATCTCCAGTCTAAAAGGATTCCGGGACAGCATCCTCAGGTCTTAGACTCTCCCACCACAGGAAACATCCTCTCTACGTCCATTCTACTGAGGCCTTTTAACGTCTGATAGGTTCCAATGTGAATCATGAGTATATGAGAGCAGTGGTTGAGTCTCTACACTATACTGCATGCCAAGGCATTGTACAACAAGCGAGTGAGTTTCTTGAAACTGTGCAGCTGCTTTACAACTTCTTTTCAATCTCAGTTGCCCATGATCTTTTCATGAAGAAACCGAGAGAACTGAAAACAACTGCACAGCCCGTGGAGTTGAAGAAATCGTCAGATACATGCTGGGCATGGCAGTATACAGATTTGTGGGCTGTAAGGAAATCACTCCCTACCATTCTAGCTACACTACAGGATATTATGTGTAACCGGGTGACCGTCGGATGTTATTCAGTCTCGTTAAAAGTGTACTTGTGCATCCATTTGGGTAACGCTAGAACAGTTGTCTGTGCCTTTAAGGGAGACGGTGATGTCATTACACATGCGCGGGATAGTGGGGAGACCATTTTGTTTCTGCAGAAGACGCTGGTGGGGCGTTGGAATTGAGTTCCTCCCCAAGACTGGACATGGTGAGGAACGGTGAGTATTAATTGACAATATCCATGTGAATTCTGTTATGCTTGTTGGCGAATCGAGAATATCGGTAATTTCACGTTTTACATGTGGATGCTTTAGATTTCCACGAGTGAAGAAATCGACGCTGGGTAGCGTGGCTTATGCAAAGTTCCTCACCATCCAAGTAGGTCAGTCTTCCCGTAATTTAACTACCAGGCAATACCTTGTGAAAGTTATGCCAAAGTGTACCTTTTGTCTAACTTTATTGTATCCTGACTGATCGTCCATGTAACAGTGTAACGTGAATGTTTAGTCTCTGTTCGGAAGTTCAGCATGTGTGTACTAAAAAGTAGTTGACGTCTTAGATCAGCTGTATTCGTTTACATTTTTCGTTGCTACGTATAAGATGCAGGGTGGGTGGGATTCTAATGTTGTTTGTATTGTGTTCTGTCAGGATTGCCACTATCGTATTAGTTCTGGTATTTTTCATACTGCATACGCAATTTTGTCCATACACGAGGGTGTGAATCGAAGGTTAAACTGAGATTGTAACGGCAAGGACTGGTTGTAGATTCGGTCGTTTTGTTTTGTGACCCTCTTCTGGCACTTAAACATCTAAAACAGATAAAGGAATTAAAACCCAAAAAAGTACTTGTTGTCCTGCATGTGTACTTTTCCCCAGGCTACAAAGTGTGGTACCAGGAGAGGGGCTAATCCCAAGCTAGTTGAGAAGGTCCCTGATTGTTGTATGCAGTATAATATACAATACCTAATATTTTCATTGCTATGTATAAGATGCAGGGTGTGTGGGATTCTAATGTTGTTTGTATTGTGTTCCTTCAGGATTGCCACTACCGTATTAGTACCATATTAGTTCTGGTATTTTTCATACTGCATACGCAATTTTGTCCATACACGAGGGTGTGAATCGAAGGTTAAACTGAGATTGTAATGGCAAGAACTGGTTGTAAATTCGTTCGTTTTGTTTTGTGACCGTCTTCTGGCACTTAAACATCTAAAACAGACAAAGGAATTAAAACCCGAAAAAGTATTTGTTGTCCTGAATGTGTACTTTTCCCCAGGCTACATGTGTTTTGTCACGTACCTATCAGAGCATCTACGAACTCTTTACAACAAAGGCAGTATTCTTGAGATGCATTTACAATTGTATAGAACATTCATCAATTTACATATGGTCGGCCGCCAGACTGCAATGTGTTAAATCCTGCTGATGTGCTTAAGGAATGATTGTTGATGGATAATTGTTACCCAGGGCAACAAGAATAACTCCTTTGGTTTTCTCTGAAGTCGTCCCAATGACCACTCAAGTTCAAGTTCAGGTTTAGAACCATTCAATCACTCACATGTTTACGGCCAAATGAGACAATGTTCCTCTGGACCAAGGTGCACGATACACTACATAGAACTCAGACACATAATACATATTATCACAAATAAATTTACAAACAATAAGGTGCATATACAATACAAGTTTAAAAAGTAGACAGTATAACATCACTAGCTCTTCATATGTGATGAGACCTGGGTGGTGTCTGGGAGTTCAGTAGTCTTATGGCCTGGAGGAAGAAGCTGTTCCCATCCTGACTGTTCTTGATCTAATGTTACAGTACCTCCGGCCTGATGGTAGGAGGTCAAAGAGATTGTTGGACAGATGCGAGAGATCACTGACGATGCTGATGGCCCTGCGTTCCTCATCTCAGGAAGCAGCCACAAGCTCATTTTAACATCGTATCCCATCACAAGCAGAGCTACACCCACTGAGAGGGGCAGCCTACGTCTGATGTTCAGTTCTTCAAAGCAGGCTTTGCACCCACAAGTTTCTGAATCAGAAGTGAGACTGCAATAAACACACTACATATTTATGAAGACAACATCATTTTCACAGCAGCCTTTGCTTTTCTGAATGGAAAGCCATTAAGGTTGTTAAACGTGGTCACATCACATCAGAAGAGAAAAAGACAAAAGAGAGTGGCACCATGGTAATCCTGCCACATCAACCCAACCATAAGTGTAAGTGTTGCAAAGTTGTGGAATTAACTGAACAGGTGGAGATACAATATTCCAGCTTGGGGCTTCAGTGTTCAGAGTTCAATCCCAGCGTCCTGTACGGAGTTTGTACGTCATCCCCATGGAATGTGTAGCTTTCATCCAGGTGCTCCAGTTTCCTCCCAGACTCCAAAGACACGCCGGTTAGGAGGTTAATTGGTCATTGCAAATTGTCCAGCGATTAGGCTGGGGTCAAATCACAGGTTACTGGGTGGCCCAGCTTGAAGGGCCAATGGGCCTACTCTGTGCTGTATCTATAAACACAATCAAAATAAAATACAAATTAGACAGTGAATGACTGAACAAGTTCAAGGGACTGATGGTCCACATGTGGAGGGGCTGAGTTCGGTAGAACAAGACCGAGGCCGATTCTCGGTGCTGGGGTGAGGGAGGGCACGGCTATTTACCTTCGGAGGAAAGTATGCTGTCGTGGATGAAGATGAATGAGGGTAACTCTTTGGTTAGTCCTACAGTGAAGCACAAAGTGTCAGAGGTTAAGGTCAAAGTTCAAATGAATTTATTATCAAACTATGTACGATATAACTATGATCTGAGCAATGGGATCAACATGCACAAAACAGCTCACCCTAACTCCTTCATCATCATTTTGGGAGATTTTAACAAGGCTAGTCTGAAAAAAATCACTAAACAATTTCCATCAACAGATGACTTGCAATACCAGAGGAAACAACACACTGGACCATTGCTACACCACCATCAAGAATGCCTACCGCACTATTCCACGCCCTCACTTCGGGAAGTCTGATCACCGAACTGTACGTCCACTCCCTGAGTATAGGCAGAGACTGAAGACTGCAGCACCAGCAGTGAGGACCAAGAAGGTATGGACAGGGGAAGCTTTGAATCGGTGGACTGGACTGTATTCAGGGATTCATCTTTCAATCTGGATGAGTATGCTGCAGTTCATTAAAACCTGTGTGGATGAGTGTGTGCCTACAAAGACTTAATGTACATTCCCAAACCAAAAGCCGTGGATGAGCCAGGGGGTACATCGTCTGCTGAAGGCTAGATCTGTGGCATTCAAGTCTGGCAACACAGGCTTGTACCAGAAAACCAGGTATGATTTGCAGAAGGCTATTTCATGGGTGAAGAGACAACTTCGAACAAGGTTGGAGGTGATATCAGATGCACAGCAACTCTGGCAGGGTCTGTAAGACATTACTTCCTACAAAGTGAAACCCAATAGTATGAATGGCAGTGATGCTTCACTACCAGATGAACTCAACGCCTTCTATGCCTGCTTTGAAAGGGAGAACACAACTACAGCTGTGAAGATCCCTGCTGCACCTAAGGACCCTGTGATCTCTGTTTCAGAGGCTGATGTTAGACTGTCTTTAAAGAGAGTGAACCCTCGCAAGGTGGAAGGTCCCGATAGAGTACCTGGTAAGGATATTTTCAACCTCTCACTGCTATGGGCAGAAGTTCCAACTTGCTTCAAAAAGGCAACAATTATACCAGCGCCTAAGAAGAATAATGTGGACTGCCTTAATGACTATCACCCAGTAGCACTCACATCGACAGTCTGTGTGTTTTGGGGATAATATCTCCTCCTCACTGATGGTCAACACTGGCGCACCTCAGGGGTGTGTGCTTAGCCCAGGGCTCTATTCTCTGTATACAGATGACTGTGTGGCTGGGCACAGCTCAAATACCATCTATAAATTTGCTGATGATACAACCATTGTTGGTGGAACCTCAGGCGGAGATGAGAGTGCGTACAGGAGTGAGATATGCCAACTAGTGAAATGGTGCCGCAGCAACAACCTGGCACTCAACGTCAGTAAGACAAAAGAGCTGATTGTAGACTTCAGGAATGGTAAGATGAAGGAGCAAATACCAATCCTCAAAGAGGGATCAGAAGTGGAGAGAGTGAGCAGCTTCAATTTCCTCAGTGTCGAGATCTCTGAGGATCTAACCTGGTCCCAACATATCAATGTAGTCATAAAGAAGGCAAGACAGCAGCTATACTTTATGAGGAGTTTGAAGAGATTTGGCATGTCAACAAATACACTCAAAAACTTCTATAGTTGTACCGTGGAGAGCATTCTGACAGGCTGCATCACTGTCTGGTATGGAGGGGCTACTGCACAGGACTGAAAGAAGCTGCAGAAGGTTGTAAATCTATTCAGCTCCATCTTGGGCACTAGCCTACAAAGTACCCAGGACATCTTTAGGGAGCGGTGTCTCAGAAAGGCAGCATCCATTATTAAGGACCTCCAGCACCCAGGGCATGCCCTTTTCTCACTGTTACCATCAGGTAGGAGATACAGAAGCCTGAAGGCACACACTCAGCGATTCAGGAACAGCTTCTTCCCCTCTACCATCCGATTCCTAAATGGACATTGAAGCTTTGGATACTACCTCACCTTTTTTAATATACAGTATTTCTGTTTTTGTACATATTTTAAAATCTATTCAATATACGTAATTGATTTACTTGTTTATTATTTTTTATTTTATTTATTATTTTTTTTTTCTCTCTCTGCTAGATTATGTATTGCATTGAACTGCCGCTGCTAAGTTAACAAATTTCACGTCACATGCCAGTGATAATAAACCTGATTCTGATTCTGATATATGTCACGATATTCAACGTGGAGATTCATTTCCTTGCAGGCATTCACAGCAAATACAAGGAAAGAAAGACTGCGTCCAACAGGACAGATAAATAACCAGTGAAAAAGACACCAAACTATGCAAATACAAAAAAAAAGAAAAAAATGAATAATAATTATTATAATAATAATACTACAGAGGATTCCGGTTAGTTGGGCCACATCAGGACCAGTACATTGTCCATATACCTGTCGAGCAGTCTCTTAAATTTCACTGGTGTATCTGCCTCCACCACTGACTCAGGCAGTGCATTCCACGCACCAACCACTCTCTGAGTAAAAAACCTTCCTGTAATATCCTCCTTGAACTTCCCACCCCTTACCTTACAGTACAGGCCCTTCGGCTGCATCATTACCTCCCAACTCTTAAACTCTGTCCCTCGACTTATGAAAGCTAACACCCCGTAAGCTTTCTTAACTACCCTATCTACCTGTGAGGCAACTCATATTGTCCTCACCTTCATCAAGTTCCCTCTCATTGGTGAATACTGAAGCGAAGTATTCATTGAGGACCTCACTCACTTCCACAACCTCCAGACATGTTTTCCCACCTTTGTCTCTAATCGGTCCTGCCTTCATTCCTGTCATCATTTTTTTCTTCACAGTAATTGAAGAATGCCTTGAGTTTTTCCTTTACCCTACTCGCCAAAGCCTTCTCATGCCTCCTTCTTGCTCTCCTCAGCCCCTTCTTAAGCTCCTTCCTTGCTACCCTATATTCCTCAATAGACCCATCTGATCCTTGCTTCCTAAACCTCATGTATGCTGCCTTCTTCCACCTGACTAGATTTTCCACCTCACTTGTCATCCATGGTTCCTTCAGCCGATCATTCTTTATCTTCCTCACCGGGACAAATTTATCCCTAAACATCAACCACATGTCCATAATACATTTCCCTGCAAAATCATCATCCCAATTCACACCCGCAAGTTCTAGCCTTTTAGCCTCATAATTTGCCCATCCCCAATTAAAATTTTTCCTGTCCTCTCTGATTCTATCCTCCTCCATGATAATGTCAAAGGCCAGGGAGCGGTGGTCACTGTCCTCCAGGTGCTCACCCACTGAGAGATCTGTGACCTGACCTAGTTCGTTACCTAATACTAGATCTAGTATGGCATTCCCCTACTCGGCCTGTCAATATACTGTGACAGGAATCCATCCTGGCCATACTTAACAAACGCTACCCCATCTAAACCATTGGAACTAATCAGGTGCCAATCAATATTCGGGAAGTTAAAGTCACCCATGATAACAACCCTGTTATTTTTGCACCTTTCCAAAATCTGCCTCGCAATCTGCTCCTCGGTATTTCTGCTGATACCGAGGGGCCTATAGAATACTCCCAACAGAGTAACTACTCCCTTTGTGTTCCTGACTTCCAGCCATACTGACTCAAAAGAGGATCCTGCTACATTGCGCACCCTTTCTGTAGCTGTAATAGTATCCCTGACCAGTAATGCCACCCCTTCTCCCCTTTCCCCCCTCTCTATCCCTTTTAAAGCACTGAAATCCAGGAATATTGAAAATCCATCTTGTAAAGACAATACCCAGAAGAAGGTGATGGTAAACCACTTCTGTAGATAACATTTGCTGAGAACAATCACGGTCAGGAGACATAATGGTTATGATGTGCCTAAGACTTTTGCACACAGTACTGTATTTCTCATCGTGGAGCGGAGAGCAAGTTTGTAACTCTGGCGGGAACAAAGGATTTTGGAAATGGCAAGGGTGGAGCACCCCAGGAGGGGTGTGGGACACGTGGCAGAGAAGGAGTGCCAAGGGTGGGGGGTGCAGACACACCCAGCCCTGACACACCAGGCAAGGTCACTTGATTCCAAAAACTGGTTTATTGATCATTACAGAATGTCTCTCTGGTGCCTCCCTCTCCCTCTCCCTTTTCCCACCATCATTCCCCTCTCCCTGCCCCACTTCCCACTCAGTCCACAATGGAGACCCGTATCAGAATCAGGTTTATCATCACTCACACATGTCATGAAATTAGTTTTTTTTGTGGCAGCAGTACAGTGCAATACATAAAATCACTACAGTACTGTGCACCCTTGATATATAGATGTGTTCCTAAGACTTTTGCACAGTACTCTACCTCATTATGATCTTGCATTTTGTCATTTACCTGCGCTGCATTTTCTGGGTAGCTTTTACACTTTATTCCGTACTTTGATTATTTTACACTGTTCTACCTCAGTGTACTGATCTGTGTGAACAGTAGGCAAGACAAGCTTTTCACTGTACCTTGGTATGTGCATGAAAATCGCAGGAGGTCAGCATTTCTGATATACTCAAACCACCCGGTCTGTCACCGGCAATCATTCCATGGTCAAAGTCACTTAGATCACAAATTCTTCCCCCTCTAATCTGATGTTTGGTCTGAACAATGACTGAACTTCTTGACCACGTCTGCATGCTTTTATGCATTGAGTTTCTGCCACATGGTTGGCTGATGAAATATTTTATATTAAGGATCAGGAGCACCTAGTAAAATGGTCACTGAACGTATGCCACGTCATACTGGTATACCGTCTGCGTGGATTGATAATTCTTTTCCTCACACAGAAAATGAATTACTTTCCTGGGGTGAACGAAATAATCCAAAGAGCTTTTACAGGTATATTAAGAGCAAAAGGATTGTAAGGGATAAAATTGGTCCTCTTGAAGATCAGAGTGGTCAGCTATGTGCAGAACCAAAGGAAATGGGGGAGATCTTAAATAGGTTTTTTGTGTCTGTATTTACAAAGGAAACTGGCATGAAGTCTATGGAATTAAGGGAAACAAGTAGTGAGATCATGGAAACTGTACAGATCGAAAAGGAGGAGGTCCTTGCTGTCTTGAGGAAAATTAAAGTGGATAAATCCCTGGGACCTGACAGGGTGTTCCCTCGGACCTCGAAGGAGACTAGTGTTGAAATTGCAGGGGCCCTGGCAGAAATATTTAAAATGTCGCTGTCTACAGGTGAGGTGCCAGAGGATTGGAGAGTGGCTCATGTTGTTCCGTTGTTAAAAAAGGATCGAAAAGTAATCCAGGAAATTATAGGTCGGTGAGTTTAACGTCAGTAGTAGGTAAGTTATTGGAGGGAGCACTAAGAGACAGAATCTACAAGCATTCGGATAGACAGGGACTTATTAGGGAGAGTCAACATGGCTTTGTGCGTGGTAGGTCATGTTTGACCAATCTATTGGAGTTTTTCGAGGAGGTTACCAGGAAAGTGGATGAAGGGAAGGCAGTGGATATTGTCTACATGGACTTCAGTAAGGCCTTTGACAAGGTCCCGCATGGGAGGTTAGTTAGGAAAATTCAGTCGCTAGGTATACATGGAGAGGTGGTAAATTGGATTTAGACATTGGCTCAATGGAAGAAGCCAAAGATTGGTAGTAGAGAATTGCTTCTCTGAGTGGAGGCCTGTGACTAGTGGTGTGCCACAGGGATCAGTGCTGGGTCCATTGTTATTTGTCATCTATATCAATGATCTGGATGATAATGTGGTAAATTGGATCAGCAAATTTGCTGATGATACAAAGATTGGAGGTGTAGTAGACAGTGAGGAAGGTTTTTAGAGCCTGCAGAGGGACTTGGACCAGCTGGAAAAATGGGCTGAAAAATGGCAGATGGAGTTTAATACAGATAAGTGTGAGGTATTGCACGTTGGAAGGACAAACCAAGGTAGAACATACAGGGTTAATGGTAAGGCACTGAGGAGTGCAGTGGAACAGAGGGATCTGGGAATACAGATACACAATTCCCTAAAAGTGGTGTTACAGGTAGATAGGGTCGTAAAGACAGCTTTTGGTACATTGGCCTTTATTAATCAAAGTATTGAGTATAAGAGCTGGAATGTTATGATGAAGTTGTATAAGGCATTGGTGAGGCCGAATCTGGAGTATTGTGTTCAGTTTTGGTCACCAAATTACAGGAAGGATATAAATAAGGTTGAAAGAGTGCAGAGAAGGATTACAAGGATGTTGCCGGGACTTGAGAAACTCAGTTACAGAGAAAGGTTGAATAGGTTAGGACTTTATTCCCTGGAGCGTAGAAGAATGAGGGGAGATTTGATAGAGGTATATAAAATTATGATGCGTATAGATAGAGTGAATGCAAGCAGGCTTTTTCCACTGAGGCAAGGGGAGAGAAAAACCAGAGGACATGGGTTAAGGGTGAGGGGGGAAAAGTTTAAAGGGAACATTAGAGGGGGCTTCTTCACACAGAGAGTGGTGGGAGTATGGAATGAGCTGCCAGATGAGGTGGTAAATGCGGGTTCTTTTTGAACATTTAAGAATAAGTTGGACAGATACATGGATGGGAGGTGTATGGAGGGATTATGGTCCGTGTGCAGGTCAGTGGGACTAGGCAGAAAATGGTTCGGCACAGCCAAGAAGGGCCAAAAGGCCTGTTTCTGTGCTGTTTCTATTTTCTATGGAAATCTGTAGGAAGGATTTGCTGGCCAGAAACTTAAATCGAATGCTAAGGCAATACCCAGAAGATTACAACATCTTCCCAAAAACCTGGTGTTTAAAAACCACTTCGAAATGGAGTGGGGCTCTGTTCATGCGTGTGTGTTTTTCGAAGTTTCAAAGTATACTTATTATCAAAGAATATGTAACTTATACAACCCTGAGATCTCCTTGCTTGTCAGCAGTTGCAAAGGAAGAAATCCAAAAGAACCCAATTAAAACTAAAGGCCAACACCCGATGCGCGGAGAAAGGGAAAAAACACAAATCATGCAAACAGTAGAAGCAAGCGACAACATTGTGAACCAAAATGTATGGTCTCTGAACCATAAAGTGTGTGTGTGTGTATAAATTATTCAAAGATTAAAGATTAGCCTTACTTGTCACATGTACATACATCGAAACATACAGTGTTATGTGGTCTCAGGCACAGAGCCGAGAGTGCATCGAACCGGCAGAGCCCGGGTCCCGAGAGCGAGGAACGACCTGAGATTTGGACGATTTAAGTGCCGGGCCAGTTTGAAAAGGTCAGGAGGTGACGAACAGGCTGGTATTCAGCTCACTGCTCGGCAATGTTTACTGAGCAGTGTGCTGAACTGAGGCCGTGGCCTGCAACGAACAGGCTGCAGTGACGACTGGCTTCGTGTCAGTGAACTCACTTCTGTCAACTTCAGTTCTGAAAGTTATTTGCTTCCTTTTATTGTTGGCACGATTTAATTTTGTTTCTGCCCATTGGGAGTCTGGCAGTCTTCACTTTTTTAATGGGTTCTTCTATATTTCGTTGTTCTGTGGCTGCCTGTAAGGAGACGATTCTCAGGATTAGATGTCATACACTTACTTTGATAATAAATGTACTTTGAACTGCGTCAATGACACTTAGCACCATTTTCCCATCTCTATTACATCAAAGGTTAAAGTTCAAAGTAAATTTATTTTCAAGGTACATATACGATATGACCTTGAAATTTGCTTTCTTGCAAGTACAATAGAATTTGTGAAGGACTATGAATAACAAAGACTGACAAACAACCAATGCGCAAAAGAAGACGGATTGTGCCAAGTTGGAAAAGAGTCCATAGGGTTGTAGAATGAGTTGAGGGTGGAGGTGAGCGAAGGTATCCATGCTGATGGTTGAGGGGTAATTACTGTTCCTGAACCTGATGGTGTGGGACCCCAGTCTGCTTGGACCTCTTTGTCCAATGAGCGGAGAGCATGGGTGTGGATGTTGGGGCCCCTTGATGTTGGACGCTGTCTTCTTGTGGCAGTTAAGTGTACTCAGTGGTGGGGAGGATTTTGCCTGGCGTGGACCTTCTATAAACTCTGCCATTATTGCACATTGGTCTGAAGATGAGATATGTTTTAAAAAAAACCTCAACATATCTCATCTTAGCAATCTTTGTTAAACATACACCCAAGTTGCAAGGGTCCATTAAGTTAACACCTAATGGAAAGAGATATTAAATGACCATTACCAGTCTCTCCTCCCATGTCCCCACCCTCACCCCCTCCCACTCTCCCTGTCACTTCCTCTGTTGCTTCCTCTTCCCACTCACCCCCACTCTCCTTTCCCAATACGCCTCCCACTCCCCTGCCACTCTGCTCTTGCACTCCCCCGCTCCCAATTCCCCATGCGTGCCCTCCAACACACACCTCCCAATCCCCCCTTTCACTCCTCCCAGCACCCCTCCCACTCCCCCCTCTGAGTCCTCTCTCCCACTCCCCCCTCTACTGCCTCCCTGCCACTGCCGCCTCCCCTCCCCTCTCACGTCTGTATCATACAGCTCTCCGGTGATGTGGATGGAGCGTATAAGATATGGCTGACCAATCTCCTATCATCGCCCGAAGACAAAAGTACCCACATGATTGTTATAAGGACTGCATCCCTCACCTGCTTAAAAAATTATGGTATCAAAGGCAAGTGCTCATTCAATAGTCAACAAATTAGGAAAAGAGATGGCAAGGTGAGACTTGTGAGGCAAAGAGATGGTGTGGTGAGACTTGTGAGGCAAAGGGATGGTGTGGTGGGACTTGTGAGGCAAAGAGATGGCCTGGTGAGACTTGTTAGGCAAAGGGATGGCCTGGTGAGACTTGTTAGGCAAAGGGATGGCCTGGTGGGACTTGTTAGGCAAAGGGATGGCCTGGTGGGACTTGTTAGGCAAAGGGATGGCCTGGTGAGACTTGTGGCCTCCAGTTAAATTGACAGCAACAAAAGAGAGTTAATTTAAAATAAGTCTCTGCAATCAGCAGCAAATATAATTCAGCCATGTCTCCTGACTAAAAGCAGTGAGTGAAGGAGAGCTGAATAACGTACAGAGGGAATGGATCTGTGATGTAGAAAGGAAAACTAGGGGTCCAAGTTCATAACTCCCTGCAAATGGCCATGCAGATAGGTAGGGTGGTCAAGAGGGTGTAGAGAAGTCTTTGCCTTCTTGGTTGTACACTCAGTACCCGAGTAAAGACGACATTTCACAGCTGTATAAAGCTTTAGTCAGCCTCCATTTGGAGTGTTGTTGCAGTCTGGTCACCCTATTGCAGGAAGGATATGGAGGCTAAGACTGCAGGACCATAAGAACACAGGAGAAGAATTAGGGCATTTGGCTCATTGAGTCTGCTCTGCCATTCCATCATGGCTGATCTATCCCACTCTCCAGCCTTCTCCCTATAACCTTTGACGCTCTGACTAATCGAGAACTTATCAGCCTCCGCCAGTGGTTTGTCCTCCACAGGCATCTGTGGCAATGAATTCCACATGATCACCACCTTCTGGCCAAAGAAATTCCTCCTCATCTCTGTTCTAAGGGGACGTCCTTATACTCTGAGGTCTTGAACTCTCCCACGATTCTCCTATAGGGGAGAAAGTGGTCCAGGGACTGACTTACACAGGCGTGGGGACATTTGGTTGGATTTTGAGAATGGGTAACTAGACCATAGACAGGGGCTTAGCCTCCACAGCTGTCTGTGGCAACAAACTCCACTGATTCACCACTCTAGCTGTAGCTCGGGAGTTACCAACCTGTTTTATACCATTGACCCCTACCATTAACCGACGGATCCGCCGACCACAGAATGGGAATCCCTACAAGACTAGCTGAGAAATTCTTTCTCATATCCGTTGAAAATGCACGTCTCTCTATTTTGAGGCTGTGCCCTTTGGTCTGAGACTCACTTGAGAGAGGATGCAGAAAAGGTTGGCTAGGATGCTGCCTGACTGAGAGGTCTCTACATTGAGGTTGGACAAGATTGGGATTTTTTTCTTGGGAGTGCAGGAGGCCGAGGAAAGTTTATAAACATTGGACAAGATTAGATTAAGAGATTAGATTATGAGGACACTCAGTCCACGTTTATTGTCATTCAGAAATGCATGCATTAAGAAATGATACAATGTTCCTCCAGTATCATATCACAGAAACACAGGACAGACCAAGACGAAAACGGACACAAACCACATAATTATAACATATAGTTACAACAGTACAAAGCAATACCGTAATTTGATAAAGAGCAGACCATGGGCATGGTTAAGAAAAGTCTCAAAGTCCCGATAGCCCCAACATCTCACGCAGACAGTAGAAGGGAGAAACTCTCCCTACCATGAGCCTCTAGCGCCGCAAACTTGCTGATGCAGCACCCTGGAAGCACCTGACCACAGCCGACTCTGAGTCCGTCCGAAAACTTCGAGCCTCCGACCAGCCGTCCGACACTGAGCACCATCTCTGCCAAGCGCTTCGACCCCGCCCCGGCCGCCGAGCATTGAGCAAAGCCAAGGATTCGGGGCCTTCCCCTCCGGAGATTTCAGATCACACAGTAGCAGAGGCAGCAAAACAGGCATTTCAGAAGTTTCACCAGATGTTCCTCCGTGCTCTCACATCTGCCTCCATCAAATCAGAATTGTGCACGGCACCCTACTTGACAGATAACAGATATTCATCACCGGAGTGGCCGCTGCGTGCTGTGTCGCACCATCTTCTCCTCTCCAATTGGGCTATTTTATCTGTAGTGCAGGAGGCTGAGGGAAGTTTATAAAGGCTGGACAAGTTTGGGTTATAGACAATAGACAATAGGTGCAGGAGTAGGCTATTCGGCCCGTCGAGCCAGCACCGCCATTCACTGTGATCATGACTGATAGACATAGAAAATAGGTGAAGGAGTAGGCCATTCGGCCCTTCGAGCCTGCACCGCCATTCAGTATGATCATGGCTGATCATCCAACTCAGAACCCTGTACCAGCCTTCCCTCCATACCCTCTGATCCCTTTAGCCACAAGGGCCATATCTAACTCCCTCTTAAATATAGCCAATGAACTGGCCTTAACTGTCTCCTGTGGCAGAGAATTCCACAGATTCACCACTCTCTGTGTGAAGAAGTTTTTCCTCATCTCAGTCCTAAAAGGCTTCTCCTTTATCCTCAAACTGTGACCCCTTGTTCTGGACTTCCCCAACATCAGGAACAATCTTCCTGCATCTAGCCTGTCCAATCTCTTTAGGATTTTATACGTTTCAATAAGATCCCCCCTCAATCTTCTAAATTCCAACGAGTATAAACCTAGTTGATCCAGTCTTTCATCATATGAAAGTCCTGTCATCCCAGGAATCAATCTGCTGAACCTTCTTTGTACTCCCTCTATGGCAAGGATGTCTTTCCTCAGATCAGGGGACGAAAACTGCACACAATACTCCAGGTGTGGTCTCACCAAGGCCTTGTACAACTGCAGTAAGTACCTCCCTGCTTCTGTACTCGAATCCTCTTGCTATGAATGCCAGCATACCATTCGCCTTTTTCACCGCCTGCTGTACCCGCATGCCCACTTTCAATGACTGGTGTATAATGACACCCAGGTCTCGTTGCACCTCCCCTTTTCCTAATCGGCCATCATTCAGATAATAATCTGTTTTCCTCTTCTTGCCACCAAAGTGGATAACCTCACATTTATCCACATTAAGCTGCATCTGCCATGAATTTGCCCACTCACCTAACCTATCCAAGTCACCCTGCATCCCCTTAGCACCCTCCTCACAGCTAACACTGCCGCCCAGCTTCATGTCATCCACAAACTTGGAGATGCTGCATTTAATTCCCTCATCTAAGTCATTAATATATATTGTAAACAACTGGGGTCCCAGCACTGAGCCTTGCGGTACCCCACTAGTCACTGCCTGCCATTCTGAAAAGGTCCCGTTTATTCCCACTCTTTGCTTCCTGTCTGCCAACCAGTTCTCTCTCCACATCAATACCTTACCCCCAATACTGTGTGCTTTAAGTTTGCACACTAATCTCCTGTGTGGGACCTTGTCAAAAGCCTTCTGAAAATCTAAATATACCACATCCACTGGTTCTCCCCTATCCACTCTACTAGTTACATCCTCAAAAAATTCTATGAGGTTCGTCAGACATGATTTTCCTTTCACAAATCCATGCTGACTTTGTCCGATGATTTCACCGCTTTCCAAATGTGCTGTTATCACATCTTTGATAACTGACTCTAGCATTTTCCCCACCACCGATGTTAGGCTAACCGGTCTATACTTCCCTGGTTTCTCTCTCCGTCCTTTTTCAAAAAGTGGAGTTACATTAGCCACCCTCTAATCCTCAGGAACTAGTCCAGAATCTAAAGAGTTTTGAAAAATTATCACTAATGCATCCACTATTTCTTGGGCTACTTCCTTAAGCACTCTGGGATGCAGACCATCTGGCCCTGGGGATTTATTTGCCTTTAATCCCTTCAATTTACCAAACACCACTTCCCTACTAACATGTATTTCCCTCAGTTCCTCCATCTCACTGGACCCTCGGTCCCCAACTATTTCCGGAAGATTATTTATGTCCTCCTTAGTGAAGACAGAACCAAAGTAGTTATTCAATTGGTCTGCCATGTCCTTGCTCCCCATAATCAATTCAACTACTTCTGTCTGTAGGGGACCTACATTTGTCTTAACCAATCTTTTTCTTTTCACATATCTATAAAAGCATTTACAGTCAGTTTTTATGTTCTCTGTCAGTTTTCTCTCATAATCTTTTTCCCCTTCCTAATTAAGCCCTTTGTCCTCCTCTGCTGGACTCTGAATTTCTCCCAGTCCTCAGGTGAGCCACTTTTTCTGGCTAATTTGTATGCTTCTTCTTTGGAATTGATACTATCCCTAATTTCTCTTGTCAGCCACGGGTGCACTACCTTCCTTGATTTATTCTTTTGCCAAACTGGGATGAACAATTGTTGTAGTTCATCCATGCGATCTTTAAATACTTGCCATTGCATATCCACCGTCAATCCTTTAAGTGTCATTTGCCAGTCTATCTTAGCTAATTCACGTCTCATACCTTCAAAGTTACCCTTCTTTAAGTTCAGAACCTTTGTTTCTGAATTAACTATGTCACTCTCCATCTTAATGAAGAATTCCACCATATTATGGTCACTCTTACCCAAGGGGCTTCTCACGACAAGATTGCTAATTAACCCTTCCTCACTGCTCAATACCCAGTCTAGAATAGCCTGCTCTCTAGTTGGTTCCTCGACATGTTGGTTCAAAAAACCATCCCGCGTAAATTCCAAGAAATCCTCTTCCTCAGCACCCCTACCAATTTGGTTCACCCAATCTATATGTAGATTGAATTCACCCATTATAACTGCTGTTCCTTTATTGCACACATTTCTAATTTCCTGTTTAATACCATCCCCAACCTCACTACTACTGTTAGGTGGCCTGTACACAACTCCCACCAGCGTTTTCTGCCCCTTAGTGTTATACAGCTCTACCCATATTGATTCCACATCCTCCCGGCTAATGTCCTTCCTTTCTATTGCGTTAATCTCCTCTCTCACCAGCAATGCTACCCCACCTCCTTTTCTTTCATGTCTATCCCTCCTGAATATTGAATATCCCTGAATGTTGAGCTCCCATCCTTGGTCACCCTGGAGCCATGTCTCTGTGGTCCCAACTATATCATATTCAATAATAACAATCTGCACTTTTAATTCATCCACCTTGTTACGAATGCTCCTTGCATTGACACACAAAGCCTTCAGGCTCGCTTTTACAACTCTCTTAGCCCTTATACAATTATGTTGAAAAGTGGCCATCCACTTGATCATCCACAATCAGTACCCCATTCCTGCCTTCTCCGCATACCTCCTCTATCTAACTCTTTCTTGAAAGTATCCAGAGAATTGGCCTCCACAGCCTTCTGAGGCAGAGCATTCCACAGATCCACAACTCTCTGGGTGAAAAAGTTTTTCCTCAACTCCATTATAAATGGCCTACCCCTTATTCTCAAATTGTGGCCTCTGCTTCTGTACTCCCCCAACATCGGAAACATGTTTCTTGCCTCTAGCGTGTCCAATCCCTTAATAATCTTATATGTTTCAATGAGATCCCCCCACGTCCTTATAAATTCCAGTGTATACAAGCCCAGTTGCTCCAATCTTTCAACATATGATAGTCCCGCCATCCCGGGAATTAACCTTGTGAACCTCCGCTGCACTCTCTCAATAGCAATAATGTCCTTCCTCAAATTTGGAGACCAAAACTGGACACAGTACTCCAGGTGTGGTCTCACCAGGGCCCTGTACAACTGCAGAAGGACCTCTTTGCTCCTATGCTCAACTCCCCTTGTTATGAAGGCCAACATGCCATTAGCTTTCTTCATTGCCTGCTGTACCTGCATGCTTACTTTCAGTGACTGATGAACAAGGACACCTAGATCTTGTTCTACTTCCTTTTTTCCTAACTTGACACCATTCAAATAGTAATCTGCCTTCCTGTTCTCGCCATCAAAGTGGATAATCTCACATTTATCCACATTAAACTGCATCTGCCATGCATCTGCCCGCTCACCCAACCTGTCCAGGTCATCCTGCATTATCTCAACATCCTCAGCACATTTCACACTGCCACCCAGCTTTGTGTCATCTGCAAATTTTCTGATGTTACTTTTAATCCCTTCATCTAAATCATTAATGTATATTGTAAATAGCTGCGGTCCCAGCACCGAGCCTTGCGGTACCCCACTAGTCACCGCCTGCCATTCTGAAAGGGACCCGTTAATCCCTACTCTTTGTTTCCTGTCTGCCAACCAATCTTCTATCCCTGTCAGAACCCTACCCCCAATATCATGTGCTCTGATTTTGCCCACTAATCTCCGATGTGGGACCTTATCAAAGGCTTTCTGAAAGTCTAGGTACACTACATCCTCTGGCTCTCCCTTGTCCATTTTCATAGTCACATCCTCAAAAAATTCCAGAAGATTAGTCAAGCATGATCACTCCTGTTACTGCTATCCAAATCTGCTGCTATTTCATCCTTTATAATTGACTCCAGCATCTTTCCCACCACTGATGTCAGGCTAACTGGTCTATAATTCCCTGTTTTCTCTCTCCCTCCTTTCTTAAAATGTGGGATAACATTAGCTACCCTCCAGTCCTCAGGAACTGATCCTGAATCTATAGAACATTGGAAAATAATTACCAATGCGTCCACGATTTCTAGAGGGTTGTTTTATCTGGGGTGCAGGATAGAAACATAAGGTTTCGGGGCTAAGGACTGGAGGTCTGTCTGAATGTATGAGTGGAGAGGTGAGTGGCAGAGTGGAAAAGGAGCTTTACAGAGTCATAGAAAAGTACAGCACATATATATGTCATACCCAATTTGTGTACCTGCTCAGGGCAAGGGAAGAGGACGGATGATTACGGGAGCGATTGGCGGTCCCAGGATGGTGGATACCGGAATTCGACGGTTTGGAGGCTGTTGGAGGTTCGGAGGTCGTTCGTGGACGGATCGGGGAGGTGTGAGCTCGAATGACTTATTTTGGTGCATAAAACTGACAAATTTACTGAGTGGCACCTTTGTTTTTTTGTGTCCACTAACCACACCACCAAAAAGAGTTATAAAGTGTAATCACTTAACTGTACATTGTGTATTGTCTGGTATTTTACGGCGTGGGCTTGTACCGGGGTGCATTATGTAGCATCTACGCAAACGTGAGTACACAGTTTGGTAGGGCCTACGGCAGTTCCCCTAGACGGACGTGAGTTGATCGAGCCGAGCGTTACATATCTATCCAGCTAGGGTGCCTGAGACTTTTGCACACAGCGCTGTATTTGTCAACATGGAGCGGAGAGCGAGTTTGTAAATCTGGCAGGAGCAAAGAATGTTGGGAATGGCGAGGGTGGAGCACTGCGGGAGGAGTGTGGGACAGGTGGCAGAGGAGGAGTGCCAGTGCACTTGGATGGCGTGGTTGCAGACACACCCAGCCCTGAGACACCAGGCAAGGTCATTTGATTCCAAACATTTGGTTTATTGATCATTACAGATGTCTCTCCCTTCCCCTTTTCCCACCCACTGCCTCTCCCTTCCCCTATTCCCAACCATGATTCCCCCTCTCCCAGTCCACAATACAGATCCACATCAGAATCAGGTTGAGCATCACTCATATACATAATGAAATTTGTATTTTTTGCAGCAACAGTACAGTGTAATCCATAAAATTACTACAGTACTGTACAAAAGTCTTTGGCACGCTATTTATATATATGCTTGTGTGTGTGTGTCCCTAAGAATTTGGCACAGTACTGTACATACTTTGATAGAAAATTTTTCAAAGTTCCAAGTTCAAAGTAAACTTTCACTTTTCATCTTGCAGGCGGTAACAGTCCACGTTGGCAATGATCTGCACAAAAACCACTTCAGCCATTTCTAGGCAATGCAACGCCTCTACAGTGCACTGATGCCCCTGTCCACTCACGCTCCAGCCTCTTTCGCCTTGGACATGATACGACGCTGCTTAAATTTGAGAAGAAATCATTTTATAACTTACTAATCTACTGAGTGGAAAGTTTAGTCCTTAACCTCATGCTTTTTGTAAATGTATCTCTTTCCAAAATGTATTAAATATATTTAAAGCTTGCAAACCACTGTAATGTTGCATCAGTTCTTTTGCCTCCCCCGTAGATAACGTGTTGATGATATTTTACCTGTATGGTTGAGGGAGGGAGAGACAGCGATAGGAACATTGACACATAGAAACAGAGAAAATCTACAGCACAATACAGGCCCTTCAGCCCACAAAGCTGTGCCGAACATGTCCCTACCTTAGAAGTTACCTAGGGTTACCCATAGCCCTCTATTTTTCTAAGCTCCATGTACCTACCCAGGAATCTCTTAAAAGACCATTTTGTTTCCGCCTCCACCACCTCTGCCAGCAGCCCATTCCATGCACTCACCACTCTCTGCATAGAAAAACTTACCCCTGACATCTCCTCTGTACCTGCTTCCAAGCACCTTAAAACTATGCCCTCTCGTGCTAGCCAATTCAGCCCTGGGGAAAAGCCTCTGACTATCCCCACAATCAATGCTTCTGATTATCTTGTACACCTCTATCAGCCACCTCTCATCCCCCGTAGCCCCAAGGAGAAAAGGCTGAGTTCACTCAATCTATTCACACAAGGCATGCCCTCCAATCCAGGCAACATCCTTGTAAATCTCCTCTACACCCTTTCTATTGTTTCCACATCCTTCCTATAGTGAGGCGACCAGAATTGGGCAGTACTCCAAGTGGGGTCTGACCAGGGTCCTAAGGAGCTGCAACATTACCTCTCGGCTCTTAAACTCAATCCCACCATTGATGAAGGCCAATGCACCGTATGCCTTCGTAACCACAGAGTCAACCTGCATAGCAGCTTTGAGTGTTCTATGGACTCGGACCCCAAGACCCCTCTGATCCTCCACACCGCCAAGAGTCTTACCATTAATGCTATATTCTGCCTACATTTGCTATATTCTGCCTATATTTGACCTACCAAAATGAACCATCTCACACTTACCTGGGTTGAACTCCATCTGCCATTCCTCATCCCAGTTTTGCATCCTATCAATGTTCTGTTGTAACTTCTGACAGCTCTCCACACCATCCACAACACACCCAACCTTTGTGTCATCAGCAAATTTACTAACCCATCCCTCCACTTCCTCATCCAGGTCATTTATAAAAATCACAAAGAGTGGGGTCCCAGAACAGATCCCTGAGGCACACCACTGGTCACTGGCCTCCATGCAGAATATGATCGGTCTACAACCACTCTTTGCCTTCTGTGGGAAAGCCAGTTCTGGATACACAAAGCAACGTCCCCTTGGATCCCATGCCTCCTTACTTTCTCAATAAGCCTTGCATGGGGTATCTTACCAAATGGCTTGCTAAAATCCACATACACTACAACTATGGCTCTACCTTCTTCAATGTGCTTAGTCACATCCTCAAAAAATTCAATCAGGCTCATAAGGCACGACCTGTTTTTGACAGAGCCATGCTCACTATTCCTAATCATATTATGCCTCTCCAAATGTTCACAAATCCTGCCTCTCAGGATCTTCTCCATCAACTCACTGAAGTAAGAATCACTGGCCTATAATTTCCTACGATATCTCTACTCCCTTTCTTGAATAAGGGAACAACATCCACAACTCTCCAATCCTCCGGAGCCTCTCCTGTCCTCACTGATGATGCAAAAATCATTGCCAGAGGTTCAGCAATCTCCACGCTTGCTTCCCACAGTCGCTTGGGGTACATCGCGTCTGGTCCCGGTGACTTATTCAATTTGACGCTTTCCTGAAGCTCCAGCACATCCTCTTTCTTAATATCTACATTCTCAAGCTTGCAGTCCACTGCAAGTCATCCCCACATTCGCCAAAATCCTGTTCCGCCAAGACTATACGGTTAGGAAAGAAATGAAAAAAAAAGAAAACAAGGGCCCAATCTTATTAAACAGTCTGTTGCGTAAAGTTGGAACTCACGGATAAGTTGACCATTCAACAGCGACTTCCTCCGATCGTCGCTGCCCTTCGGACTCTCGCTCCGAGTCCACCCCGTTCGGCGGTCTACCAACTTGTGTAGTTGTAATCTATGGGGGTGTCTCTGATGATGGACACTGAATCCTTGTCACATCACTCTGTGTAGTTTTTTTCTGGATATCCGTTCTGACACGTGATATCCGGCACCAAGAAGAAAACTTCCAGGAGCTTACCTGGCAGGGGAGAGACGGTGATGAAGAGCGAAGATCAAGCGTTCTTCACCGGAACGCTCTAATCGCCGGTGGTCTTTTCAGCACACAGAGAGCGTTGGCAGGGGAGCGGCCTCGGGCTGACACGGGGTGGAATGTGGAGGGCATTGGCTCTGAAATCTGGCCCTTTCCCCCTGTGCAGCGGCGATGGATGGAAGGATGGCTGGAGCGACAAGCGCAGCAGAGAAGAGGAAGGCTGGAGAGACCAGCGCTTCGATTCGTGGGGCTGGGGTCAAGGAGACGGTCAGACTAAGCGTTTGAGATTTGAAAGAAGGCAACAGTTTCAGTAGGGAGACCTTCATTCGCAAGGTGCTATCGGATTGCAGTGGCTTCAAGGTGGACGATCTTTACTGCGTCCAGGATTTCGCCGGTTACGACGACGTCACCGTCGGGCATGCCGCAGGGTGGCAGAAGTTACGTGACTCCTTCAGTGAGAAGGGGAGCGAGGTGCCGCTGTCGCTACTAAAACCGCAGCCGCTCTTTGCTGACGTAACGCAGCAAGAGAGAACAGTTATGGTACAAATATTCAACCCCTATGTACCAGTCGTTGGCATCCTCACATTCCCAGCGTGATATGTGGAGAGCGTGGGCAAGTGTGAGAACGTCAAGGACAGTCCGGGAGTATGGACAAGTAAAAGGCAGGTCAGGGTGAAGCTGAGGGTGGACACCAGTGGCTGTGTCATCCACCTATCCTCAGCGTTCGCAATTGGAGGGAACCGGGGCTTCCTGGTTGACGCCGGGCAACCCAAGGTGTGCCGGAACTGCGGTAAGGCGGGGCACATCGCAGCCCAGTATAAGGTCGTAGTGTGTAGAAACTGCAAGGTGGAGGGACACCTCACCAAGGACTGCACGGAGGCTAAGTCCTGCCATCTCTGCTTCACCACCATTCAGGCTACATCCCAGCTGGAACATTACTTCCTTTTCTCAGGACTCCAAACACATTCTGGCCGACCATTGCCTAATGCATCTCTGCTCAATGGGGACTCTACTCAGGACTTTCTCCACCTGGAACGAGAGGACAGGGCTGCACTCCACCATAGCAGAACATCCTGCGTATGCCCAGAACATTCAGCTAGAGCATCAAAGTCAAAGTCGAGTTCACTGTCTCACACACACAGGTACATGTATGAACACAGGCGCAATGAAACGCTTGCTGCAGCATCACAGACACAGGGCATCAGATGAGCTGTATTCACATCAATCATACACAGGTTTTTACAAGAAAGCACGACTAGAGCAAAATAAAACTCAGATTGAGAGCAAAGTGCTCACAGTGTTGCTAAACTGAAGTGATTAGGGTTTTAACCAGTTGGGTCGATAACTGAATATTTTAAGGAAAGTAGTTGTTCTTGAACCTGGTGGTGGGGGATTTAGGACCTAAGAGGGAAGATGACTAAAGTATATAAAATTGTGGGAGATAGAGATAGGGTGGTGTTGGTATTAGCATTAACTTCTGCAAAGGTAGATGTCAAGTCTTCAGCAGTTCCCAACCTGGGGTCCACGGACCTCTCAATGGGAAGCCTCCATAGCATAAGGAAGGTTGGGAGCCCCTGACTTACAACAGTACACATCTCCTGCCTCCACACAATGGCAATGTCTTCAGTTTCTCGTTGGACCAATTCTTCCCCCTGTGGAGCTCTCAGTATTTGTTGTAAGCCACCCTCTCTTCGGTTCAGCCTACTCTGTATGCTCCTCTACCTCCCTGGATTTTGATTTGGGAATTGCTTCTTTTATTGGTTTATACTCGTTCTCGCTGCTCCTTCAATCACTCACACACCTTCAAGTAACTCGTATCCTAGGGTGGATAAAACCAGTTGTAAACCAGAGTACATCTTACGCTCTAGACTGCTTTTACCTTTCTTTACAGATTTATGATTGTTGCTGAAAAATGCCCTCTCATCTACCATTTCCATTTGCCAGATTAGTCCACTACTATGCCCTCTCACAAAGGCAAACCAGACTGCAGGTGCTGGAATCTGGACAAAGTACAAAATGCTGGAAGAATGCAGTGGCTCAAGATTCAAGATACAAGTTTATTTGTCACATGTACGTGAAAGCATACAGTGAAACATGCCGTTTGCATTAACAAGCAACAACTAAGGGTGTGCTGGGAGCAGCCTGCAAGTGTCGCCACACATGCCAATGACAACATATCAAACCCACAATGTTCGGCAGAACAACACGTAACACAACAAGCAACAAAACAGCAGCAGCAAACAAGCCCCAACCCTCCCTCCCTCCCGCCCTCACTCATACATCATGACAGGCTATCTTCCAGCAGACTGAGTCTCGGATTCAGGCTCGCAGATATTGGGCTTTGACTTCCCTGGTGATCTCAGTGATATATTCAGACTTGGGCCTCCGACCAGCTTCCGGACTTCTGACTCGATCCTGATCCTCGACCCCCAAGGACCTGCTGATCACCGAGCACGAGGCCTCGAACTCTGAACTCGTCGAAGGCGGCATCCTGAAATCTGAACGGATTGCCCGAGTACTGCAGTACAAGGTAGCGGTGATGGGAGGCTGGTGGAACTGGATAAAGCAGGTGAACTCTCTCTGCATCCCAGGGTGAGGGAAGTGGATTTATGATCTGTAGGAGAATGAAGGGTTATACCCAGCAGGAAGGAAAGAGGAGCTGAGGTCAGGTCAGAGTAGCCAAGAGTTTTTTGAAGGAGGTCAGGCACGAGGGGCCAAATGCCCTCCACATTTTATGGTCTGAGTGTTGCCACCATTTCCCATCTTGGTCCGCCCAAAACGTTAGTCTACCAACACACGGGGATGGCCCTGGAGGAATGCTGCCGACTGGCACATTCCAGGCTACGTGCTGAGGGACACACTGAAACCTGGTGCAGCCACTACAAGGGCTCGGTGAGGAAGGACCACAGTGTAGGGTTCACTCACTGCAGGAAAGAGAGGGGCCAGGTTGGGTGAGGAAGCCCCACAGTTAATGTAATAGTGAACAGGTCACAAGCGGCAACAATCCTGTTGGTTTTAAGGAATGGAATTGACACTCCATAACACATTGACTGTGAATGAAACAATGAAAAGGTAATGCACGTGTACGGGGTCTTTCTTTTGTTACATTTAAAATGGCGATTTTTGTTATGTTAATCTGTGGAATGCGGCTTTGTTGTGTTTTAACGCTGCAGAGATTTGCGCTAGCAGCTTATTGTGGTTTAGAGGGTGATAAGAGGGTGCTATTAGCCAATGGGTGGTTATGTATCGTTTTGTTTTCGGATGCCATGCTGTATGATATGACTGTGGACTGAGTTTTGGCGGGGAGTCGGGAGGAGAGACGAGGAGGACGGCGGACGTGCGGAGAGGCTCCGGTCGATCACTTCGGGTGGTCCCGAGCCGTGGGTCGACGGAATTCGGGTGGTCGTCTGACGTCGAACTTGAGCTCCAACGGTAGCGCGCGAAGAGCTTGGACTTTGATAAGTGTTGGCGCCTTTTTTTTCCCATTACTTTCCTCTCTGTATCAAATGTATATTAATGCCTTAGAATTAGTAATATCTATAAAGTGTATGTGTTAAAATTTAATGGGTGTGCTGGCTGATGATTGATGTTTGTGATTGATTCGGGCGGCGATTGACCCTGAGGGGACTGTTGAAGCAGGTGCTGGGCGGGGTTTCCCCTAGACATACATGAGCCAATATAACTGAACGTTACAAGTGGGGGCTACCGTCAGGGATTTGGACTTTTTTTCGGGAAAGTTGTACTTGTTGTTGCGGTAAGTGGTGTGAAGATGGAGCGAGATAAGATTGTAAGTTGGTGTGAAATGGAGGAGGTACCGGTGAATCATGCGTGTGTGGTAAGCGGGGTCGATTATCGCATTCCGGCAGAGGTACTGGTGCGAGGGTTGAGTTTGATTAAAGGTATCGGGCAGGTAGAACTTGTAGCTAGAAGGAGTGGGAAAGAACTGGAAGCTAGCTGGATGTTGGTGCGGGCGAGTGCCGACGTCGTGACTTTAGAATTACCAGCGACAGTCCATGTCCAGGGGGAGGCGGGGCCGTGGGGTCTCCATACCCTCCCCGAGGACGCAAGTGAGGAGGTGCCGGAGGAGGAGGAGCTAGATGAGGCCCCCGGCCGGGTGCCCGTAGCAAGAGGTAGAGGTGTGGAGTGGGAAGGTTTGGCCAGGCCTCGCCCCCATGGGCTTGAGGAGACTGCCGAGTTAACGGCTGCCATTACCTCCCTGGCAAGAAGGGTTGAGGGGCCCCGCCCGAAGCTGAGAATTTTCTCGGGAGCCAAGCCCACCCCGGAAGGGGAGGATGACTATGATACCTGGGTTGAAGATACATCCCAATTGTTAGAGGTGTGGCCAGTTTCGGATGAGGAAAAGAGACAGCGATTGGTGGAAAGCTTAAGGGGCGGGGCGGCCCGGGTGCGATCTGAGAGCGGCACGCCCCTTGGCTTCCCTATCGGAGTGTTTAGACGCTTTGGAGGAAGTGTTTGGACTGGCGGCATTTAGCAGAGTTTCAACGGATGGGGCAGAGAAGAGGGGAAAAGCTCTCCGACTATGCTTTCAGGCTGGAAGGAAAGCTTACGGGGTTGCTGCGACGAGGTATAGTGAGGGAGGACGATGTGGCGGAGTTAAGGATGAGCCAGATATGTAGCGGTTCCCGGGAGGATGACAGGGTGGCTTGGAGTGTACGGCAGTCATTTAAGCAGAGCTCCCCTCCATCATTCGGACGGCTGATCGGAGAGGTACGGGCCAAGGAGTGTGCTTTGGGCCGACCAGGGGGCTCGGACCCTCAGGGACGGTCTTCAGCGGTTCAGGAGGTGGTAGCCGGGATGAGACCAGAGAAATCCAAGGGGTCCTCGGGGGCCTGTATCGGGAGGAGAGAGGCGGCGAGTAGTGGGTGCTATAACTGTGGGAGAGAGGGGCATTTCCGCCGGGAATGTGAGTGGCCGGGGGCGTGCTACCACTGTGGGGAAGCTGGCCACTTGCGGAAGGATTGTGAGAGACGAGATGCGCCGAGGGGGGAGGGCCCCCAGGCCACCAAGAAGGGAGAGGTGTCGGGAAACTTAAGAGAGGCTCAGTGAGGGAACGGACTGGAGTCTCGGGAGGAACACGTTCCCAGAAAACCTCTATGGAACCCCGGAACGAACAAGCCCAAATTCCTGATGGACTGGTGGGGCCCCGTTCCAGCGTGTCCCTACGGATAGAGGGAATCTTTGCGAAAGCCATCCTTGACACCGGGTCGCAGGTTACCTTACTGTACCGGTCGTTCTACAACAAATATCTGAAGCATTTGGCAGCAACTCCGTTTAACGCATTGGAGATTTGGGGCATAAGTGATGGTGATTACCCGTACGATGGATACTTGTCAGTGAGATTGGAATTTTCAGAGGGAGATGTGGGAGTATCGGAAGCCTTTGAGACGCTGGTGTTGGTTTGTCCGGACCCGGTGGAGACCGGTGGTGCTGCCCTGTTGGTGGGGACTAACTCCCCTCTGGTGCGACGGCTCTTGGGAGCCTGTAAGAAGAAGGGTAGGGGGAGAACTTTTTGGAGACCCTCTCGGTACACCCCGTGTTCCGAGCAGTGTACAAAGGAGTGAGTGACCCCCAGGGGCTGGACCCGGAGTGCAAACGAGGGACGATGTGGTGCACTCAGGCGAGGCCTAAGGTGATACAGCCAGGGGAGGCGGCATTAGTGATGGGAACCCCCAGATTCCCCGGATTGCCGCCGGGAGAGGCCCTGCTAGTAGACGCCCCCGACGACCTGGAAAGGGAGTCCTGCTTCCCGGCCGGGGCGCTGGTGAGACCTGAATTGCAGAGGCCCTCAGCTGTACAGGCACGGCGGATGGGGGTGATGATACGGAACATAACGGAGAGGGAGATCACCTTTAAGCGCGGGATGCCCCTCGCGCACTTGTTCCCGGTGACGGTGATGTCCAGCGCCCCCGTGAAGCCCACAGGAAGAGAACTATTGGGAAACGGGGGGCGGCTGACCGAGGAGGCCTTTAATTTTGAAAACTCCCCTGTACCGCCGGCGTATAAGAGCAGGCTGGTGGAGAAGATGCTGAAGTTAGGGGATGTCTTTTCTCAGGGCGAGTTTGATGTAGGGTTTTCCAAGAGCACTCGGCACACCATTCGGGTAACAAATGACACCCCGTTTAGGGAGAGGTCGCGGCGGTTGGCCCCAGCAGAGGTGGAGGATGTGCGGCAGCATTTGCGGCAGTTGAAAGACGCAGGGATTATTGCGGAGTCCCGAAGCCCCTATGCGTCCCCCATAGTGGTGGCAAGGAAGAAAAATGGGAAGGTACGCATGTGCGTGGACTATAGGACCCTGAACCGCCGCACTGTTCCCGACCAATATACGGTCCCGAGGGTGGAAGATGCCTTGGCCTATCTGAGTGGTGCACAGTGGTTCAGTGTATTGGATTTGCGGAGTAGGTATTACCAGATTCCGATGAGCGAGACTGATAAGGAGAAGACAGCCTTTATCTGCCCCCTGGGGTTTTTCCAGTTCGAACGAATGCCCCAAGGTATCTCGGGGGCCCCAGCCACATTTCAGCGGCTCATGGAGCGGATAGTGGGGGACATGAACCTGCTGGAGGTATTGGTGTACCTGGACGACCTGATAGTGTTTGGATCTACGTTGGAGGAACATGAGGAGCGGCGGCTGAAGGTGCTGAGTCGGCTGAAAGAGGAAGGGTTAAAACTTTCCCTGGATAAATGCCAGTTCTGTAAGACGTCGGTCAGCTATGTCGGGCACATAATCTCGCGAAATGGAGTGGCCATCGATCCGGGTAAGATAGCCGCAGTCACCACCTGGCCGAGACCTCAGAAGGTGAGCGCCTTATGCTCGTTTTTGGGGTTTTGCGGATATTACCGGCGATTCGTGAAAGGATATGCGAAAATGAGTCACCCATTGAACCAGCTGCTGTGTGGCTATCCACCTGTGGGGAGGAGGAGGAAGGGAGACCCAGGGTCGGAGGTAGGAGGATACTTGAACCCGGGGGAGCCTTTTGGATTGAGGTAGGATGCTCAATGTGAGGAGGCGTTCCAATCTCTAAAAAGGGCGCTGACACAGGCCCCAGTGTTGGCATTTGCTGATCCCCAGAAGCCATATGTTCTACACACTGATGCCAGTCACGACAGTCTGGGGGCTGTTCTGTACCAGGAACAGGGAAACGGATTGAGGCCAGTGGCGTTTGTCAGTCGGAGCTTGTCGCCATCTGAGAGAAACTATCCCACTCACAAGCTGGAGTTCTTGGCGTTGAAATGGGCGGTGGTGGACAAGTTGAGTGACTACCTATACGGGGCCCAGTTTGAAGTGAGAACTGATAACAACCCCCTCACTTATATCCTGACTTCGGCGAAGCTGGACGCTACTGGGCACCGGTGGTTAGCAGCTTTGTCTGCCTATGAGTTCAGCCTGAAGTACCGCCCGGGGAGTCGGAACATCGATGCAGATGCCCTGTCTCGTCGGGCGCACGACGAGTCGGGCACGGCCGAGGAGTGGAAGAGTGTCCCTGCCCAGGGAGTAAAGGCCATGTGTCAAGTTGGGAGCGACGGGGAAGTAGGAGCACAGATGGGAACGGATCGGGCAGTAGATCAACTGGGGGCTGACGGTGACGCGCTGCCCACTGGTTACTGTAATGTGACTGCTCTGAGGAACAGGCAGCTGCCGGAGTTGAGTCCCCAGGAAGTAAAGGCGGCTCAGCGTGATGACCCAAGCCTTGGCACTATCTGGTACGCGGTTAGCCAGGGTGATATGGGGCAGGTGGAGAAGGCGAAACATGCCTCCGTTCCTCTACTACTGAAGGAGTGGCCCCGGTTGAAGCTGAAGAACCACGTCCTGTACCGAGTCACGTCGCCTCCGGACCACCCCCGGCGCTGGCAGCTGGTCATGCCCGAGAAGTATCGAAAGGCTGTGCTTCAGGCTCTACATGATGATTCCGGGCACTTAGGGGTAGAGAAGACCTATGGATTAGTCAAGGACCGGTTTTACTGGCCCCGGATGAGGGGGGAGGTGGAAGAATACTGTAAGACCTGTAGCCGTTGCGTCAGGAGGAAGACCTTGCCTGCGCAGGCGGCTCCGTTATCCCACTTGCAGAGTGCAGGACCCATGGACCTGGTGTGTATGGATTTCCTGTCTATTGAGCCAGACACCAGCAATACCGCGAATGTTTTGGTCCTCACGGATCACTACACTAGATATGCGCAGACTTTTCCTACTGAGGATCAGAAAGCGACTACAGTGGCGAAGGAGTTATGGGAGAAGTAGTTTGTTCATTATGGCCTTCCCCGGCGGATCCACAGTGATCAGGGACGGGACTTCGAGAGCAGGCTTATCCATGAATTGCTGGATATGCTTGGGGTTGAAAAGTCCAGAACCACCCCCTATCACCCGCAGGGTGATCCTCAACCCGAGAGGTTTAACCGGACCCTGCTGGACATGCTCGGCACCTTGGAGATTGGACGGAGGAGTAAGTGGAGTCAGCACATCGCCCATTTGGTTCATTGTTACAATTGTACTCGCAATGATGCTACGGGGTACTCGCCCTACTATCTGATGTTCGGACGGGAAGCGAGGTTGCCCATTGATCTGCGTTTTGGGACTGAAGCGGGGGAAATACCTTCGAAGCCATGTCTGAAGTACGTGTCCGATATGAGGAGAGAGTTGAAAAGGGCGTACGAGTTGGCTGAGGCGGCAGCCACCAAGCAGAACCAGCGGAATAAAAGGAGGTATGATCAGAAGGTAAAGTTCGTCCAGCTATTGCCGGGAGACCGAGTCCTTATCCGGAATTTAGGACTACAGGGTAAGCACAAGTTGGCGGACCGTTGGGCAGCCACCCCATATGTGGTGGAGAGTCAGATGCCGAATCTCCCGGTTTACCGGGTGAGACCTGAGGGCGGGCAGGGGCCTGTCAAGGTACTCCATCGGAACCACCTGTTGCCTCTGGGTCGAGAGGTGAAGATGGACCCAGAGCCCGAATGGGAGTTTACTCCTAGTACGAGGACTCTGTGAGGGTGCGGGGCGCGGGAAGAGGCCGCTGCGAAGAAAACGGGGCCGGTCCCCACCTCGAGAAGGGATACGTCATCGGAAGATGATGAGTCGGACGTGTGGTACCTGCTTCCGTTCGCTGATTCCCCGGTGCCAGGAGAAGAGACTCTTGGCCCTTCCATCACTGAGTCAGGGGAACCGAGGGAAGGTGTTGCAGAGCCGCCTGTATTACAGCCGGCATTGGGGGAGGAGAGGGTGGAGGCAGAACCCGAGCCAGAGGGCTCACCGGGGCAGAGGGATCCCGGTGAAGGGGAAGGTCCGACAGATAGGCTCGAGGGGTCAACTGGGGTGTCTGAACAGGGAGAGACAGCAAAGGAAGTCCAGAGGCCTCAGAGGAGTAGGCATCCCCCGGAAAGACTCACTTATATAGCGCCGGGAGAGCAGGGTGTGATCTCTACTGCCCTGCAAAGTTATGTCACTGCGTTATGCACCTGGGTTGGGTTTTGTGTTTTACAAGGAGTACTAGTGAATTCTGTTAACGTCATGAGGGCATGACTTTTTTTAGGTGGGGGGAGAGTGTACGGGGTCTTTCTTTTGTTACATTAAAAATGGCGACTTTGTTATGTTAATCTGTGAAATGCGGCTTTGTTGTGTTTTAACGCTGCAGAGAGTTTGCGCTAGCAGCTTATTGTGGTTTAGAGGGTGATAAGAGGGTGCTATTAGCCAATGGGTGGTTATGTATCGTTTTGTTTTCGGATGCCATGCTGTATGATATGACTGTGGACTGAGTTTTGGCGGGGAGTCGGGAGGAGAGACGAGGAGGACGGCGGACGTGCGGAGAGGCTCCGGTCGATCACTTCGGGTGGTCCCGAGCCGTGGGTCGACGGAATTCGGGTGGTCGTCTGACGTCGAACTTGAGCTCCAACGGTAGCGCGCGAAGAACTTGGACTTTGAATAAGTGTTGGCGCCTTTTTTTTCCCCCATTACTTTCCTCTCTGTATCAAATGTATATTAATGCCCTAGAATTAGTAATATCTATAAAGTGTATGTGTTAAAATTTACTGGGTGTGATGTTTGTGATTGATTCGGGCGACGATTGACCCTGAGGGGACTGTTGAAGCAGGTGCTGGGCGGGATTTCCCCTAGACATTCACGAGCCAATATAACGGAACGTTACACACGGTTTATTCTTGTAATTTATATTGTGAATAAAGTTTATTTTGATAAAAAGATTCTGATGTACAGTGTCTACTTTTCCCATTAAAGTTTTCCCGAAGAATATAATTCCTTTTGTAGTTCGTTCGTGTTAAAATGAAATGAACTTTCTGCTGCTTGGAGAAGTAATGTTCCTCCACGGTGATTTTGTTACAAATGTAGCTGGTCGTATTTACTTTAGAAAAGTAGGGAATGTGTGAGGAGAGAATGGATGGGATTGCTGCGATGCCCTTTTCGGGTCTCCGTTCTGACACGTGATGTCCGGAGCCCTGGAAGCGGAAGCGTTCGGACGTTTCGGACAGGCGCTCCGCTGGCGGTCGGCCGGGAGATGGTGATTCATGTTCTCGTACTGCTTCAGTTCTTTGGCTTTGCTCCCATTTAGTGTCGCAGACAGATTCATTCTTCACCATCACCATCATCACTGCCGGATTCTGTTCTTCGGCCCGGCCACCGCGTGTCAGAACGGACACCCAAAACAAATCAAACCTGGCAGTGGCTGGACCGTAATCGGGCATAAGAGGGGTGACCGATCCAGTGTCCCCTTCACAGTCACGTCAGCTCCGACCACCTGAAAGTGTTCGGAGGGGCTGAGGCGTGCGGCAACAACTGGCTAGAGCGGACTGCACTGCCAAGGTGAAACGGAAACTGCGACTGTGGGGAGGGTTCACGGCTCGCCCTGCTGCTGCTGATGTCCAAGCCGGAGGCATCAACTGCGCCATTCATGCGGCTGGACGGTACCCCCAGATGGGAACGGTGAAGACAGCCCAGCTGCGAGACGCTTTTGGCACCCCCACAGGTGGAACACAGCCACAAGCCACCTGGACACGATCCGACGGCTCCAAGACAGGAACAGGCAGTTGTTGAAAGACCAGCTTCACGAGCTCGACACTCACCAAGGAGACCACCACATCCTCTTCCGCCAAGACTTACAATACAACCTCCAGCCCCAGAACTGGGACCACCTGCACAGAGATTTCCACCAGCAAGGCAACCTTCATCAAGTCGAGGGGGAATTCAGCTTACTCCAGGCATTGGAGGTGTGCAGCAACATTTTGTTGATGAAGATGACAGAATGGTGCCCAGTACACCGACACATGTTGTGCCCCACCGATCAGATGGGTTTGCAGAAGCCATTCCTTCTCCCCAGGTTGCAGGAGTCCCTCGATTTAGGTTTGGACTACCTGAAGATATGAATCAAACTAGTTCAAGTCAGTCTGATCTTGGGCAATTGGCATCACAAGGAGGTTTAGGAATGTATGAGACACCAATTTATCTTGCTGCTGTTCACAAAGATGAATCTGGAGGCCGCAGTGTACCGACCACACCGCTGCAAGTTCATGCACCAGTGACTGTTCTCGGTGAGAGACCACAAACAGATATAACTGAGCATGCCTCCCAGTCTGTTCCTATGGTTGCAACATCCACGAGCAATCTGTCCAGCACAGTTGAATCTGGAGGTGGTGATGATGGTGATGAAGTGTTTATTGAAGGAGCAGACCAAGAAGGGCTTAATTCAGATGTTATGTTAGAAATTGAAGGACATCCGGAGGAAGAATCTGCCCAGCCTTCAGACGAAGCTGATATTCCATCCACTAGCCAGGATCCTCCTTCTAGTTCAGCTGATGCTGCCATCACACAACTTAAACTTCTGAGAAGAGTACGACTTTATCCACAGATGGGGCGAATTGCAGCTTGAGGACGACAATTCATTAGCCGAAGAGGTATGAACCTTTCAATGAGAGGAAGGAGAGGCATAAACAGAGGAAATCGTAGTTGAAGAACATGTACCTATGTGAAGCGCATTGATCCCTAGTCATTGGTTTGGCTCCTTGCTAAATAAAACAAATTTTTTAACTTCCAAAAAAAAATCAGAGGTGCCAAGGGACTTGGGAGTCCTTGTGCAATACTCCCAAAGTGTTACTTCACAGATTGAGCGTGAGGTAAAGAAGGCAAATGCAATGTTGGCATTTATTTCAAGGGGAATAGAATATAAAAACAAGGAAATAATGCTGAGGCTTTATAAGACAATAGTCAGGCTGCACCTGGGGTGTTGTCAACAGTTTTGAGTCCCTTATCTCAGTAAGGACGTATTGTCACTGGAGAGAGTCCAGAGGAGGTTCATGAGGATGAGTCTGGGAATGAAGGAGTTAATACATGAGCAACACACATCAAAGTTGCTGGTGAACGCAGCAGGCCAGGCAGCATCTCTAGGAAGAGGTGCAGTCGATGTTTCAGGCTGAGACCCTTCGTCAGGACTAAGGGTCTCGGCCTGAAACGTCGACTGCAGCTCTTCCTAGAGATTCTGCCTGGCCTGCTGCGTTCAGCAGCAACTTTGATGTGTGTTGCTTGAATTTCCAGCATCTGCAGAATTCCTGTTGTCTGAGTTAATACATAAGGAGTGTTTGGCAGCTTTGGGCCTGTACTCACTGGAATTTAGAAGAATGCATGGGGATCTCATTCAGACCTACTGAATGTTGAAAGGACTCGATAGGGTGGATGTGGAGAGGATGGTTCCTCTAATGGAAGTATCCAGAGGTACAGGGCATGGCATCAAAATTGAGAGGCAACCTTTTAGAACAGAAGTAAAGAGGAATTTTTTTAGCCAAAGTGTGAATCTGTGGAATGCTCTGCCACAGACTGTGGTGGAGGCCAAGTGTGTGGGTATATTTAAAGCGGAAGTTGATAGATTCCTGATTGGTCAGGGAATCAGGGGATATGGTGAGAGGGCAGGTGTATGGGGTTGAATGGCATCTGAGATCACCCATGATGAAATGGTGGAGTGGACTCGATGGGCTGAATGGCCCAATTCTGCTCCTTTCTCTTATGGTCTTACGAAGGTGAATGTGACTTCTGGAGGCCAAACACAGCAGTTATGTATTGAAAAGTGGAGGGCCAGCACTTTTTGGACATGAATGGTTGAGAAAAGTCCAGCTTGACTGGCACTTAATTACGGCTCTTACTGTGGCACCCAAAGGCAATGGCCCTATATAGATAATAGCTAAATTAATTAAGTAGAGCCAAAAGAGGGGGAGAAAAGTAGTGAGCTCGTGTTCATGGTTTCATTGTCCATTCAGAAACCTGATGGCTGAGGGGAAGGAGCTGTTCCTGAATCGTTGAGTTTGTGCCTTCAGGTTCCTGTACCTCCTCCCTGACGGTGGAAATGAGAAGAGGGCATGCTGTGGGCGACGGGGGTCCTTAATGATGGATGCCGTCTTTTTGAGGCATTGCTCCTTGAAGATGCCCTGGATGCTGGGGAGGTTAGTGCTCATGATGGAGCTGACTGAGTTCACAACTTTCTGTGGTTTTCTGATGGTGTGGAGTGGAGTGCTCCTCGAGGGGGAGGTATGAGGAGGTGTCTGAGGGTTGCCGCCTGGCCTCAGCAGAATAGAGGTCAGTGGGCCGCACTACAACAGTATCCCATTTGCCTGCCAGTTTGATGGTCAGGTTGGGATTGGTGCGGGGAGAGTAGAGGACAGTGCGTTCAGTGGAGGAATGAAGGAGTGATGAAGTCGAGACGGTTGATGTCCCGTCGGCAATTCGAGATGAGAAGATCCAGAGCGGCAGAGAACCAGAGCGGGGTGTCCAAGGAGAGGAGGAGGTGTGTGAGGGTAACTTCAGAGATATGAGAGCGAATCTTTTACACAGAGAGTGGTGGGTGCCTGCGGTGGTGATAGAGATAGATACATTAGAGATTTTTAAGAGACGTTTAGATAGGCACATGAATGTGAGGAAGATGGGAGGATATGGACATTTTGTAGGCAGGAGAGATGAGTTTAGTTAGCTATTTGATTATTAATTTAATTGGTCTGGCACAACATTGAGGGCTGAAGGGCCTGTTCCTGTACTATACTGTTGTATGTTCTATTAAAGGACTCCTGCCCTCAGCTGCAGGGATATCTTTGAAGGAACATCTGAGGGTCACGCCAATGGGTCTTTTCACTGCTTTAGCCTTCAGCCCAAGCAGGGCTTTGATTTGGAGGTTGGGAACGTGAGCTGGGTTTCAAGTTAGTAACCAAACCTGTTGGCAGATGTTTGCTCTGGCCGGACAGCTTGGTGTCAGCATGAGCGAGAGAGAGAGAGGATTCCAGTCTTTCTGCTGAGGCTTTATAAGGCAGTAGTGAGACCTCACCTGGAGTCTTGTGCGCATTTTTGGGCCCCTTATCTCAGAAAGGATGGACTGATATTGGATATTTGAATAGGCAGCTCAGGCAACACATCACCAAATAATTAGATAGGGCGTCAAAGGCTAAAGGGAAATGGATCAGCCATGATGAAATGGCGGAGCAGACTCGATAAGCTGAAAGGCCTAACTCTGCTCCAGTGTCTTGTGTTCTTCCGGTCTTTCATATGGAGACTGTCCTCCAGTCCGCTGAAGGAATCTGTTAATGAGCTAGACTTGGAGGTGCTCCATTGGTCGGAATGGACCATGGATGTTGTGTCCTAGCTGTCTACATGATGTGCAAGACAGGGAAGTACAACACGGAGAGCAAGTTGTTGCCCACACAGCAGGCTAGCTCTCTCCATGCAGCTGATGAATGCAAAGGAACAGCAGAGATCATCAGCCCAAAGCGACTGGTTTTAAGGCGTCAGTAACCCACCTAGGCGCCTTCTCCTGTCAGTAGAAATGGTTCTGCCAGCCTTAGTAGTTCAGCCAGACGTGAAGGCCAGGAGCTGGACTTGGTTGTCAGAAGCCTGCCCTGCCGTGCAATATGATCATGTCTGCTCTATGCTGACCTCAATTCTTTTTTTCCCGTACTGGTTTACGTATTAATAAACAGCCAGTAGGTGGAGGCTGTGTCTCTCTCAGCCTTTGGCAGTCCATCAGGGTCAAGCATATTTAGCTTCTAACCCACAACACACACACCAAGTGCTGGAGGAACTCAGCAGGTCAGGCAGCAACTCTGGTGAGGAATAAAGAGTCGATGTTTCAAACCGAGACCCCCTCATCAGGACTGGAAAGGAACTGGGAAGAAGCCAGAGTAAGACCGGGAAGTGGTGGGAGCGTGGAGGGAAGGAGTACAAGCTGGCAGGTGATAGGTGAGACCAGGTAAGTTAGAAGCTAAAAGTGTTTAGGTCAGGGGTTCCCAATATCATAAAATCACAAGATATGGGAGCAGAATTAGGCCATTAGTCTGCTCTGCATTTCATCATGGCTGATCCATTTTCCCTCTCAGCCCCAATCTCCTGCCTTCTCCCTTTATCCCTTCCTGCCCTGACCAACCTCTGCCTTAAATATACAAAAATACTCGGCCTTCACAGCTGACTGTGGCAATAAATGCCACAGATTCACCACTCTCTGGCTAAAGAACTTTCTTCTCATCTTCCTATTCATCTCTAAAAGGACACCTCGCTATTATGAGGCTGTCCTCTGGTCTTAGACTCCCCTACCACAGGAAACGTCCTCTCCACATTCACTCTGAGACACCTTGCTTTATTGTACTTGTCCATGGCAAGTAAAAGGTTGGGAACCCCTGGTAGGGGTGGAAGAGTTAAAGGGCTGAAGAAGGAGGAATCTGATGGGAGAGGAGAGTGGACCATGGGAGAAAGGGAATTAGGAAGGGAAGAGGCTTAAGATGGGAAGGTCTTCATTGAGTCCTCAACATCCAATCTGCTCTGGTAGCCACAGTATTTATATGGGCTGTCCTGCTAAGACTCTGGACAATGATGGCCCCTCCAGGACATTGACAGTTGGGTCTTAACAACTGTTGGGTCATTGAATGTCAGGGGTAAGCAGTTAGATGCCCTCTTGCTGGAGATATCATTACCTGGTGTACCTGTGCCATGATAACTTGGCTTCCTGGTGTCTGGCTATAACACTGAAGAGTCCCAAACCTACTCTCTCCCCTGTACCACTGGGACCTTTCTCACCTGTCTGCTGTCTGCTGTGGTAGTGAAATCTGCCCCAATACCTTGTAAATTTTAATTCTTTGAGGACAAACAAATCTGGCTGTGGGAAACAAGCTTCAAATGTGTAGAACTTTTCAGTGATGGCATGAACTTCTATTTTCCCAACTACCGGTAATTTTTTCCCTCCTCCTTCCCTCTTCTTCAATTCCCCATTCTGGCCTCTTCTCCACATCTGCCTATCACCTCCCCGGTACCCCTTCTCCTTCCCTTTCTCCTGTGGTCCACTCTCCTCTCCTATCAGATTCCTCCTTCTCCAGCCCTTTTACCTTTTCCACCTATCACCTTCCAGCTTCTTACCTCATCCCGCTCCCCCACCCACCTGGTTCCACACATAATCTTCCAGCATGTCCTCCTTCCTTTCTCCCCACCTTTTTTATTCTGGCTTCTCCCCGCTTCCCTTTCCAGTCCCGATGAAGGGTCTTGGTCTGGAAACGTCAACTGTTTATTCATTTCCATAGATGCTGACTGACTTGCTGAGTTCCTCCAGTATTTTGTGTGTAGAATTCCATTTGTCTTTGCCATTATCTACATTACTCACAGCTAACTTCTGTGACTCTCCCCCCAGCTCTTCCTGTACAGTAACATTCTGTGATGTCTCTCTCTCCCTGTTTAAAGGATATTTTACTTTCCTACACCTTTCACCATCATCATTATGTGTCATGCCATATGATGTGGGCAATCATGGTCTTTGCCCCTGTGGGCGATGGCAAGCCTCTTCTGGGCCAGTGTCTTTACAAGACGGGTGACCCTAGACATTATCAATACTCTTCAGAGACTGTCTGCCTGGTGTCAGTGGTCGTATAACCAGGACTTGTGATATGCACCGGCTGTTTGTACGACCAACCCCCACCTGCTTCCGTGGTTTCATGTGACCCTGATCGGGAGGGCTAAGCAGGTGCTATTCCTTGCCCAAGGGTGACCTGCAGGCTAGTGGAGGGAAGGAGCACCTTACACCTCCTTTGGTAGAGATGTATCTCCACCTCACCACCCAACGGCACCTTTAACCACACATTATAGTCCAGCTCCCCTGTGGTGTTTACCCTTTAGGGAAGTATCTAAAATAACGCATACAAAATGCTGGAGGAACTCAGCAGGCTGGGCTACATCTGTGGAGAGGAATGAAGACATTTTGGGCTGAGGCCCTTCAGTAGGACTGGAAAGGAAGGGGAAAGAAGCCAGAATAAGGTGGTAGGGGAGGAGTACAAACTGGAAGGGAAATATCTCTATCTCTTTAGAAAGTTCTTACTGTGACTTTTGTTATTGCCCCTTAAGACAGTGAATTCTAAATCACAACTGGCTATATTAAAAAGAAATTACTTCATTGCCCCTCTGACCTAGGCCTAGGCTGAGTCCAGTCTGAACAAGAGGCCTGAGCAGAAACCCAGGAACTGGAATCTCAGTAACCAAAGGGAAGAGATTTATGGTAACTTAAGAATTATCCTAAATCTGTTCCCTCCAGTTATCGACCCTCCTGCCACTGAAAGCAGTTTCTCTTGACCCACTCCCCATTATTTGATTGCCTCTAATAAATCTGCCTTTATCACCTCTCTCAAAGGGGAGTAGCACTGGGGCTTCTCACGTCTCACCACATTAAATGATCCCCTCTCCCTGGGCCAGCTGCTCACTGACCTGTTCCAGTATCAGGAATGGCATTATTAGTGTCATGTTATTCTATATCATGGAAATAAATCTTTCACTACATCGTGTTCTTGTCACTGGTGCCATTGTCATGGATTCTTCTGCAAGCCTGTCTGAGTCTTTGAGACGAAACTGAATGGTATTCTGAGCGTCGCAAGTTCGGGAAGTTCATCTGACACTGGCTGCCAAGATTGTTTTTTACTGAGTGTTTTAAAATGCCAGCTGTTTTCAAAGTTTTTTTTTCTTCTGTCTCCTTCAGACCAGCCAAGTGCTAGAAATTGTCCCCAGCCCAAGCCAGCGAGCAGGCAGCTGGGAGGAGAAGAATGTGGGCCAAAGCTGTGAATTGTCTCCAGGCAGAGCAGATGTTGAGCCAGAGCTGGTTGCCATAGAGCAGGTTTCTGAACAGAACGCCAATGGCACAGAACACTGCTCGCTGCTCCAGAACCAATCCCAAGCAGAGCAGAAAGAACCAGGCCAGAAGCAGGAGCAGACAGAGGTTCCATCAGAGATCCCTGCAGGAGCACAAGAGGGAAATGTTGGGAGTGAGGCAGTGAACCAACCAGAGGCCAATGTGCAAAAGTTCCAAGCCGAGCTGGAAGTTCACTCTGGGGCCCGAGCAGTCCAGGAAGAGAGTCAGAGCCAGGCTTCATCCGAAACCAGCCCTCGGATTTTGTCAGGGTCTCTGGACAAGGTTCATCAGGAAGATCTCCTTCAATTCTACCCAGAGACCTGTCACCTGTCTAAAGCAAAGGCTTGTGCTCAGGCTCGAGTAGAGGTCCAAGACCAGAGCCTGCGAGAGGCCCAAGACCAAGGACAGTTACCAGCCCAGGGGCTGATCCAAAAGGAGGGCCAAGAACAACTCCTTTAGGAAGTCCACGATCAGCCCGAGACAGAGTTCGACGACCACACTCAAGGAGGGGCTTGTGACCAGGCTCATAAAGAAGTCTGTCATCAGGGCCAAGCAGAGGCCCAACATCAGCTTCGCGATGAGGCCCAAAGCTGGGCTAAAGAGACACAAGGCCATGGTGACTCACAAATCTGGGATGTCGTCCCACAGGAGGCTGGAGAACAACTTCAGACACAGTCCCTGGACCAGCCTCCGTCAGAAGCCTCAGAGTCGGGCCCAGCCTGTGTCCATTTCATCCAAAGGAAATACAATCAATGTAAGTAAAAACAGTCTTTCTACAGTGGTTGATTTTGACGGCCGAATTTGAAGCCCAAGGCCTTGATCAACAGCAGGCCCAAGGCCTAGAATTTGAAGGCAGATTACAAAGTTAATGGCAGTATTCTTAGCAGCGTGGAGAAACAGAAGGTTCTTGGGATCCAGGTCCACAGATCTCTTGAAGTTCCCAAGTAAGTTGTTAAGGTGGTTGAGAAGGCGTATGGTGTGTTCACCTTTGATAGGCAGGGGATTGAGTTCAAGAGGCGCGAGGTAATGTTGCAGCTCTAACAAAACCCTAGTTAGAATACACTTGGGAGTATTGTGTTCAGTTCCAGTCACCTGATTACAGGAAGGATGTGGAAGCTTTAGGTAAGGTGCAGAGGAGATTTACCAGGATGCTGCCTGAACTAGAGGGCATGTCTCGTGAAGATTGGTTTAGCCAGCTGAGGCAAAGAAGGATGAGGGGTGACTTGATGGAAGTGTATAAGACGATAAGAAGCACAGATCAATTGGACAGCCAGAGTTTTCTTCCCAGGCAGAAATGGCAAGTGCCAGGAGGCATAATTTCAAGGCGATTGGAGGGAAGTATAGAGGGGATGGTACAGGCAGAGAGTATTGGGTGCATGGAATGCCCTGTCATGGGTGGTGCTAAAGGCAGATACATTAGGGGCATTCAAGAAATGCTTAGATGGGCACATGATGATTGAAAATTAGAGGGTTAAGTAGGAGAGAAGGGTTAGATTGATCTTAAAGTAGGTTAAAGGTTGGTACAATATCGTGGGTCAAAAGGAATGCACTGTGCTGTGGTGTTCGATGATCTATGTTCTAAGTCACACATAGGCAAGTTGAGAATTTGAATTGACCAGGGCCTGTGTCAACAAGAAGCCCAAGTCATAGTCATAGAGCCATCGGTCCCTTTGGCCTAATGCCAACCACGATTACAGGGACTGGAGGACATGAGTTATAGGAAAAGGCTGAATTGGTTGGGACTTCATTCCCTGGGGCGTAGGTGGTGGAGGGGAAACTTGATTGAGGTATACAAAATGATGAGAGGTATCCATAGTGTAAAGGCAGGTAGGCTTTTCCCACTGAGGTTGGGTGGCACTGAACTAGAGGTCATAGGTTAAGGGTGAAAGGTGAAGTGTTCAAGGGGAACCTGAGAGGAATCTTCTTCACTCAGAGGGTGGTATGAGTGTGGAATGAGCTGTCAGCGGAAGTGGTAAAATTGGGTTCGATTGCAATATTGAAGACAAGTTTGGATGGGAGGAGTATGGATGGTTACGGTCCAGGTGCTGGTCGACTGGACTAGGCAGATTAATAGTTTGGCATGGACTAACGTGATGGAACTTGAGGTGTTGCTGCCAACTCGGCTGACTGGGGTCTTTCGGGAGAGAGAGAGAGAGAGAGAGAGAGAGAGAGAGACAGAGAGGGCAGTTCACCCACCAGCCTCTCAGGGATGATCATGCTAAATGCTGAGCTGAAGCTGACGAACAACATCCTGGCCTATGAGGCATCGTTTTCTAGATGGGACAGGAAGGAGTGGAAGGTCCAGGCTGTGGCATTATCAGTGGACTGGTCTGAGCGGTAGATGAACTGGGGAGGGGCCAATGTAGCTGGAAGATGGGTTTACCAGCCACTCAAATCACCTCGCAATTGTTAAGGTCAGTGTCACTGAAGTATAATCGTTTAGGCCAGGTACCATCGCTCTCTTGGGCACTGGAATGACGATGGGTGTCTTGAGGCCCTGCAGGAGCAGTGGACTGTTTCAAAGCGATATTGAAGGTTTCTGTTAAGACCTCTGTTCAATCACTCAGGACCTGTCTGGGTATGTTGCCCGTCCCTGCAGCTATATGTGGGTTTACCCTCGTGGGTATGCTAAGTTGGCATCAAAAGCGTGGTGACCCTGGTCCAATCCTCACTAATTTGATGCAATAGTGATGCATGTCACTGCTTTGACATTCTGATGTATGTGTGACAAAGCAAAGCTAATCTTTAAACTTTATCAATACATTTCTCCATTAATCTTACAATTCAAACATTATAATAATCCTGTCAAAGGTTATGGGGCGAAGACAGGGGAGTGGGGTTGAGAGGGATAACAAGTCAGCCACGATGGAATGATGGAGCAGACTTGACTTAATTCTGCTCCTATATCTTATGGTCTTAATGTTGTAACGTGATGTAATTATGGTGGTCAATATTACGCAAATTTCTACAGATCTACCATGTTTCAGAAATGCCAGTGAAGAGCTTGAGCAGATGGTATAATGCTAAACTCAAGGACACTGAGCAGTTTGAACAACTCAAAAAGGATACCATCATGTACATAGCTTGCATCAATAAGACCTTGGATCGGGACTACAGAGCATTGTGGGAGCTGAATTCTGAAGGAAGGCAGTTTTTTTTAAAAACTTCTTCGAGTGCAAGAAGGGCGAGACTGCGCAGGCGCGTGACATCAGCAGAACCGCGTGGAGAGTTTAAATAGGCAGGTTTGCTACCAACGGCTCTCCTTTGGATCGGGACTACAGAGCGTCGTGGAAGCTGAATTCTGAAGGAAGGCAGTTTTTTTTAAAACTTCGGGTGCAAGAAGGGCGAGACTGCGCAGGTGCGTGACGTCAGCAGGACCGCGCGGAGAGTTTAAAAAGGAGACCACCCTATACAGCGGGCAGCGGAGTGAGTGGGAGCAGAGTGTAGGGCTTTGGCTTCAACGGGCTTCGGCGGTAAATGGGAAGAGGCGAGAGCGAAGCGCCAACTCTTTTTTTTTCTTCCCCCCCCCCACACCCCTTTCGCGAATCGGCCCGGACAGACCGGAACAGCAGGGCTCTCACAGCTAACGGTACGAGCTAACGATTTAAAAAGTTCGTCTGTTTGGCAAGGTAAGTAGGTGAGTACACTTATTTTTCCTGTTTCATTCCTGTAGAATTAGATATCATGCCTGCAGGGTTAGTGCTTTGTTCAGGGTGTCAGATGTGGGAATGCTGGGAGACTTCCAGCCTCCCTGATGGCCGCATCTGCGCCAGGTGCACCGAGTTGCAGCTCCTCAGAGACCGTGTTAGGGATCTGGAGCTGCAGCTTGATGACCTACTGCTTGTCAGGGAAAGTGAAGAGGTGATAGACAGGAGCTACAGTGAGGTAGTCATCCCTAGGCTACAGGGGTCAGAAAACTGGGTCACTGTCAAGAGAGGGAAGGGAAATGCCCGGATAGTGGAGAGCACCCCTGTGGCTGTCCCCCTCAGCAACAAATATCTTGTTCTGGATGCTGTTGAGGGGGATGACCTGACGGGGCATGCCCATGGTAACCGGGTCTCTGGCACTGAGCCTGGTGCTGTTGTGCAGGAGAGAAGGAGAGAGAAGAGAAATGCAGTAGTCGTGGGGGATTCCATAGTCAAGGGAACAGACAGGAGATTCTGTGAGCCTGACAGAGATACCCGCATGGTGTGCTGCCTCCCAGGGGCCAGGGTACGGGATGTCTCAGATCGGGTCCTGAATATTCTAAAGGGGGAGGGTGAGCAGCCAGTTGTCTTGGTACATGTTGGTACCAATGACATAGATAGGACAGGAGGTCCTGAAAAAAGATTTCCAGGAGTTAGGAAGGAAGTTGAGAAGCAGGACCTCCAGGGTAGTAATCTCGGGATTGCTACCTGTGCCACGTGCTAGCAAGGGCAAAGGTAGTCAGATCAGGCAGATGAATGCGTGGCTGAGAGACTGGTGTAGGGGGCAGGGCTTCAGAATCTTGGATAATTGGGATCTCTTCTGGGGGAAGTATGACCTGTTCAAAAAGGACAGGTTACACCTGAACCCAAAGGGGACCAATATCCTGGCGGGAAAGTTTAATAGAGCTGTTAGGGAGGGTTTAAACTAATTTGGCAGGGGGATGGGAACCGGAATGATAGAACGGAGGAAGGGGAAAACAGAAATAAATCTAAGATAGTGAACAGTAAAGATGTCAGGAAAGACAGGCAGGTGATGGGGCAAATTTGTAGCCATTGGGATGAGTTGCAGTGCAATAAAGTTGCAGTGAAGTCAAAGCAAAAAGTATCAAATACTGGTCTTAAGGTGTTGTACTTAAATGCACGCAGCATAAGGAATAAGGTGGATGATCTTGTTGTACAGCGACAAATTGGTAGGTATGATATTGTGGCCATCACTGAGACCTGGCTAAAGGATGCATGTCCCTGGGAGCTGAACGTCCAAGAATACATGGTGTATCGGAAGAATAGGAAGGTAGGCAGAGGGAGAGGCGTGGCTTTATTGGTAAGAAATGATATTAAATCATTAGAAAGAGGTGATATAGGATCGGAAGGTGCAGAATCTTTATGGGTTGAGCTTAGAAATAGCAGGGGTAAAAGGACCCTGATGGCAGTTATTTATAGGCCTCCAAACAGCTGCGGGGATGTGGACTACAAATTACAACTGGAAATAGAAAAGGCTTGTCAGAAGGGCGGTGTTATGATAATTGTGGGGGATTTTAACATGCGAGTAGATTGGGAAAATCAGGTCAGCACTGGATCTCAAGAGAGAGAATTTGTAGAATGTCTGCAAGATGGCTTTTTAGAACAGCTTGTTGTTGAGCCGACTAGGGAATCGACTGTACTGGATTGGGTATTGTGTAATGAACCAGAGGTGATTGGAGAGATTGAGGTGAAGGAACCCTTAGGAGGCAGTGATCATAACATGATTGAGTTCACTGTGAAATTAGAAAAAGAGAAGCCAAAATCTGATGTGTCAGTATTTCAGTGGAGTAAAGGAAATTACAGTGGCATGAGAGAGGAACTGGTCAAAGTTGACTGGAAAGAGACACTGCCGGGAAAGACAGCAGAGCAGCAGTGGCTGGAGTTTATGCGAGAAATGAGGAACGTGCAAGACAGGTATATTCCAAAAAAGAAGAAATTTTCGAGTGGAAAAAGGATGCAACCGTGGTTGACAAGAGAAGTCAAAGCCAAAGTTAAAGCAAAAGAGAGGGCATACAAGGAAGCAAAAATTAGTGGGAAGACAGAGGATTGGGAAGTTTTTAAAACCTTACAAAAGGAAACCAAGAAGGTCATTAAGAGAGAAAAGATTAACTATGAAAGGAAGCTAGCAAATAATATCGAAGAGGATACTAAAAGCTTTTTCAAGTATATAAAGAGTAAAAGACAGGTGAGAGTAATATAGGACCGATAGAAAATGATGCTGGAGAAATTGTAATGGGAGATGAGGAGATGGCAGAGGAACTGAACAAGTATTTTGCATCAGTCTTCACTGAGGAAGACAGCAGTATACCGGACACTCAAGGGTGGCAGGGAAGAGAAGTGTGCGCAGTCACAATTACGACAGAGAAAGTACTCAGGAAGCTGAATAGGCTAAAGGTAGATAAATCTCCAGGACCAGATGGAATGCACCCTCGTGTTCTGAAGGAAGTAGCTGTGGAGATTGCGGAGGCATTAGCGATGATCTTTCAAAAGTCGATAGGTTCTAGCATGGTTCCGGAGGACTGGAAGATTGCAAATGTCACTCCGCTATTTAAGAAGGGGGCAAAGAAGCAAAAAGGAAATTATAGACCTGTTAGCTTGACATCCGTGGTTGGGAAGTTGTTGGAGTCGATTGTCAAGGACGAGGTTACAGAGTACCTGGAGGCAGATGACAAGATAGACAGAACTCAGCATGGATTCCTTAAAGGAAAATCCTGCCTGACAAACCTATTACAATTTTATGAGGAAATTACCAGTAGGATAGACAAGGGAGATGCAGTGGATGTTGTATATTTGGATTTTCAGAAGGCCTTTGACAAGGTGCCACACCTGAGGCTACTTAACATGATAAGAGCCCATGGAATTACGGGAAAGTTACATACGTGGATAGAGCGTTGGCTGATTGGCAGGAAACAGAGAGTGGGAATAATGGGATCCTATTCTGGTTGGCTGCTGGTTACCAGTGGTATTCCGCAGGGATCAGTGTTGGGGCCGCTTCTTTTTACATTGTACATCAACGATTTAGTTTATGGAATAGATGACTTTGTGGCTAAGTTTGCTGACGATACGAAGATAGGTGGAGAGGCTGGTAGTGCTGAGGAAACGGAGAGTCTGCAGAGAGACTTGGATAGATTGGAAGAATGGGCAGAGAAGTGGCAAATGAAGTACAATGTTGGAAAGTGTATGGTTATGCACTTTGGCAGAAAAATTAAACGGGCAGACTATTATTTAAATGGGGAAAGAATTCAAAGTTCTGAGATGCAACGGGACTTGGGAGTCCTCGTAAAGGATACCCTTAAAGTTAACCTCCAGGTTGAGTCAGTAGTGAAGAAGGCGAATGCAATGTTGGCATTCATTTCTAGAGGAATAGAGTATAGGAGCAGGGATGTGATGTTGAGGCTCTATAAGTCGCTGGTGAGACCTCACTTGGAGTACTGTGGGCAGTTTTGGTCTCTTTATTTAAGAAAGGATGTGCTGACGTTGGAGAGGGTATGAGAAGATTCACTAGAATGATTCGGGGAATGAGAGGGTTAACATATGAGGAAAGTTTGTCCACTCTTGGACTGTATTCCTGGGAGTTTAGAAGAATGAGGGGAGACCTCACAGAAACATTTCGAATGTTAAAAGGCATGGACAGAGTGGATGTGGCAAAGTTGTTTCCCATGATGTGGGAGTCTAGTACGAGAGGGCATGACTTAAGGATTGAAGGGCGCCCTTTCAGAACAGAAATGCAAAGAAATTTTTTTAGTCAGAGGGTGGTGAATCTATGGAATTTGTTGCCACGGGCAGCAGTGGAGGCCAAGTCATTGGGTGTATTTAAGGCAGAGATTGATAGGTATCTGAGTAGCCAGGGCATCAAAGGTTATGGTGAGAAGGCAGGGGAGTGGGACTAAATAGGAGAAAATGGATCAGCTCATGATAAAATGGCAGAGCAGACTCGATGGGCCAAATGGCCTACTTCTGCTCCTTTGTCTTATGGTCTTATGGTCCTATGGTCTCTCTTTGTCTAGCACCTGAATCACTAAGGCACATTTTAACAGGATGCACCACGAGCCTCACCCAGGGGCAGTACACTTAGCGGCATAACCGAGTTCTCAGACAGCTGGCATCAAACTTGGAACAGAGGCGAATCACTACAAATGCTCTCCCACAAACATTGGCAGGAAATGTCCACATCGCACGATTTGTACCAGCAGGCCAACCTCCAGAGCACCATATAACATCAAAAGATGTAAGCATGCTGTAGGTTGCTTGGGATTGGAAAATGGACGTGGACTTGGAAAAAAAGCTTGTGTTTCCCCGAGACATTGCGGCTACAACACTCCGGCCAGACATGGTCCTGTGGTCCACAACAGCCAAGCTGGCATATGTTGTGGAATTGACAGTACCATGGGAAGATGGTGTTAAAGAAGCTCATGAGAGGAAAAAGACCAAGTACTCTGAACTGGCAACTGAAGCTGCCCAGAATGGCTGGAAGACCAAGATTTTCCCTGTAGAAGTGGGATGCAGGGGATTCGTTGCCACATCTACGACCAGTCTATTGAAGAAGATGGGGGTGAGGGGTCACTCCCTCCAACAAGCAATCAAGTCCTTGTCAAACGCAGCAGAAGAAAGCAGCAATTGGATTTGGATTAAAAGGAAAGACAACAACTGGGCTGCAAGATGAAGTCATGAGGGTATGGAACTGAGGGGGGTGTATCTGGGACACCAGGTAGCACCTTTGAGCCTTCTGGAGACGTCGTGGGCTTATCAACAAAATGTCAAAGAAGGAGGGTGCCCACCTGATGACCCTGATGACGTACTTACCCTCCCTTCTTGTCACCACTCCAAGCCTACTGCCAACATCAAGAGTGCCAATTTACCATAGGGATTGAAACATCAAGTCCTTGTAGCTCTACTACTAATGGGGAGCATTCTAACTGGCTGCATCACTGGTTTGGTATGGAGGGGCCACTGCACAGGATTGGAAAAACTGCAGATGGTTGCAAACTCAGCCAGCTCCAACACCGGAAATAGCCTACCCCCCCCCCCCCCCCCTCAGCATGAAGAACATCTTCAAAAGGTGATGCCTCAGAAAGACAGCATCCATTAATAAGGACCCCCCATCACCCAGGATATGCCCTCTTCTCATTGCTACCATCAGGGAGGAGGTACAGGAGCCTGAAAGCACACAATCAGCGATTCAGGAACAGCTTCTTCCCCTGTGCCATCAGGGAGGAGGTACAGGAGCATGAAGGCACACACTCAGCAATTCAGGAACAGCTTCTTCCCCTCTGCCATCAGATTTCTGAATGGACACCGAACCCATGAACACCACCTCGCTGCTTTCTTTTTTTGCTCTCATTTTGCACTCTTTAAATTTTGTATCAGAATCAGGTTTAACATCGCTGGCATATGTCGTGAAATTTGTTAACTTTGGGGGAGCAGCACAATGCAATAACAACCAAATTACAGCAAGTATATGTACAGTATATTAAATAGTTAAGTTTAAACAAGGAGTGCAAAAAAAGAGAAACTTTACAAAAAAAAGTCATGAGTTCGTGGGTTGAATGTCCATTTTGAAATCTGATGGCAGAGGGGAAGAAGCTGTTCCTATATCATTGAGTGTGTGTTTCTTCAGGCTCCTGTACCTCCTCTCTGATGGTAGTTATGAGAAGAGGGCATGCCCTGGGGATGGGGGCCCTTAATAATAATGGACGCCACCATTCTGAGGCACCACTCCCTGAAGATGTCTTGGCTACTATGGAGGCTAGTAGCCATGATGGAGCTGACTAATTTTACAACTTTCTTTTTGTTCCTTTGGTTATATACTGTAAATATTTCCTACTGTAATATAAAACATTATTGTACTGCAATATATTAAAATGTATTGCAATGTGGCTGTAAAATACCATATTTCACGACATATGCCAACTATATTGAAGCAGATTCTGATTTTTATTCTGCTTCTGCATTGATACAGGTTTTTATAACCCCCCTCCCCCCAGTATATAAGGAAATTCGTTATTGTTATCGGTGGGTCAAATTGTACAACTGTGTGACCCTTGTTTGTAACATTTTCTGCTGCAATCAGCTCCAACCCAAGCTTGTTGTCGGGTGGTGGGTGGTTGGGGAGGGCATGAGCATTTTACCCAGCCAGTAAACTTGTGGATTATATTCATTAAATCATGTAACTACCGACTCCAAGTCCTCGCGCATCAAATAATTTAAAGATCTGTGCCAGGAAAAGTTCGCGAAACAAACTTTACTCTTAAATGTTTCCTCTGACTGTTGAGATGCCTGTCTGTACGTACTCAGTGGAAACTGCGGGAAGTTTCAAAGTCCTGGGATTGCACATCCTGCCCAACCTCTCATGGACCCAGAACACATCCTACACAACCTCTCATGGACCCAGAACACATCCTACACAACCTCTCATAGCCCTAGAACACATCCTACATAGTTGAGAAAGCTTACCAACGACTCTACTTTCTGAGGAGGCTGAAGAGAGCTGGACTATGCACATCCATATTCATGTCATTCTACAGATGCCCAGTAGAGGGCACCCTAATAAGCTGCATCGCTGCCCAGTAGCGAAACTGCACTGAGGCGGACAAAGGGCGGTCAAAACTGACCAACGCGTCACTGGCACCAGCCGACCGCCAAGGACATATACACAGAAAGGTGCTGGAGAAAGGCCAGTACTATCATGAAGGATCCCACCCACCCTGCTCATGGACTGTTTGTCCCACTCCCATCAGGGAGAAGACTGTGTATCATCCACGCCAGGACTACCAGACTCAAAATAAGTTACTTTTCCAAGGAATAAGGCTGATCAGCACCTCCACCCACTAATCCACCCCCACCACCACTACTTTATCATTTCCGGTCAGAGTCACCTTCTGTACAGACACTCCTGTGCCCAGCGTCACCTTATGGACATACAAACAATCTGTGTATATAAGCTATCTTATGTTTTTATATTTATTCTGTTCTTTTTTAAATTATAGTGTTCTTTATCTTATTGTGTTCGTTAACTTTTTTTTTTGTCCTGTATCAGATCTGGAGAAATATTTATTTTGTTCTCCTTCACACTTGACATGAATCAATTGTGGACTTCTCCTGCGTTCTGAGAATCAATTAGTAACTTCACTGAGGAACTGAATCAACTTGCAGCATCTAAGGTCCCTCTTTTGGGCAACACTCTACGAGCAAGCTGGGTCCATCAGCAGCTTTCAAACTCCCCTTACCTTGGAATGTTACTTGCTGCTGGCGTTCCACCTGACCGGCCTCCTTCGGGAGAGGAGCCCAAACAAACGTGTGGTAATCTCGAGCTGTACTCCGTCCAACCTGCGGCAAAACGGAAGGATAGCTAAAAGCCAAAGAGCTGTGCAGGCAGCTCACAAAACTACAAGACATAAAGCACTGTGCAAAAGTCTCAGGTATATAATGGGGTGCCCAAGACTTTTACACAGTACTGTAGTAAATTTATGTATCACTCAGAATCAGGTTTATTATCACCGGCATGTGTCGTGTAATTTGTCCAATTAGCAGCGACCGTTCAATGCAACACGTAATGTAGAAGAAAAAAAGTAAAAATAAATAAATAAGTAAATCAATTACAGTATATACATGTTGAATAGATTAAAAATTGTGCAGAAACAGGAATAATATATATTAAAAAAGCAAGGTAGTGTCCAAGGGTTCAATGTCCATTTGGGAATCGGATGGTAGAGGGGAAGAAGCTGTTCCTGAATCGCTGAGTGTGTGCCTTCAGGCTTCTGTCCTCCTACCTGATGGTAACAGTGAGAAAAGGGCACGCCCTAGGTGCTGGAAATCCTTAATAATGGACGCTGCCTTTCTGAGACACTGCTCCTTCAAGATGCCCTGGATACTTTGTAGACTAGTACCCAAGATGGAGCCGACTAGATTTACCACCCACTGCAGCTTCTTTCGGTCCTGAGCAGTAGCCCCCACCTCCACCCCCCCATACCTGACAGTGTCAGAATGCTCTCCACGGTAGTTTTTGAGTGTATTTGTTGACATACCAAATCCCTTCAAACTCCTACTCTGTGGTTCTCAATTCTGTACTGCTGCCATGAAGAATAAAATTTCATGGCATATGTGAGTGACAATAAACCTGATTCTGATGTGGGTGTCTATTGTGGACTGAGAGTAGAAGGGTGCAGGGAGAGGGGAATCATGGTTGGGAAAAGAGACAGGGAGAGGGGAGGGAGCAGGAAGCACCAGAGGGACATTCTGTAATGATCAATAAATGGATTGTTTGGAATCAGATGACCTTGCCTGGTCTCTCAGGGCTGGGTGTGTTTGCACCTGCCTCTGGCACTCCTCCTCTGCCACCTGTCCCACACCCCTCCCGCAGTGCTCCATTCTCGCCATTCCCAACGACCTTTACTCCCATCGGATTTACAAACTCACTCTCCGCTCCACATTGACAAATACAGTACTGTGCAAAAGTCTTGGGCACCCTAGCTATATACAGTATATATATATATATATATATACACCTAAAACCTTTGCACTGTACTGTAGTTAAGCAGCATTTGTTAAAAAAAAAACAACTCTAGTCAATCTAGATTATATCATCCTCTCCCCTCCCATCAGACAGATGGATAAAGTGCCACCCAGTTCCAGTTCAGTTTTTAATCTGCTGTTATAGGACTACTGAATGATCCCCTAACAGGATAACGTAGACTCTTAATCTCACAATGTACCTCATTGTAACTATTCACTTTATCATCTGCTGGCGTTGCACTTTCTGAGTAACTGTAATATATTCTGCATTCCGTTATTGTCTTCCCTCAAATGTCGTGTTGGAATGAAATAATCTCTACGGAGGGCACGCGAAGCAAAGATTTTCACTGTCTCTTAGTTCATTCGTTATGTGCCGCATTGCATGACATCATCATCATGCGCCGTGTTGCATGATGTGGGCGATCACGGTCTTTCCATGACCATGATTGTTCTTGGCAAATTTTTCTACAGAAGTGGTTTGGCATTGCCTTCTTCTGGCCAGTGTCTTTACAAGATGGGTGACCTCACCCCAGCCACACTATCAATACTCTGAATTCAGAGATTGTCCGCCTGGCGTCAGTAGTCACATGACCAGAACTTGTGATCTGCACCGGCTGCTCATATGACCATCCACCACCTGCTCCCATGCTTTCACGTGACCCTGATCGGGAGGTGGGGGCTATGCAGGTGCTGCACCTTGCCCAAGGGTGACCAGCAGGCCAGCAGAGGGAAGCAGCGCCTCACACCTCCTTTGGTAGAGATTCATCTCCACCCCGCTACCCACATTTCCCTCTGTACATGTGACAATAGTAAGGGGTGGGACTCCATGGTAGCGTAGTGGTTCGCGTGAGGCTATTACAGCTCAGGGCATTGGGATTGGTGTTAAAATCCGGTATCCTCAGTCAGCAAGTTTGTGTGGTCTTCCTGTGTGCTCGTGGGTTTCCCCTTGGTGCTCCAGATCCCTCACACAGAGCAAAGATGGGTAGGTTAATAAGCTAATTCCCATTCCCACATGTCGATCCATGGCCTCCTCTCGTGCCAAGATGAGGCCACCCTCAGGGTGGGGGAGCCCCAACACTCATATTCCGTCTGGGTAGCCTCCAACCTGATAGCATGAACATCGATTTCTCCTTCCGGTGAACAAAATTCACCCTCCCCCCCACCCCCCCCATTCCCAGCTCTGACCTTCCACTTCTTCTCACCTGCCTTCCCTTTCTCCAATGGTCCACTCTCCATCTCCAGTCAGACTCTTCCTTCTGCAGCCCCCTTGACCTTTCCCACCCACCTGGCTTCACCTAGCACCTTCCAGTTAGCCTCTCCCCCCTCCCTCCCACCCCCACCATTTTATTCAGGCGTCGTCCCCCTTCCTTCTCAGTCCTGAAGACGACTCTCCGCCCAAAGCATCACCAGTTTTACTCCTTTCCATGGGTGCTGCCTGATGTGCTGCAGTTCCTCCAGCAGTTTGTGTGTGTTGAGAGGTCGGGTTTAAAATCGGTGGGGGCTGCTCGAAGGGCCTATCCCGTGCTGTATCTCTAAATCGATAAACCGATTACTATTTTGTATTTGCGAGGAGGGGAGCGGATTCTTACCTTGAAAATTCCAATCCCGTCGTTCTTATGGGGTGTGATCCTGGGGATCAAGGTGGAATTGCATTTTACAGCAACGTCTCTCGTGTACTGCTTTTCTACGTTGACAGAGATTACTTGGGCGAAGGTGCTGGAGTACAGTGAAGAGGTGCCAGTCAATGACTCTTTGTTCATGGTGGCCAGACTGAGCAACAGAGAGAGAAACAAAGTGTATGTAGCCACAGTGTCCGAGATCTCCTTCATAGGGGAAAAAAACACCTTTATGATGCAAGATCACAGACGTAGGAACAGCATCAGGCCATTTGCGACTGCAGTTGGGAGGGTGAGTAGTTTCACGTTCCTCAGTATACATATCACCGAAGATCTCACCTGGATTGTACACACTGGCTGTGTGGCAAAAAAAAGCACAACAGCGTCTCTTTCACCTCAGGCGACTGAAGAGGTTCTGCACGAGTCCCCAAATCCTCAAGACCTTCTACAGGGGCACCACTGAGAGCATCCTGACTGGCTGTACGGGAACTGCACCAACTTTGATCATTGGTCACTGCAGAGAGTGGTACGGACAGCCCAGCACATCTGTGGATGTGAACTTCCCTCCATTGAGGACACATTGAGCAGCAGGTGCAGAAAGGAAGATCATCGGGGACACCAGTCACCGCCCCCCCCCCCCCCCGCCATAAACTGCTTCTGCTGCTTCATTACCGCAGCATTAAAGCCAGGATCAATAGGACAGCTTCTTTCTTCAAACTGGTGGCGGCATCCGTTAGTCTCGCGAGACCATGGATCGGCACCTGGAAGGTTTCCAGGGCGCAGGCCTGGGCAAGGTTGTATGGAAGACCGGCAGTTGCCCATGCTGCAAGTCTCCCCCCTCCATGACACCGACGTTGTCCAAGGGATGGGCAAGGGCTGATAGAACTTGGCACTGATGTCATCGCAGGAGTTGCCAGAATGAGGTTGAAGGCAGTGTCGGATTGCCTTAGGGACTCCAGCTCTGGATTTGTCCTCAGGGTTTACTCCCGAAGCCTTTCCCGTGAGTGGGTATGGCCGCAAGGCAGCAGAGGTTTGAAATCAGAGTTTTCCCTCTCTTAGATGGACTGCTTTCCCAGGCTGATGAGCTCGATCTACCTGAAGCACTGGTTTTAAGGCGCCAGGACCCACCTTCACCCCTTCTCCTGTCAGTAGAAACAGTTCCGCTGGGCTTAGAGGCTAAGCCACACGAGAAGGCCAGGAGTTGAACTTGGTTGTCAGAGGCTATTTGAGTCACATGCCGTAAGGAGCATCTTTAGGTAGTGGGAGCTTGTCTCCACTACCACTCCTCGGCTTGACAACCTTAGGAATCAAACTTCTTCAAACTATTAGACTTTTAAATTCACATGTCTGTACACTGCGATAGAGTTAAAGATTTTTACTCCCTCACGTTGTGGGATGGATGCAAGATTTAAATAGTCACAAATTAAATTCAAATTCAAATCTCCTCCACCATTCCATTGAAGCTGATAAGAACCCAAGAAACAGGAGCAGGAGTCGGCCATCTGGCCTGTCGAGCCTGCTCCACCATTCAATAAGATCATGGTTGATCTGGCCATGGACTCATCTACACGAACTCGACTTTTCCCCATAACCCTTAATTCCCCTGCTCTGCAAAAATCTATCCAACCTTGTCTTCAATAGATTTACTGGGGTAGCTTCCACTGCTTCACTGGGCAGAGAATTCCACAGATTCACCACCCTCTGGGAAAAGCAGTTTCTCCTCATCTCTGTCCTAAGTCTACTCCCCCGAATCTTGAGGCTATGTCCCCTAGTTCTAGTCTCACCTATCAGTGGAAACAACTTTCCTGCCTCTATCTTATCTATCCCTTTCATAATTTTATATATTTCTATAAGATCTCTTCTCATTCTTCTGAACTCCCGTCCCAGTCCCAGGCGACTCAATCTCTCCTCAGAATGTATTATCCCCCTCAACCCCATTCCCCTGCCTCCTCCTTGTATCTTTCGGCACCCTTGCTATTTACAAGATGGGAGACCGCAGCCATTATCAATACTCTTCAGAGATTGTCTGCCTGGCGTCAGTGGTCACATAACCAGGACTTGTGATCTGCACTGGCTGCTCATATGACCATCCACCACCTGCTCCTGTGGCTTCATGTGACCTAGATCTGGGAGGGTGGGGGAGGGGGCGCTAAACAGGTGCTATACCCTGCCCAAGGGTGACCTGCAGGCTAGTGGAGGGAAGGAGTGCCTTACACCTCCTTTGGTAGGGACATATCTCCACCCGCCACCCGGAAGGCAGCAGTGGCAAATTACTTCTGAGGAAAAATATACCAAGAACAATCATGGTCAAAGACCGTGATTCTGTGCAATGAATTCCACAGATTCATCACCCTCTGCCAAAAGAAATTCCTTCTCATCTCTGTTCTAAAGGGAGGACCTTCTATTCTGAGGCCGTGCCCACCATGTTCACTCTAGCTAGGCCTTTCACTATCTGACGGGTTTCAGTCAGATCCTCCCGTCTCAACTCTGGCGAGTACAGGCCCAGAGCAGAGCATTCCAATGCTCCTCACACGTTAACCCTTCCATCCCTGGGATCATCCTCGTGAACCTCCTCTCTAATGTCAGCACATCTTTGCTCAGATAAGGCACCCAAAATTGCTCACAATACTTGAAGTGAGGCCTCACCAGTGCCCTATAAAGCCTCATCATCACATCCTTGCTTTTGTATTCTCGTCTTCTTGAGGTAAATGCTGACATCGCATTTGCCTTCCTCCCCGCTGACGTATCCAGCAACTTATCCTTCAGGGAATCCTGCGCGAGAACCCCCAAGTCCCTCTGTACATCGGGTTTTTAAAATTTTCTCCGTTTCGAAAATAGCCCATGCTACCAAAGTGCATGTCTGTACACTTCCCGACACTGCATTCCATCTGCCACTTCTTTGTCCGTTCTCCTAATCTATCTCCTCAACACCACCGGGCCCCACTACCTGTCTTTGTGTCATCCACAAACTTGGTCACAAAGCCAGCAGTTCCATCATCCAGGGATGAGAGCTGGGGAGGTGAGGGAGGGATCTGAACACAGGGATTCTTTTAAAAAAAAATTAATCAAATCTGACCCTCATTTATCATGAAAGAAAATGAGTCCAACTTGGTTCAGTCTGTGCAGGGAAAGAAATTTAAACACAAATGACATGAAAGGGAATGAAAAAGAAATTGCAGGGAGCAAACTGTTTAAAACAGCCAGAAGCACTGCAGCAGACCACCATTTAAGATGGACAATGGTGGCAGACAGGATCTCATGAAAACCTGACATTCTCCTGACATTAACCATTCGCCATGTATTCAGTCAAAAAGTTGGGATTAGGAATCAGACAGAGTTTCTCACATTGAGAACAACGGTTCTTACAACACACAGAGCTAGTGAGCTTAAAAATTTGCAGAATACTATAGTAATTTTACATATTGTACTGCACTGTAGTCACACAAAATAAAACAAATTTCATGACATATATGAGTGACGATAAACCTGATTCCAATATGGGTCTCCATTGTGGACTGAGAGTGGGAAGGGGGGCAGGGAGAGGGGAATCATGGTTGGGAAAAGGGTAGGAGTGGGAAGCATCGGAGAGACATTCTGTAATGATCGGTAAACCGATCGTTTGGAATCAAATGGCCTTGCCTGGTGTCTCAGGGCCGGGTGTGTCGGTACCCCCGCCAGACACACCTTCTTTGCCACCTGTCCCCGCACCCCTACGGCGGTATTCCACACGCAAAATTCCCAACATCCCTTTGCTCCCGCCGGATTTAAAAGCACACTCTCAGTGCACGTTGACAAACACAGTACTGCGTGTAGAAGTCTCGGGCACCCCAACTATATACAGGTGCCCGAGACGTTTGCAGACTGTAAACAGCAGAATTAAGCTATTCAGCCCATTGAGTCTGCTCTGGAAGAGGAGAGAAAACAGGGGTACAGTTGAGCAGGGATAGGATCAATGTTCAGGCTGTGATACAAAAAAAGGGTGTACATTTCACAGTGTGCCCAACCTGCTGGAACACAGATGGAAAAATCATATAACTCCCATGAACAGAAAATCCACCAGGGTGGGGCAGTAAAATCTGTTAGCAGTAAAATTATATCCCAACAACTGCCTAACTCATTAACAATAGACAATAGGTGCAGGAGTAGGCCATTCGGCCCTTCGAGCCAGCACCGCCATTCACTGTGATCATGGCTGATCATCCACTATCAGTATCCAGTTCCTGCCTTATCCCCATAACCTTTGATTCCACTATCTTTAAGAGCTCTATCCATCTCTTTCTTGAAAGCATCCAGAGACTTGGCCTCCACAGCCTTCTGGGGCAGAGCATTCCACATATCCACCACTCTCTGGGTGAAAAAGTTTTTCCTCAACTCTGTTCTAAATGGCCTATCCCTTATTCTTAAACTGTGGCCTCTGGTTCTGGACTCACCCATCAGCGGGAACATGCTTTCTGCCTCCAGCGTGTCCAATCCCTTAATAATCTTATACATTTCGATAAGATCCCCTCTCAGCCTTCTAAATTCCAGTGTATACAAGCCCAGTCGCTCCAATCTTTCGACATATGACAGTCCCGCCATCCCAGGAATTAACCTTGTGAACCTACGCTGCACTCCCTCAATAGCAAGAATGTCCTTCCTCAAATTTGGAGACCAAAACTACACACAGTACTCCAGGTGTGGTCTCACCAGGGCCCTGTACAGCTGCAGAAGGACCTCTTTGCTCTTATAATCAATTCCCCTTGTTATGAAGGCCAGCATGCCATTAGCTTTCTTTACTGCCTGCTGTACTTGCACGCTTGCTTTCAGTGACTGATGTACAAGAACACCTAGATCTCGTTGTGCTTCCCCTTTTCCTAACTTGACTCCATTTAGATAATAATCTGCCTTCCTGTTCTTACCACCAAAGTGGATAACCTCACATTTATCCACATTAAACTGCATCTGCCCACTCACCCAGCCTGTCCAAGTCACCCTGCATTATCATAACATCCTCCTCACATTTCACACTGCCACCCAGCTTTGTGTCATTAGCAAATTTGCTAATGTTACTTTTAATTCCCTCATCTAAATCATTAATATATATTGTAAACAGCTGCGGTCCCAGCACTGAACCCTGCGGTACCCCACTGGTCACCGCCTGCCATTCCGAAAGCGACCCGTTAATCGCTACTCTTTGTTTTCTGTCAGCCAGCCAATTTTCAATCTATGTCAGTACTCTGCCCCCAATACCATGTGCCCTAATTTTGCCCACTAATCTCCTATGTGGGACTTTATCAAAGGCTTTCTGAAAGTCCAAGTACACTACATCCACTGGCTCTCCCTTATCCATTTTCATAGTTACATCCTCAAAAAATTCCAAGGGTTTCGTCAAGCACGATTTCCCCTTCGTAAATCCATGCTGACTGGGACCAATCCTGTTACTGCTATCCAGATGAGTCGTAATTTCATCTTGTATAATTGACTCCAGCATCTTTCCCACCACCGACGTCAGGCTAACCGGTCTATAATTCCCTGTTTTCTCTCTTCCTCCCTTCTTGAAGAGAGGGACAACATTCGCCACCCTCCAATCCACAGGAACCGATCCTGAATCTGTAGAACATTGGAAAATGATTACCAATGCATCCACGATTTCTAAAGCCACCTCCCTAGGTACCCTGGGATGCAGACCATCAGGTCCCGGGGACTTATCAGCCTTCAGACCCAACAGCCTATCCAACACCATTTCTTTAACCAAAGAGAATAAATGAAATGTCCAAATCACTTCTACTGCTGTTTTTGTGTGGGGGAGATAGGGGATTGGGGTGGTTTGTGGTTTGATGTTCAATCTGATGTTTCTGTGCGGATCCTGTGATCACAATTCCGATCTCCTTTACCACAGCATTGGAGAGGGATAGTGACAGACAAGTTAGGAAAGCGTTTAATTGGAGTAAGGGGGAATATGAGGCTATCAGGCAGGAACTTGGAAGCATAACTTGGGAACAGAGATTCTCAGGGAAATGTACGGCAGAAATGTGGCAAATGTTCAGGGTATATTTGCGTGGAGTTCTGCTTAGGGACGTCCCAATGAGACAGGGAAAGGACGGTCGGTAACAGGAACCGTGGCGTACAAAGGCTGTTGTCAATCTAGTCAAGAAGAAAAGAAAAGCTTACGAAAGGTTTAAAAGGTATGTAGTGATGGAGACCTGGAAGATTATAAGGCCAGTAGGAAGGAGTTTGAGAATGAAATTAGGAGAGCCAGCAGGGGCCATGGGAACTTCGGAGCACCCCGAGGTGTCGTAGCGCCTTTTGCCGTTGGCGGCGTTACCGTGGCCCCCGTTCGAGGCTGCGAGGAGTGCGAGTCCCAGCTGAGGCTGAGCCCTTTCGGTTCCCGAGCCAGGAGCTCGGCCGGTGGCGGAGTCTAACCGGCCGGCCAACCATGCCTGGTGTCGGTGACTGGCCTCGGCCCCATTCGGACCGAAACCGCAGCCGATCTGCTGCTTCGCCTCTCCGCCTCCGCGCGATTCCCTTCAACTGTCAAACTGTCAGGAGAGAGCGCGCGAGAGAGAGAGCGAGAAAACAAGCGCGAGAGCGAGCGCGAGTGAGAGTGGCCACGGGCGGGAGAGCGCGAGCGAGAGAGCGAGAAAACAAGCGCGAGAGCGAGCGCGAGTGAGAGTGGCCACGGGCGGGAGAGCGCGAGCGAGAGAGCGAGAAAACAAGCGCGAGAGCGAGTGGCCACGGGCGGGAGAGCGCGAGCGAGAGAGCGAGAAAACAAGCGCGAGAGCGAGCGCGAGTGAGAGTGGCCACGGGCGGGAGAGCGCGAGCGAGAGAGCGAGAAAACAAGCGCGAGTGAGAGTGGCCACGGGCGGGAGAGCGCGAGCGAGAGAGCCAGAAAACAAGCGCGAGAGCGAGCGCGAGTGAGAGTGGCCACGGGCGGGAGAGCGCGAGCGAGAGAGCGAGAAAACAAGCGCAAGAGCGAGCGCGAGTGAGAGTGGCCACGGGCGGGAGAGCGCGAGCGAGAGAGCGAGAAAACAAGCGCGAGTGAGAGTGGCCACGGGCGGGAGAGCGCGAGCGAGAGAGCGAGAAAACAAGCGCGAGAGCGAGCGCGAGTGAGAGTGGCCACGGGCGGGAGAGCGCGAGCGAGAGAGCAAGAAAACAAGTCAGAGTGGCGGAGTGTTCCAGAAAAAGAAAATATAAAACGTACGTCACCCCAGACTACCCTAAAGTGTAGCCCTGCCTAATAGGGGTCAAAAATAATGACAGTGTTGCTCGCTGAACTGTTTGCAACAGTGACTTTTCTATTGCCCATGGTGGGTTAAGACTGTAAAAGACATGTTGAGGTGAGTTTAACAGGTGTCATTCGTTCATTAGTATAGCTAACGTTATTTAAACTGGCTGGCCGGCTGCTAAGGAGCTACTCTATTGCAGGCTTCGTTTAGACTGTTAAAGCCCTTTTGGCCCACAGCGTTGTGCTGATCCAATGAAATGGTCAATTAAGCCAGTCGCCTCTGCCTACCCAACGTCCATATCCCTCTACTTTCCTCGCACTCAGGGGCCTATCTAAACATCTCCAAAAAAATCCCTAATGTCCTGCCTCTACTACCACCCGAGGCAGTGCATTCCAGGGACCCGCCACCTTCTGTGTGGAAAAAAAACTTACCCCTCACATACCCTTTGAAGCTACCCACTCTTACTTTAAGTACATGCCCTTTGGTATTAAGGGCATGCCAGGATCAGGGAGGCTAAAGACAGGTACAGGAGGAAGCTTGAGTGGAAACTCCAGCAGAACAACATGAGAGAGGTCTGGAGGGGGATGAGGACCATTACTGGGTTCCGGCAAACTAGCAACAGAGGAGCTGAAGGCAGTGTGGACAGGGCCAACGAACTTAACCTGTTCTTTAACAGATTTGACATTATGGCCCCTGCCCATCCCCCACATGAGCCATCTGTTGTCGGCCCCCAACCAACACATATTCCACTCTCCCCTCCTACCCCTCCTCACAGTCCCCCACCCTGCTCTCATGACTATACCCCTTCCCCACACGAAACCACCATGGTAGGCTTCACAGCTGAACAGGTGAGAAGACAGCTGAAACGTCTCAACCCAAGCAAGGCTGCAGGACCGGATGGTGTCAGTACCAGGGTGCTCAAAGCCTGTGCCCCTCAGCTATGTGGAGTACTTCGCCATGTCTTCAACCTGAACCTGAGGCTCCGGAGGGTTCCTGTACTGTGGAAGACGTCCTGCCTCGTCCTTGTGCAGAAGACGCCGCGCCCCAGCAGCCTCAATGACTACAGACCGGTGGCATTGACCTCCCATATCATGAAGACCCTGGAGAGACTTGTTCTGGAGCTGCTCCAGCCTATGGTCAGGCCACACTTAGATCCCCACCAGTTCGCCTACCAGCCCCGACTAGGAGTTGAGGTTGCCATCGTCTACCTGCTGAACCGTGCCTACGCCTACCTGGACAAGCCAGCGAGCACTGTGAGAGTAATGTTTTTTGACTTCTCCAGTGCGTTCAACACCATCCGCCCTGCTGTGCTGGGGGAGAAGCTGACAGCGATGCAGGTGGATGCTTCCCTGGTGTCATGGATTCTTGATTACCTGACTGGCAGAACACAGTACGTGTGCTTGCAACACTGTGTGTCCGACAGAGTGATCAGCAGCACTGGGGCTCCACAGGGGACTGTCTTGTCTCCCTTTCTCTTCACCACAGACTTCAACTACTGCACAGAGTCTTGTCATCTTCAGAAGTTTTCGGATGACTCTGCCATAGTTGGATGCATCAGCAAGGGAGATGAGGCTGAGTACAGGGCTACGGTAGGAAACTTTGTCACATGGTGTGAGCAGAATTATCTCTTCGTCCCTTTCCCATTGGGCAGAAGATGCAAAGACCTGGAAACACGTACCACCAAGCTCAAGGACAGCTTCTATCCCACTGTTATAAGCTGTGGAAGCCAATTTATTGGCTATACTTAAAGCAGAGGTTCATGGGTACTTAACTAGTAAAGGCATCAAAGGTCACAGAGGGAAAGCAGGATTGAAAGGGAAAATAAATGGCAGAATGGCCTAATTCTGCTCCTATGTCTGGCCGTGCTACCCAAGTTGATAAGAAATGTGCGGTGAAATGAGTTTAATGTGCAGATAGTTATTGGTTCTCCGAATTCAGGTTCCTTTCCTACTATAGAGGTAAGGAACAGAGAGAGAAGTTGCCAACTGATTGATCTGCATTGATGTGCTTTTCTACACACAGGTTTTCACAACTTCGCGTGTTCTCTCTCTGCCACTGGAACAGCCTAGTGGGTTACACCCTGAAGGTAAGCCAGTAACTTCCTCTCCTGACACATCAGCAGCATTACTTTGTTTCAGTTCAGCTCCTCAGAATTTTTTATTAAAGTACCGATATGTCATCGTAATTTTTTATTGGGATACAACATGGAACAGTCCCTTCATTGAAGACCTGCACACGACAGAAATGGACAAACAGCCAGTGTGCAAACCACAATAAGCTGTGCAAATATGAAATAAAAGAAAAAATAAAAAATAAATGAGCAATAAATATTAAGAATATGAGTTGTATAGTCCTTAAAAGTGAGTTCATGGGTTGCAGGAAAAGTTCAATGTTGGGGTAAGTGAAATTGAGTTGAAGTCATCCCCTCTGGTTCAAGAGCCTGGTGGCTGAGGGGTAATAACTGTTCCTGAACCTGGTGGTGTGTGTTCTACGGCTCCTGTACCCCCTGCCTGATGGTAGCAGCAAGAACAGATCATGACCTCAGAATCAGAATTGGTTTTAATATCACAGGCAAATGTCATGAAATTTGTTAAATTTGAGGCAGCAGTACAGTGCAATATGTGATAAATATTGCAAAGAAAAAACTGAATTACAGTAAGTATATATACAGGGCCTATAAAAACTGTTTATCCCCTTGGAAGTCTTCATGTTTTATTGTTTTAGAATATTGAATCACAGTGGATTTAGTCTGGCTTTTTTGACACTGATCAATAGAAAAAGACACTTTTGTTTCAGAGGGAAAACGATCTCTACAAAGTGATTTAAATTAATTACAAATGTAAAACACAAGATAATTGATTGCATAAGTATTCACCCTTTTTAGTATGCCACATCAAATCGTCACGTGCAGCCAATTGGTTTTAGAAGTCACATAATTAGTTAAATGGAGATCGCGGTGTGCAATCAAGGTGTTTCAATTTATTGTAGTAAAAATACACCTGTATCTGGAAGGTCCAACTGCTGGTGAGTCAGTATCTTAACAGGAGCTATAGCATGAAGACAAAAGAACACTTGAAGCAACTCCGCAAAAAGTTTATAGAAAAGCACAAGTCAGGAAATTGATACAGGAAAATTTCCAAGTCGCTGAATATCCCTTGGAGTACAGTTAAGTCTATCATCAAGAAATGGAAAGAGTATGGCACAGCTGTAAATCTACCTAGAGCGGGCCATCCTCAAAAACTGAGTGACCGTGCAAGAAGGGGACTGGTGAGGGAGAAATATAAGATGATGAGAGGCATTGATCGTGTGGATAGCCAGAGGCTTTTTCCCAGGGCTGAAATGGCTAACACGAGGGGGCATAGTTTTAAGGTGCTTGGAAGTAGGTACAAGGCGGATGACAGAACTAAGTTGTTCTACACAGAGAGTGGTGGGTGCGTGGAATGCACTGCCAGCGATGGTTGTGGAGGTGGATACAATAGGGTCTTTTGAGGGATAAATGGAGTTTAGAAAAATAGAGGGCTCTGCAGTAGGGAAATAGTAGGCAGTTTCAAGAGTAGGTTACATGGTCAGCACAACATTGTGGGCCAAAGGTCCTGTAATGTGAGATAGATTTCTATGTTCTTGGTCATGCTAGGGTCGTTCCTGTCATATACATGCTCGTAGCTTGTTAAGCAGCCTTATGTGTGGCACCTTGTCAAAGGCCTTCTGAACATCCAACTACACAACATGAACAGTGAAGACATGCAAAACATTTATTCAGTTCATCCCCTATTACTACTTCTTCAGCATTGTTTTCCAGCAGTCCGATATCCACTCTCACCTCTCTTTTACACTTTATGTATCTGAAGAAATATTTAGTATCCTCCTCAATATTATTGGCTGGCTTACTTTTGTATTCCATCTTTACCTTCTGATTGACTTTTTTAGTTGCCTTGTGTTGCTTTTTAAAAGCTTCCCAATCCTCTAACTTCCCACTGATTTTTCCTTTATTAGCTGCCCTCTCCGGCTTTTATGCTGGCTATGACTCTTCTTGTTAGACACAGTTGTTTCATATTTCCTTTAGAATACTTCTTCCTCTTTGGGATGTATATATCCTGTTCTTTCCGAATTTCTTTCAGAAATTCCAGCCATTGCTGCTCTGCTGCCATCCCTGCCAGTGTTCTCTTCAACTCCAATCAAGTGAACTTTATTGTCGTTTAACTGCATAAATGTATATAACATATATAATGTATGTAGAAATGAGACAACGTTTCTTCGAACCAGGGTGTAAAGTGTCCAACACACTTAAGGGAAATAACACACAGTTCAAAGGGAATAGAATATAAAAGCCTTTGAGGAGACTGTTAGATAGGGACATGGAGCTTAGAAAAATAGAGGGCTGTGCGGTAGGGAAGTTCTAGGCAGTTTCTAGAGTAGGTTACACGGTCGGCACAACACTGTGGGCCTGAGGGCTGTAATGTGCTGTTGATTTTCTGTTTCTATATATGGTGTAAGCCAAACACACACCAGCCCTAACGTAAAAGGTGGTGGTGGCTGCATCATTTTGTGGGGATGCTTCACTGCTGCAGGGTCTGGAAGGTTTGTGAAGGTGCTGGTAATACAGGGTCTGGAAGGTTTGTGAAGGTGCTGGTAATACAGGGAAATCCTGGTGGAAAACCTGATGCAGTCTGCAAGAGAACTGCGACTTGGGAGAAGATTTGTTTTCTAGCAAGACAACAACCCCAAGCATAAAGCCAAAGCTACACAGGAATGGCTTAAAAGCAACAAAGTTAATGTCCTAGAGTGGCCAAGTCAGAGTCCAGACCTCAATCCAATTGAAAATTTGCGACTGAACTTGAAAAAGGATGTTCACTCATGATCCCCATGCAATCTAACTGAGCTTGTGCAGTTTTTTAAAGAAGAATGGGGAAAAATTGCAGTGTCCAGATGTGCTCAGCTGATAGAGACCTATTCACACAGACTCAAGGCTATTATTGCCACCAAAGGTGCATCTACTCTACTAAATACTGATTTGAAGGGGGTGAACACTTGTGCAATCAATTATTTTGTGTTTTATATTTGTAATTGATTTCGATCACTTTGTAGAAATCTGCTTTCACTTTGTCTTGCTCTGTTGATCAGTGTCAAGAAAGCCAACTTAACTCCACTGTGATTCAATGTTGTAAACTAAAACATGAAAACTTCCAAGGGGGGTGAATAGTTTTTATAGGCACTGTATGTATATTAAATAGTTAAATTAAATAAGTAATACAAAAACAGAAATTTTGCAAGGTAGTGTGGTAGTGTTCATGGGTTCAATGTCCATTCAGAAACCGGATGACAGAGGGGAAGAAGCTGTTATACCACCAGGTTCAGGAACAGCTACTACCCCTCAACCATCAGGCTTTTGAACAAAAGGAGATAACTACACTCATTTAAGGACTCTTTTATGTTGTTATTTCATGCTTATTATTTGTTGCTATTTATTCATATCTGCATTTGCACAGTGTGTTGTGCACTGACCCTGTTTACAGTCACTGTTCTATATGCTCACAGAAAAAGATTCTCAGGTTGTATTGCGGTGGCCCATCAGCGGCAGGAGCAGACCACAGCGACGAGGTTTGTCACAGATCAGCAACGTTTGTTTAAAAGGAGAGCTTCGTGGCATTCAGGGTCATTCTGGTGGCACAATCAGTGGCAGGAGCAGGCCATAGCAACAAGGTTTCTCGCAGTTTAAAAGTAAAAAAGGGATGGCCATTGTTGGGGCAGAGTCGGCCAGTGATGAGAGTAGAAGTGTCAGGCTTTGGCTCAAAGAAGCATTGGCTCTGGGTTATCTTCTGTTAAGGTTCCCTTTTTTCTCTCTTGCTGTACCTGGCTGTTGTGTGTTCTCCATACTGGATATCGGAGTCCTGGGAGACCCAGAATCTCCCAGGGAACTAAATCTGCGTGAAATACGTGTAGCTACAGCACCTTGAGACTATGTTAAGGATCTGGAGCAGCAGCTGAATATCCTTCAGCTTGTACAGGAGAGTGGGGAGATAATTGATCAGAGTTACAGGGAAGTAGTCACCCCTAAGTCGCAGGAGGTGAGTAGCTGGGTGATTGTCAGGAGGAATGTAAATGTGAATAGGCAGTTAGTGCAGAGCACCCCTGTGGCTATTCCCCTCAAAAGTAAGTATACTGTTTTGGATACTGTTGTGGGGTATGGCCTCCTTGAGGAATGCCACGGCAGAGTACTGGTACAGAGCATGGGTCTGTGACGCAGAAGGGAAAGAGGGAGAAGAGGGTTGTGGTAGTGATAGGGAAGTCAATAGTCAGTGGAACAGACAGGAGGTTCTGTGGACGTGAATGGGACACCCGAATGGTATGTTGCCTCCCAGGTGCCAGGGTCAGGGACGTCTCAGATCGCGTCCATAACATTTTGGAGAGGGTGGGAGAGCAGCCAGATGTCTTGGTACATATTAGTACCAGTGACATAGGAAGGAAAGGCAAAGAGGTCCTGAAAAGAGAATTTAGAGAGCCAGGCAGAAAGCTAGCCAGCGTCATGCAGCAATAAGGGTAGAAAAAGGATGATTTGGCAGATTAATGTGTGGCTGAGATGCTGGTGCAGTGGGGCAGGGCTTCAGGTTCTTGGATCATTGGGATCTCCTGGGGGAAGGTATGACTTGTTCAAAAGTGATGGGTTGCACTTGAACCCAAGGGGGACCAATATTCTCGCGGGCAGATTTGTTAGAGCTGTTGGGGAGGTTTTTATCTAATCGGACAGGGTGGAACTGGAGTGAAGGGACTCAGGATAGGAAGGATGGTAAAAAAAAAGCAAAGGTTGCATGCTGTCAGACTTAAGATAGGGCAGGCAGATGATGGGACAAAATTGTAGCTATCACAGTGAGTAGCAGTGCATTAGGGATGCAGAATCAAGAAGGGTAGCGAATACAGTACTCTTAAAGTGTTGTATCTCAATGCACGGAGTATAAGAATTTAGGTGGATGATCTAGTTGCACTATTACAAATTGTCCGGTATGATGTTGTGGCCATCACTGAATTGTGGTTAAAGGATGGTTGTAGCTGGGAGCAGAATAGCCAAAATTACACCTTGTATCGGAGGGATAGGAAGGTAGACAGAGGGGATGGTGTAGCTCTGCTGGTGAGGAATAGCATCAAACCAGTAGAAAGATATGACATAGGATCAGAAGACGTTGAATCCTTGTGGGTTGAGTTAAGAAACTGTGACGGTAAAATGACCCTCATGGCAGTTATATACAGGCTTCCCAACAGTAGCTGAGATGTGGACCACAGATTACAATGGTAAGTACAATGGCGTGTCAAAAGGGCAATGTTATGATAGTCGTGGGAAAATGTCAACATGCAGGTCGATTGGGAGAATCAGGTTGGTAATGGATCTCGAGAGTGAGTTTGTTGAATGTCTACGAGATGGCTTTTTAGAGCAGTTTGTCATTGAGCCTACTAGGAGATCAGCTATACTGGTTTGGGTGTTATGTAATTAAGCGGAGGTGATCAGGGAGCTGAAGGTAAAAGAACCCTGAAGCGACAGTGATCACAATATGATTGAGTTCAACTTGAAACTTGATAGGGAGAAAGTGAAGTCTGACGTAGCAGTGGATTAAAGAAAATGACAGTGGTATGTAAGAGGAGTTGGTCAAAGTAAATTGGAAGGAGCTGCTGGCAGGGATGTCAGCAGAGCAGCATTGGTGTGAGTTTTTGGGAAAAATGAGGAAGGCGCAGGATAGATGTATTTCAAAAACAAAGAAATACTCAAATGCCAATATAGTATAACCGTGGCTTACAAGGGAGGTCAAAGCTAATGTAAAAGCAGAAGAGAGGGCATACAGCAAAGCAAAAATTAGTGAGTAGACAGAGGATTGGAAAGCTTTTTAAAAACCTACAGAGAGAAAGTAAAAGAATCATTAGGAAGGAAAAGTTGAAATATGAAAGCAAGCTAGAAAATTCAAGAAATCTGAGATGCAAAGGTACTTGGGAGTCTTTGCGGAGAACACCCTAAAGGTTAACTTGCAGGTTTGAGTTGGTGCTGAGGAAGGCAAATGCAGTGTTAGTATACATTTGAAGAGGTCTGGAATACAAGAGCAGATGTGGTGCTGAGGTCTCACCTTGAGTATTGTGAACAGTTTTGGGCCCCTCATCTATGAAATGATGTGCTGGCATTGGAGAGGGTTCAGAAGGATGATTCTGGGAATGAAAGGGTTATTTTACGAGGGAAGTTTGATGGCTCTGGGTCTGTACTCGCTGGAACTTAGAAGGATGAGGGAGGAGAATCTCACTGAAACCTTTGGAATGTTGAAAGGCCTAGACCAGGGGTAGGCAGCATATTCTGGCCCGTGAAGGTATTTTGACTGGCCCACGAGCAAATATTAGGAAACTATGCTTATCCGGCCCATGAGCGATTTTTCCTTATTCTGAGTGTTTTGCACGACCACATTGATGGACATGCATGGCGTCTTATTACACTGGCCCCAGGTTCTGTTTTCTTCCAAACCAAACATTGGTCATATACGAATGACGGGAAGATAGACTACCTTATTAATATGTATTAGATACACTCCATGCACGCACAGGTTTTCAGATGGGATCATTCAAATTTGTAAACAGAAACAGCATCACTGTGTTTTAACAAGAAATCCACGCTAAATATCCAGATATTTACATGTGCTATGATACTTGTTGAATAACTCGCGTTTCGAAATAAAATTGAAGAAAAACATTCCAATGGCAATGAATGCAAAATGCAGGAAGGTAGACACTGAGTGCCGAAATTTCCAAGACACTTGGAAACTTGGGAAACCAGTTGGTCTCATTTGCCTGGAAAATATTGCTGTGAAGAAGCTGGCAAATATCAGGTGACATTACGAGACCCGCCATAGTGGAAATTTTAACAAGTTTACTGGGCAAGCAAGGAAAGATGAAGTTGAGCAAATGAAGGCTAGTTTTGGAAAATAAACATCATTTTTTCCCCCAAGGAAAGCAGTGAAAATGAAGGAAATACCTGTGCCAGCTACGAAGCCTCAAAACGTATTGCAGAAAAGATAAAGCCTTTTACAGATGGAGAGTTTGTCAAAGAATGTTTACTGGCAGTGGTGGATATTGTTTGTCCCGAAAGGAAATCTTTATTTGCATCTTTCAGCCTGTCAGCAAGAACGATCACACGGCAACTTGAAGAAATGTCAAAAAAGTAAAACACAAGATCTAGGCAGTTTTGTGAATATGGTCCAAGAATTGAGAAAAGAGTTTTCATCTTGTTTTGCTGATTTTCGCTTACATGCAAATGAGTTCAAGCTGTTTGCTTTTCCATATGATGTGGAAGTGGACACTGCATCAGAAATTCTTCAAATGAAATTGATTGAGATGCAGTGTGATGACATATTGAGATTGAAATTTCATTCTGAAGGTGTGTCAGTGCTTGACTTCTATAGAAAATATATTCATCTTTCCTAACTTAGTGGACCATGCAAAAAAGATGGCATCATTGTTTGGCAGCACTTATCTGTGTGAGCAATTATTTTCAAAAATGAAGCACACCAGGAACCATTTGAGAACAAGATTGACTAATGCCCATCTGGATGATGTTTCGCTCTTGGCATCAACAAATCTGACACCCAGTATTGAGAAGTTTCAAGCAACAAACAGCATCAAGTTTCAGATTGATTTATCCACTGTTTGCATTAAAATGTTCTTTTTTATTACACTTAATTTACCACCATTGACTGCATCATGTTCATACGTTTTATGTTTAAGGATTCTTTGTGTCCTTTTAATAGATTCAGAAGATGCCTTGATTGAAATAAATTGCAACTAAACTGAGTTCTTTGATTACTAATTGGCATCCTTGGTTAAGCACAAATGATTTTCTAGCATGCGTTATTCATTAATTTGAGGCAAAACATAACTAGATGTATTTAAATGGATAATTCCCATATTTCAAGTTCCTTATGGCATTTATCTGGCCTACTGTCCGCTCATTAATACGCGATCTGGCCCACAGAGGCAAAAAGGTTGCCGACCCCTGGCCTAGACAGTAGATATGGAAAGGATGTTTCCCATGGTGGGGGACTCTAGGACAAGAGGGCACAGCCTCAGGATAGAGAGGGGTCCATTTAAAACAGTGCTGCAAAGAAATTTCTTGAGCCAGAGGGCGGTGAATTTGTTGCCTGATTGTGTGTTCAGGCATCTGTACCTCCTTCCTGATGGTAACAATGAGAAGGGAGCATGTCCTAGGTGGCTGGAATCGTTAATGATGGATACTGCCTTTCTGAGGCAGCGTTCCTTAAAGATGTCTTGGATACTATGCAGGCTAGGACCCATGATGGAGCTGACTAATTTTACAACTCTCTGTAGTTTACTTTGATTTTGTGCGGTAGCCCCCAATATCAGATGGTGTTGCAGGGAGTCAGAATGCCCTCCACAGTACATCTGTACTGGATGGTGAAATTGCAATGAGGGAATCTGAAATTGGTAGGGTTAGTAAGTTATGGGCATGCTCTGATGGTGCTGGAGATGTGGTGACACTTGCAAGATGCCCCCAGCACATGCTCGGACTACTTTGACCATTGATGCATAAGACACATTTCAGATAATAGATGAGCTTTATTTGTTACATGTACATTGAAACACAGTGAAATGCAATGCTTGCATCTGATGTATTTTAAGTGTAGGTTTCAATGTACATGTGATAGACAAATGAAGTTATTCTTGAAATATAGATGAGAATTAACTTTGTTCATTGTCAAATGTACATGCATGTAGAGGTGCAATAAAAAACATAGCATTTATAAACATACAGACATTACTTTGTCTTTCTGTTGTTAAGGTGCTGAGAGTGCGCACCTCAGTGTCTTTCACCCCAAGTATATTCTTGTAAAGGGTTGGCTTTATGGTGCCCTTCCCACCATGCACAGTGGAATATTCCATCTCTTTGGTAACGGGGATGTGAAAATATGTTTATGTTGTTTGTATACTGTATTTAAAGTAGCTACTTCTGTTTATTTTGTAGTGTGATTGTAACTACATTGTGGGTGCATCATATTTTAATTCAAAGTTGAAAGTAAAATTTATTTCAGAGAACATACAATCCTGAGATTCTTTTTCTGCGGGCATACTTAGCAAAGCTATAGAAAGGTAACTGAGTGTAGTTATTCCCTTGTGAGTCCTGAGGTACTTCTACCTTCTACCTGATGACAGTAGTGAGAAAAGAGCATGGCGTGGGTGGTGAGGATCTTTGATGATTGATGCTGCTTTTCTATGGCAGCGTTTCATGTCGATGTTCTTAGTGGGTTTGACCCATGATGTACCGGGCTGAATCCACTACCTTTTGTAGGATTTTCTGCTGAATCAAAGATGGCATGTCCTCGTGTCTAAAAAACATAACAGAGCTGATTGCTGTCAGTAGCTGGAAGAGATCAAGCTGCCAGGAGTTCACACTGGAAGTAATGGGGACCTATTCTGGTAGATATCTTTTGTAAATATTGGTAGAATTCTTTTTTCGATTTTTTTATAAGATTGATTTTTTTTGACTCACCGAGTAAACACCCAGGCACAAAAGTGCGAAGCGACTCCAACCGTCTCTTCTTTAGTCAAAACCCACGTATACGTAACAGTTTGTATTCAGTTGTAGTCACTTCCTCGTAGGAAGGATGTGGAAGCTTTAGAGAGGGTGCAGAAGAGATTTACCCGAATACTGCCTGGATTAGAGAGGAAGACAGATTGACTGAGAAAGGACTTTTGTCTTTCCATAGAAATAGGATGACAGGTGACTTTATACAGGTGTACAAGATGATTAGAGGCATAGATCGAGTGGATAGCCAGAAAATTTTTCCTAGGGTGAGGAAGAGTGATTTGAGGGAAGTATAGCAGGGATATCAGAGCTAGGTTCTGGAACTAGAGGTGGTGGTAGAGGCAGATACATTATTGACATTTAAGACACTCTTAGATAGACACATGGATGATAGCAAGATGGAGAGGTTTGAGGAAGGGAAGGGTTAGATTAATCTCAGAGTAGGTTAAAGTTTGGTATAACATTGTGGGCCGAAGGGCCCGTACTGTGTTGTACTGCTGTATATATGTGGTAGTTGTCATTCAAGATAGAAGGATCCTGATATTGGTTGTGGAAAATTCATGAGGGTGCACTTGAGCAGTTGTGGTTAGACTGGTTACTGAAAACAAAAGATCTAATGTCATCCAACATCTTTTGCCCATCAGTTTAATATGATGTCCTTTTATTAGGACATTATTTTGCATTCTTTTGTTGTCTTAGAACATTGAACATTGCAGCACAGTACGGGTCCTTCAGCCCACAATGTTGTACCAACCTTTTAACCTACTCTGAGATCAAGTTAATCCTTCCCTCCCACACAGTACTCCATTCTACCTCATAAGAGATGGGTTGGCATTGGAGAAGCGTGCGAGAATGAAGGCGTTAACATATGAGGAACATTTGATGGCTCCAGGGTTGTACTTGCTGGAATGGTGGGGTGGGGGGGGCGGGTGGTCCCATTGAAACCTATCGAACGCTGAAAGGCCTAGAGGGAGCGAATGTGGAGAGGATGTTTGCTGTAGTGGGCAAGTCTACCACCAGAGGACACAGCCTCAGAATAGAGGGACATTCTTCTAGAATGGAGATGAAGGGTGATGAATCTGTGGAATTTGTTGCCACTGAAAGCGGTGCAGGCCAGTTCATTGGGATTATTTAAAGCAGAGGCTGATTGGTTCTTGATTAGTCAGGGTGTCAAAGGTTATGGGAAAAAGGCAGCAGAATGAGATTGAGAGGGATAATAGATCAGCTATTATGGACTGCCAGAGCAGATTTGATGGGTCGATTGGCCTAATTCTTCATCTGTGTCTTATGTTTGTACACTTAAATGTACCTGCCTCTGCCAGCACCCCAGCAGTGTGTTCCACGCACCTACCACTCTGTGTAACCGCAAACAACAGAAAATTTGCAGATGCTGGAAATCCAAAGTAATACACCCTAATGCTGGAGGAACTCAGCAGGGCCAGGTAGCTTCTATGGAAAAGGGTGAACAGTCGCCATTTCAGGCCGAGAATATGAAGGGTCTCAGCCAAAAGGTTGACTGTTCACTCTCTTCCTTCGATGCTGCCTGGCCTGCTGAGTTCCTCCAGCATTCTGTGTGTGTTACTGTCTGTGTAAGAAACCTACCTCTGACATCCATCCTGTACCTTAAAATTATGGCCCCTGATATTAGCCATTTCTGCCCCAGGAAAAAGTCTCTGGGTGCCCACTTGATTTACGCTTTTTGTACATTTGGGGTTTTCCCTTCTTGTACCTCAATACACTGTTAAATGAATTGATCTCTATGAACAGTGTGCAGGACACACTTCTTACTGTACCTTACCCAGATATCCCACCTCTCCCAGAAGTTCTGGGAGTCTCCCGCATATTGATAGTTGCTCCCTGATGCCTGGAAATTATATACAATATCCCGGAAATAGATTTTTTTGAGAAAGAGAGGGAGAGGGAGAGTGAACGTCCATGTCAGCGTGGGAAGAAGATCAACTCCTCGAGTTTGCAAATGACGGTGGCTGAAAAGTATGTTTGACATAACATCTTTGCCGGCATTCTGGATCAGAGTCAAGGCTGAATATCCTGAGATTGCCACGGAAGCACTGAAAACGTTGCTTCCATTTCCAACATATCTCTGCGAAGTGGAGTTTTCTGCAATGAATGCAACGAAAACTAAATTGTGGAATAGACTGGACATAAGGAACCCCCTTTGAGTATCACTGTCTCCCATCACCCCTCCATGGCACCATCTTGTTGCAGGGAAACAAGCCCAGGGCTCCCACTGATTCAGCGATATTGGTGTGTTACAATGATTTTATATGTTCATACGAGGAATATATGCGCTGTGTTTAATATCCAAACGTTACTTAAAATGTTATGATGCTATTGACTTATAATTGACTTCTCACTATATTCATGCGAGGAAAATATGCGCTGTGTGTTTAATATTAAATTCGTTAGATAAACCCTTTTAGAAATGAAATTGAGTGTATTAGCCACTTATAAGTGACTTGTAGTTGACTTATTACCTATATTCCGGTCGTGATTAACAGCCCCGCCCTCCACAGTCGGCCAGTCTGCAAGAATATTGTCAATATTAAACCGGTCTGCGGTGCAAAAAATGTTGGGGACCCCTGCTAAGTAGACCTACCAGTTTTCTCTGTGGGTGGGCTTTATAGTCGACCTCAGAAATAATGACAGTGTTGCTCGCTGCACTGTTTGCAACGGTGACTTTTCTATTGCCCATGGTGGGTTAAAATGTAAAAGACATGTTGAGGTGAGTTTAACAGGTGTCATTCGTTCATTAGCATAGCTAACGTTATTTAAACTAGCTGGCTAGCTGCTGAGGAGCTACGCTATTGATGTCCTACATGATGAGGCCAAACCCCCTGTAGACTTGCTTAAAGTTGTAATAGAATAAACATGATAATTTCATATAAGTACATATTTTAATGTCACATTTTCTGCATATACCCAACTTGGTTTACAGATTAGACAAAATGACTAAACAAAGTATTACATACACCCTTGGAGGTCGACTGGGGGTGGGGGGAAATGGGGTTGCGGGGGGCGGGGTGCTACCTCCCTGAAATGGTGGTGCTCCGTGCCTGAAATGAGCTTTTGCAGGGTGGGATGTCTGCTTACCTTTCTTCTTTCTTCACCTTGGAACATGTGACAGTAATACACCAAGTTACCAATTTAAAATTCCTTCCATTCTTTTTGTTCCAAGGAGACAGGCCCAGCTTCTCCAGTCTAATGTTGTCACTGAAATCCCTCATCCATGGAGAACTCCAATACAGTAAATCTGTTTTATGCACTCTAATTCTGTTTGACTTAGGAGCAGAGTGTTGAGTTTAATGTAAATTTAATTTCAATGTACTTGTGCTACACTGAGATTCATTTTCTTGCAGGCATTCACAGTAGAATAAGGACTACAATCAATCTATTCATATCAGATGTGTTATGTATTTATATTTATTGTTTTTTATCCTATTGAGTTATTTTTGTTCTGCATCAGATCCAGAGTAACAATTACTTCATTCTTCTTTACATTGTGTACTAGAAATGACATTAAACATTTTGAATTTGAAAATACAATCGTATCAATGACAAATTATACACAAAGGCGGACAAACAACACACAAAGGCGGACAAACAACTAATGCACGACAGAAGACAGAAAGTGCAAATACTAATAATAAATGAATAAGTAAGTAAATAAGCAGTGCTGGTAACGTGAGTTGTAGAGTCCAACTTAAGATGTAGAGACTAAGTTATTCCACTGTTCTTACAATGTCACCATCTCTCTCCAGGTTGTCGCTGAGTCCTGTCCTCACTTAACCTCCTTGCGACTGACCAACTGTAACGATATCTCATCTGATGTCTTTGAAGCGCTGGCCACCCATTCCCAGAAGCTGGAAAGTCTGAATCTCCAGCACTCAGTGGTAAGGTGTTCGTAAGTTTTTTACAGCTGAGTTGTGAATGAATTCCCCATTATTTATTGAGAGATACAGTGCGAAACAGGTCCTTCCACCCAATGAGCCGTGCCACCATAAGATATAGGAGCAGAGGCAGGCCATTCGGCCCATCGAGTCTGCTCTGCCATTCAGTCTTGAGCTGATCCAATTGTTCCAGTTATCCCCACTTCCCTGCCTTCTCCCCATACCTTTTGATGCCCTGGCTAATCAAGAACCTATCTATCTCTGCCTTAAATACACCCGGTGACTTGGTCTCCACGGCCTCTTTTGGCAACAAATTCAACAGATTCCACAAACCCTCTGACTAAAGTAATTTCTCTGCATCTCAGTTCTAAATGGATGTCCTTCAATCCTGAAGTCAAGCCCTCTTGTCCTAGACTCCCCTACCATGGGAAGTAACTTTGCCATATTTAATTTGTCCAGGCCTTTTAACATTTGGAATGTTTCTTTGAGATCCCCCTCCTCCATTCTCCTGAACTCCAAGGAATAGAGGCCAAGATCTGCCAGACGTTCCTCATATGGTAACCCTTTCATTCTTGGAATCATTCTCATGAATCTTCACTGATCCCTCTCTAATGTCAGTATACCCTTTCTAAAATAAGGAGCCCAAAACTGCACACAATACTCCAAGTGTGGTCTCACGAGTGCCTTATGGAGCCTCAACATCACATCCCTGCTCTTATATTCTATACCTCTGGAAAAGAATGCCAACATTGCATTTGCCTTCTTCACCACCGACTCAACCTGGAGGTTAACCTTTAGGGTATTCTGCACAAGGACTCCCAAGTCCCTTTGCATCTCTGCATCTTGAATTCTCTCCCCATCTAAATAATAGTTGGCCTGTTTATTTTTCCATTAAAATGCACGACCATACACTTTCCAATGCTGCATTTCATTTGCCACTTCTTTGCCCATTCCCCTAAACTATCTAAGTCTCTCTGTTTCCTCCACCTATCTTTGTATCATGGGCAAATTTAGCCACAAATCCATTAATCCCACAATCCAAATCATTGACATACACCATTAAAAAACAGTGGTCCCAACACCGACCCCTGTGGAACTCCACTGGTCACCAGCAGCCAGCCAGAATAGGATCCCTTTATGCCTACTCTCTGTTTTCTGCCGATCAGCCAGTGCTCCACCCATGCTTGTAACTTCCCTGTAATTCCATGGGCTCTTATGTTGCCTAATGTGCAGCACCTTGTCAAAGGCCTTCCGTAAATCCAAGTACACCACATCTACTGCATCTGCTTTGTCTACCCTGTTTGTAATTTCCTCAAAGAATTGCGGTGGGTTTGTCAGGCAGAATTTTCCTTTCAGGAAACCATGCTGGCTTTGGCCTATCTTGTCATGGCTGATTGGAGCTGAGAGGCAGCAGCACTGTCCAGTGTGTCATCGTACACCTTGAAGAGTGAAGAATTAATTTTCAGTTTCACCTTGGTGAGACATCAACTCTTGGTTTTCTGTCCATAGACGCTGCCTAACCTGCTGAGTATTTGCAGCACTTTTGTGTTTTCTTTGTTCAATTTCCTCTCCAGTCAGACTCCTCTTTTAGCAGTGAGACCTCTGTTGGTCAGGGTCGACCATGGATGTTGCCAGGGCAGCTCAGTATGGAGAAGAAGCTGTTGTCCATGTAGCAAGCTCCCCCTTTTCATGCATCTGATGAACTCAGATTGGCACCAGCAGCACTGCAGATATTGCCAGTCAGTGTTTTTATTTTTTATTTTAAATCTTTTTATCAATTATTATTGAAAATTCACAACAAAAAATACATTAACATAATCAAGTCAATATATCAATATGTATAAGAGTCAAACTATTAACCAAGCTAAACAGTATATCAATAATAATAATTTTAAAGAACGTTAAAGCTACTTTTTTTGAAAAAAGAAAGAAGGAAAAAAGAACCCCTACTAACTAAAACAAAAAAACCCCAGCTAACAAAAAAAAATGAGGACAAAATCCCCATTTGGAGCACAAACCCGGAGGTATACGCCATAAAAGCTTCTATTAAAAAAAAGACATCAATCCGCCAATCAAATCTATATACCCAAGAATCATAAGGGGACCATCTTAATTAACTCAAATCAAATGATAGTAGCAGGCAAAAGAGCCCCACCTTTTCTCAAAATCCAATCGAGGATTAAAAGTTCGACTTCTGATTTTTTCCAAATGAAGACATAGCATCACCTGAGAGAACCATTGTGTCAAAGTGGAAGCAGAAGCATCTTTCCGTTTTAATAAAATAGCCCTTCTAGCCAATAATGTAACAAATGCAACTACATGTTGGTCTGATATAGAAATACCATGAATATATTGAGGAATTATACCAAACAAAACTGTCAATTTATTAGGTTGTAAATTAATTTTTAAAGCTTTAGAAATTGTAGATAAAATAGATTTCCAAAACTGTTTCAATACAGAAAGGCCTTTGACAAGGCCCCGCATGGGAGGTTAGTTAGGAAAATTCAGTCGCTAGGTATATATGGAGAGGTGGTAAATTGGATTAGACATTGGCTGAACGGAAGAAGCCAAAGAGTGGTAGTAGAGAATTGCTTCTCTGAGTGGAGGCCTGTGACTAGTGGTGTGCCACAGGGATCAGTGCTGGGTCCATTGTGATTTGTCATCTATATCAATGATCTGGATGATAATGTGGTAAATTGGATCAGAAAATTTGCTGATGATACAAAGATTGGAGGTGTAGTGGACAGTGAGGAAGGTTTTCAAAGCTTGCAGAGGAATTTGGACCAGCTGGAAAAATGGGCTGTGAAATGGCAGATGGAGTTTAATACAGACAAGTGTGAGGTATTGCACTTTGGAAGGACAAACCAAGGTAGAACATACAGGGTAAATGGTAAGGCACTGAGGAGTGCAGTAGAACAGAAGGATCTGGGAATACAGATACAAAATTCCCTAAAAGTGGCGTCACAGCTAGATAGGGTCATAAAGAGAGCTTTTGGTACATTGGCCTTTATTAATCAAAGTATTGAGTATAAGAGCTGGAATGTTATGATGAGGTTGTATAAGGCATTGGTGAGGCCGAATCTGGAGTATTGTGTTCAGTTTTGGTCACCAAATTACAGGAAGGATATAAATAAGGTTGAAAGAGTGCAGAGAAGGTTTACAAGGATGTTGCCGGGACTTGAGAAACTCAGTTACAGAGAAAGGTTGAATAGGTTAGGACTTTATTCCCTGGAGTGTAGAAGAATGAGGGGAGATTTGATAGAGGTATATAAAATTATGATGGGTATAGATAGAGTGAATGCAAGCAGGCTTTTTCCACTGAGGCAAGGGGAGAAAAAAACCAGAGGACATGGGTTAAGGGTGAAGGGGGAAAAGTTTAAAGGGCACATTAGGGGAGGCTTCTTCACACAGAGAGTGGTGGGAGTGTGGAATGAGCTGCCAGACGAGGTGATAAATGCGGGTTATTTTTTAACATTTAAGAATAGATTGGACAGATACATGGATGGGAGGCGTATGGAGGGATATAGTCCGTGTGCAGGTAAGTGGGACTAGGCATAAAATGGTTCGGCACAGCCAAGAAGGGCCAAAAGGCCTGTTTCTGTGCTGTAGTTTTTCTATGGTTTCTATGACCAAACCATATGTGCCAATGTAGCTATCACACTGACTATTAACATTAGGAAATATCTTGGACAGTCTCTCCTTTGTCAAATAATAATGATGCACAATTTTAAATTGAATTAACGAATGTCTGGCGCAAATCGAAGAAGAGTTAACCAACTTCAAAATTCGCAACCAATCCTCTGTTATCAAGGTCATGTTAAGCTCTTTTTCCCAATCTTGCTTAATCTTAAATAGAGGATAATTATCCTGTTGTAATAGTAAATTATAAATTTTCCCGATAAAACCTTTCACTAAAGGGTTCATTTTTAAAATAGTGGCTAACAGGTCAGAATCTTGTATATATGGAAAATTACTTAAATATTGTAAAAAATGTCTGACCTGAAGATATTGCAAAAAGTGTGAGTATGAAAGAGAGTATTTAGTTACTAATTTCTCAAAGGACATCAATTGGCTTTCTTGAAACAAATCCATAAAGGAATAAATTCCTTTTCCTTCAAAGAGAAAAGGTAGGATCACTAAGTGAAGGTTTAAATAAATAGTTTCGATAAATTAAACTAAGAAGTTTAAATTTTCTAAGGTTAAAAAACTTACGAAACCGGTACCAAATTCGTAATGACTGTTTAATCATAGGATTTGCGGTGAACCCGCCTCCATTTGCGGTCGGCTTGGGACACTCGTGGTGGAGTTCACTTCCGCTTTAAATGTACCCAATTATTAGGCCTCTACGGCCATCTGTGGCAATGAATTCCACAGACTCATTACCCTCTGACAAAAGAAATTCCTCATCTCTGTAGTAAGTAGGTGTCCCTCTAAATTGAGGTTGTGCTCTTCAGTCCTAGACTCCCCCAGTGTAGGAAACGTGTCAGTGATAATAAACCTGATTCTGATACATACAATCTTATTCAAATGTTTTCAGAGGAGAATTTCATCTATATGATCAGACTACAGGTGATTTAAAGTTCAAAGTAAACTTATTATCAAAGTACATATATCATCATATTTATTTATGGCATCCGTTAGTCTCATGAGACCATCAATTTGTGCCTTGGAAGGTTTCCAGGACGCAGGCCTGGGCAAGGTTGTATGGAAGACCAGCAGTTGCCTATGCTGCAAGTCTTCCCTCTCCACGCCACCGATGTTGTCCAAGGGAAGGGCATTAGGACCCATACAGCTTGGCACCGGTGTCGTCGCAGAGCAATGTGTGGTTAAGTGCCTTGCTCAAGGACACATAGGCTGCTTCAGCCAAGGCTCGAACTCGCAACCTTCAAATCACTAGACGAACGCCTTAACCACTTGGCCACACACCAACACATCATATACAACCCTGAGATTAATTTTCTTGCAGGCATTCACAGTAAATACAAAGAAAACAATAATACATATCAAAAACATGAGATGAAAAGGCCTTGAAAGTGAGTCCATAGGTTGAAGGGACAGTTCACTATTGGCGTGAGTGAAGTTATCCCCTTTGGTTCAAGAGCTTTATTGATGGTTGAGGGGTAATAACTGTTCCTGAACTTGTGGTGAAGATCCTGAGGTTCTTGTAACTCCTTCCTGATGGCAGCAGCAAGAAGAGAGCATGCCCTGGATGGTGGGGGTCCTTGATGATAGATGGTGCTTTCCTACGATAGTGCTCTGTGTAGATGTGCTCAATGGTGGCGAGGACTTTACCCACAATGGACTATCTCTGTAAAGTTACTGGAGAAGAGTTTTGATATAGGTGAGATCCAATCTTCCAATTAGCTGACAATCACCATGTTTTATTTGATGTCTTTATGCTGGTTGGTATTTGGTCCAGTTTGCTAACAGTTTCGTTCACCTAATCTGTGTGCTCCTGTCTCCTAGGCTGGCTGCTGCACTGAACTCAGAGTACTGGAGATCAACTCCGAGATCAAGCAGACTAATCCCTTCTTCCCGTTGTGCCTTGAGATGCTACAGACTGGCTGCCCCAAACTACAGGTACTTGGGGTGTTGAGGGTGATGGCACTGTAACATAGCGGTTAGTGTAATGTAATTACAATGCTAGTGACTCGGGTTCAATTCCCACCACTGTCTGTATGGAGTTTCTGTAGCATTGTGGGTTTCCTCTGCGTGCTCTGGTTCCTCCCATATTCTGAAGACTTATGGGTTAGTGGGTTAATTAGTCACAGGAGTCTAATTGGGTGGTGTGGGCTTGTGTTAAGGTGCTTTATTTCTAAATGAAAATAAAATTACTGCCTGTCTATTGAACTCTCTTTCAATAACCCCTCATTCATAAAGAACACCCTTGCCTGTCGATTTACATTCCACCTACAAAGGCTGAGGGGAGACCTATTGAAGTTTATAGCAACAAAAGATTCTGCAAGTGCTAGAAATCTTGAGCAATACAAAGAATATGCTGGAGAAACTCAGCAGGTCAGGCAGCATCTATGGAGGGGAATACAATTATAACATTTGGGCTGAGACCCCTCATCAGATGAAACGTTGATCATTTATTCAGCTCTGTTGATGCTACCTTATCCTTTCAGTTCCTCCAGCATTTTGCATGTGTTGGAAGTTACAAAAATTACAAGGGGTATACAGTATATATAAGGTAGACATCTTCCCCCTCCCCCCCCCAGTATTTTTTAACAGGCATCCATTAGTCTCCTGAGACCATGGATTTGTGCCTCGGAAGGTTTCCAGGGCGCAGCCCTGGGCAAGGTTGTATGGAAGACCGGCAATTGCCGATGCTGCAAGTCTCCCCTCTCCACGCCACCGATGTTGTCCAAGGGAAGGGCACTAGGGCCGATACAGCTTGGCACCAGTGTCATTGCAGAGCAGTGTGTGGTTAAGTGCCTCGCTCAAGGATACAACACTCTGCCTCAGCCAAGGCTCAAACGAGCGACCTTCAGATCACTAGACAAATGCCTTAACCACTTGGCCAACCCCACCACCCCGCCAGCATAGAATGTCAAATATCACCAGTTCAGGAACAGTTATTAGCCCTCAACCAACAGGCTCTTGATCCGAAGAGGATAACCCCATCACTGAACTATTCCCACTATCTGTGGACAACAGGAATTCTGCAGGTGCTGGAAATTCAAGCAACACACATCAAAGTTGCTGCTCTATCCATTCTAGCATAGAGTTATGGGCTGAGTGCAGGTCGGTAGGACTAGGTGAGAGTAAGAGTTCAGCACGGACTAGAAGGGCCGAGATGGCCTGTTTCCCTGCTGTAATTGTTATATGGTTATATAGTATCTTTCCTGTAACACCATGGGCTCTTCTCGTGTTTAGCAGTCTCAATTGCTCATTATGTTTACTTTAATTTGGTATTGTGGTTGTCATAGCCATGATGGCTAAAGGGTTTGTGCCTGTGCTGCGTTGTCCTATATTGTAGAAATGCATCACATCACCTTGCACCGAAGCAAGCCTTTTTGCTCCCGTACTGATCAGGAGGGCTCCCATTGTGTTACTGCCATTTAGCAGCACTTGGCTTGTGGTTTTCTATGCTAGGGTGATTCAGGTGCTCAAATCCTTTGATATATAGAAGTTACTGTCTGTGCTAACTTGCCTCTTTGCAGTAAACCAGCTACTGCCAGTCTTTAACCAATTGTGTCATTTAGTGCAGGTCCTAAGACTGCTGAATCTGGCCTGGTTCCCAAGGGTTTCCACAATGATCGTTTCCCCTGAGGTCGGCTTCTCTGAGTTGGAGGAGCTGTGCTTGGCCACCTCATGCTCGCTGGTCACAGATGAGGTTCTGGTAAAGCTGCTGCACCTGTCGACCAAGCTGCGGAGCTTGGACCTCTGAGGTTGTTATCGGATCACACCGGCGTCGCTACAGCTTCTGCCCTGCCAAGGTAGGGAGAACTGTCTCTCTCCTCTGTTTGATTCGTCTCTGAGGATTTGTGTGTCATGAGAGACTTTTATAAAAATGTAAGACACAATTATTTGGTCTCAAATATGTCAAATTGTCACTGAGTGCATTGAGGTAAAACAATAACAGTTCAGAATAAAGAGTCATGGTTCCAGAACACATTCCACACAATCAGGAAAGCTCAGGGCTCATACGTCCAAGGATAAATTAGCTCGTTATTACTCATATAGATCCTGTATGTGATAGATGTCATTCTGAGACAGCTTCATTAACTCATATGTTTTGGTCATGCCCTTTGTGAAGAAATATTGGGATGACATCTTTGATATTATTTCAACTGTTTTGAATGTTGATCTACAACCTCATCCTATTACTGCAATCTTTGGTTTACCAGGGATAGAACAACGTCATCTGATCTCCTCGGCTTGTCGGATGGTTGCTTTTGTTACACTAATGGCTAGAAGATCCATATTATTGAATTGGAAAGAGATTAAGCCTCCTACTACATTTCAATAGTTTTCTCAAACTATGTCTTGTTTAAATTTAGAAAAAACATTAGAAGCGTCATTTACGACCCTTCTATTAAATTTGAAGAGATTTGGAGACCATTTATTCAATACTTTCATATGATGTAATTTGACCCTTTCCAATTCTGTTTTGTTACTTCAATGTACGGAGAGAGGAGCAGAGTTAACGACACTAATGGTCTTATCTGAGGTATCATAATAGCCCATTCTTTTTAAAACGCAAACAACAGGAATTCTGCAGATGCTGGAAATTCAAGCAACACACATCAAAGTTGCTGGTGAATGCAGCAGGCCAGGCAGCATCTCTAGGAAGAGATACAGTCGACGTTTCAGGCCGAGACCTGACGAGTGTATGGTCCTGACGAAGGGTCTCGGCCTGAAATGTCGACTGTACCTCTTCCTAGAGATGCTGCCTGGCCTGCTGCGTTCACCAGCAACTTTGATGTGTGTAGCCCATTCTTTTTCTTTTTTTTCTTTAATTTAGTTTAGTTTTCTTCTAGTTGGTTTAGGTTTTTTTTGTTTTGGGGTGTACACATATATTTTTTCTTTTTTCATGATATTTTTATATTTTCACTTTATATTTTCCTATTTTCCTGTTTGTACTTTTTGAGATTTTGGGAGGCTCATTAATTATGTGTCAACTGAATTTATACTCGTATAAACTATTTATCAATAGTGTAATCCCAATTGCCAACTGAGTTTATACTTGTATAAACTATTTATCAATAGTGTAATCCCAATTGCTCTGTATCTATTTTCTGTAATGTTTATGATGCTGAAATTAATAGAAAGATTGAAAAGGAAAGCTCACTGATTTTCTGAGGAGGCTGACGAGAGCTGCAGTATGCACATCTATACTCACATCATTCTCCAGATGCATCATTGCATGGTACGGAAACTGCACTGCTGCAGACAGAAGGGTTCTACAACTGGTAGTCAAAACTGCCCAGCGTATCACTGGCACCATCAAGGACATGTATATAGAAAGAGTCAGTAGCATCATGAAGGCTCCCACCCACCTTGCTCGTGGACTGTTTGTCCCACTCCCATCAGGGACGAATCTACGTAGCATCCACACCAGGACCACCAGGCTCAAAAACAGTTACTTTCCCCAAGTACTAAGGCTGATCAACACCTCCACCCACTAACCCACCCCTCCACACCCCCCAACCACCATCATATCCTGTCAGTCACCTTATGTACAGACACTCCTGTGTCTGGCATCATTTTACGGGCATGCATGTAATCTATATATCAAAGCTAGCTATGTATTTATCTTTATTGTGGTTTTTTTATTATTGTGTTCTTTATCTTAGAGTTTTTTCATATGTGTAATGGAAAAGCTACAGAGAAAAGCAGGTAAACAGATCACAACGAGGTAGATTGTGAGGTCAATTGTCTATATTATTGTACAAGGGAGTCCATTCAAGACTCTGATAACAGTGGGATAGAAGCTGTCCTTGAGCCTGTTGGGAGAGGGGAGAAGAGAGAATGCCTGGAGTGGGTGGTGTCCTTCTGCTTTACTGAGTCAGCAAGAAGTGCGGACAGAGTCCACGGTTTCTGTGATGTGCTGAACTGTATCCACAACTCTCTGCAGTTTCTTGCAGCCGTGGGCTCAAGACAGCTTCTACCCTGCAGTAATAAGACTATTAAACGGTTGCATAGTACGATAAGATGAACACTTGACCTCACAATCTACTGTGTTATGGTCTTGCACCTTATTGTCTAGCTGCACTGCACTTCCTCTGAATGCAACACTTTATTCTGCATTCTGTTATTATTTTCCATTGTTCTACCTCAATGCACCGTGTAATTAAATGATCTGCATGAACAGAAGACGAGCTTTCACTGTACCTCAGTACATGTGACGATAATAAACCAAAACCAGTACATGTGGGGAGAGCAAACATAAGGAAAGTTGGATCTTACTGAATGGTGGAACAGACTTGAGGGGCCGAATGGCCTGCCCCTGACAATCTGAGGCTAACGAGCCAAAGTGATTTCTTTTGAAGCTCAGCAGGTCAGGCAGCACGTATGGAAAAGAGTCAACAGTCAACGTTTTGGGCCAGGACCCTTCCTGAAATGTTGACTATTCCTCTCCTTAGATGCTGCTTGACCTGCTGAGCATAATTTCCAGCATCTATAGAATCTCTTGGGTTCTCTCTGCTTGTTCTACCACTAGACCTCTGGCTGTTGTTCCTGGGACGAGACTATAGCACACTACAGCTGGCTAAGCAAGGCTCACAGCAAATAGCTCTGAAGTGGAGACACTCTTTGGAGGTGCTGGATATCAGTGGTCAGTTCTACAAAGGGAAGGAACTTGAGCTAACCATGGAGATCCTGGCAGGGACTGAGGGCAATGTCATCCTATGCTCCCTCAACCTGGCTGGGATAAAAGTCACCCTGGATGCTGTCAGGTAGTCATCAGTGTGGTATATTTGCTATATTGTAGATCTGAAGTGTGAAAAGACCAATTAATATCAGAGACTACAGAACACCACAGCACAGTACAGACCCTTCAGCCCATGATGTGGTGCAACTTTTTAATGTGCTCTTGAAGATCAATCTAACCCTTCTCTTCCATATAGCCCTCCATTTTTAAACATAGAACATAGAAGAGTACAACACAGGATCAGGCACTTCAGCCCACAATGTTTTGCCGAACCAGCTAAAAAGCAAATTAAAAACACCCAAACACTAATTCCTCCTACCTATATAGCATGTCCTATGCCTCCACCTTCCTCACATCCGTGTGCCTGTCCAAGCATCTCTTAAGAGACTCTAATGTATTTGCCTCTACCACCATACCAGGCAGCACATTCCAAGCATCTACGACTCTGAGTAAAAAATCTTACCCCTCACATCCAGTTTGAACCTACCCCCTCACCTTCAAGGCACGTCCTCTGGTATTAAACATTTCAATTCTGAGAAACAGATGCTCTCTGTCTACTCTATCGAAGTCTCTTATAATCTTATTAACTTCTATCAGATCTCCCCACAGCCTCTGCTGCTCCAGAGAAAACTACACTTATCTAGCTTGTCGTGATAGCACATGCCCTCTGAACCAGGCAGAGTCCTGGTAAACATCTTCTACACCCTCAACATCTTTCCTAGTGGGGCAAACAGAATTGTACGTAATACTCCATGTGGCCGAACCAGAGTTTTATGAAGTTACAACATAACCTCTTGACTTTTGGACTCAGTGCCTTGACTAATAAAAGCAAGTGTTCCATAAGCCGCCTTAACCACCTTAATCGGCCTGTGTAGCTTAATTCTATACTCTCACTGTGTAGGACCTCTTCCCCCTTTCTGCCTATGTAGTTGGTGCCAATATGCAACAGGACCTCTAGCTGTTCACCCTCCCCATTGAGAATATCCTGCAGATGCTCTGATATGTCCTGGACCCTAGCAACCGGGAGGCAACACACGATCTTGGTGTTTCTTTTGAAGCCACAGAATCTCCTTTCTGTCCCCCAACTATTGGGTCCCTATAACTACTGCACTGCCTGACTTTACACTTCCCTGTTGAGCCTCAGAGCCGGCCACACACCCACCAGCCTGGCTGCTGCTGCTGTGCCCCAGTGGATGTCTCTCCACCCCCAACCCAACCCCTTGCAGTATCCAAATAGGTATACTTGTTGCTGAGGACAATGGCCACAGGACGCTCTGCACATACTTCCTAATCCTCTTACTCCTCACGGTGGTTACCCATCTACTGTCCGAAGCCTGTACTCTGGGTCTGACTACCTCTTCAAAAGAGTCAGCTTTAGTATCTTCAGCCTCCCAAATGATCCCAAGAACATCCAACTCCAGTTCCAGCTCTTTGGCCCAGTCAGTTGGACACTGAAGTTGGGTGCACTTCCTGTAGGTGTAGTCGTCAGGGAAACTGTCAGGTGTCCTGAATATCCACATCTGACAGGAGGAGCATTCCATCCTGACTCCTCTATACTAAAGAAAAGGCTATCTCTTCTGATCTGTGCCTCCGCCTGCGTGCGTACACTGAAAACTGTTAAGCCAAAGCCTTCCTATCACTGGCGTACTGGCATCTCTGCTTGACCCTTGATTTTATTTGCAGCTGAGTTTTGTTTTGGCCTCTGATACCAACACTTATCACGTTGTGCTGCCAGTAAAGCCCAGCCTTACCCGAATCTGCTCCTTTTATACTCCTTTTTTCTCTCTCTCCTGACGTCTGTATCGCTCCAACACTGACACTCACACTCAATGTGCCTGAGCCACCGAAATTTTTTTTTCTTTTATTCATGTGGCTATCATAGAGGCTCTTAAATTCCCAAATGTATCTGCCTCTACCACCACCCCACCACCCCTGGCAGTGTATTCCATGCACCCACCACTCTGTTTTTTAAAAGAAACTTACCCCTGACATTCCTCAATACTGTTCTCCAATCACCTGAAAATCTTGCCTCCTCAAATTAGCCCTTTCCTCCTGGGAAAGTGTCTCTGGCTGTCCACTCGATCTATGCCTGATATCATCTTGTACACTTTTATCAGGTCACTTCTCATCCTCATTTGCTCCAAAGTGAAAAGCCCTCGCTCACTAGACCTTGCCTCATGTGACATGCTCTCTAATCTAGGCAGTGTCCTGGTGAATCTCCTCTGCACCCTCTTTAAAGCTTCCGCATCCTTCCTCTACTGAGGCACCCAGAATTGAACACAATACTCCCAAGTGTGGTCTAATCAAAGTTCAAAGTAAATTTATGATCAAAGTACATATATATCACCGTATACAACCCTGAGATTCATTATCCTTTTGGCAACTTCAATAACCATAATAGAATCAATGAAAGACCACACCAGCAGCATGGATAAACAGTGTTTAAAAGGCAAATACAAAAGAATAAAAGGAAATAATTATATAAATAATAAATTTCGAGAACATGAGATGAAAAGTCTTTGAAAGTGACTCCATAAGTTATGGAAACAGGTCAGTGTTGTGGTGAGTGAAGTTATCTCCTCTGGTTCAAGAGCCTGGTGGTTGAGGGACAGTAACTGTTTCTGAACCTGGTGGTGTGTGTCCTGAGGCTCCTGTACCACCTTCCTGATGGCACCAGTGAGAACAGAGCATGGCCTGGGTGGCAGCAGTCCTTGATGGGTACTGCTTTCCTGCAACAGTTCTCTGTGTAGATGCACTCAGTGGTTGGGAGGGCCATACCCGTGATGGACTGGGCCATATCCACTACTTTTTGTAGGATTTTCCACGCAAGGGCATTCCATACCAGCCTGTGATGCAGCCGGTCGATATACTCTCCACTGCACATCTATGCCAAATGTTTTCAAACTTCTAAGTGGAGGTACTGCCGTGCTTTCTATGTAATGACATTTACGTACTACTTTTAATGAGATCTCCCCTCATTCTTCTAAACTTCAGCTAGTACAGCCATCAAACACTCCCGATGGATTAACCTTTTCATTTCCAGGATCATTCTCATGAACCTCCTCTGGACCCTTTCCAATGCCAGCACACCCTTTCTTAGATAAGGGGCCTAAAACTGCTCACGATACTCCAAGTGCAGTCTGACCAATGCCTTATAGACCTCAGCATTACATCCTTGCTTTTTATATTCTAGTCCTCTCCAAATGAATGTTAACATTGCTTTTGCTTTCTTTATGGTCTATGGCTATTTCGCTATACATGTGACAAATAAAGTTAATCTTTTCTTAATTCAGTTCAAAGGTCAAGTTTAATGTCAGAAATGTATACAGTATACATCCTGAAATGCTTTCTCGTCACAAGAGCCTGCCTTTCATTACCACAGTTCTCTCAGGAAATGTTTCTGTTTGTTGCTTTAGGTCTGTGGAGAGAGGTTTGATTTTTCTCTTTCTCTGTTCTCCAGGGTGGTGGTGAGCAGCTGCTCACAACTCAGCTACCTGAACCTTACATCCTGTTGCTGTCTGCCCCAGGACCTAAAGCGCATCTACCAAGGCCAGCATGAGATCAGCCAGTTGATCAACCTCTTGCTGAGTGGCAGCGTAGGTGAGCAGCAACCCACTGGGGACCACAGGCCGCGGGGAGAGGCTGACAGCTAAAGGCTCTGCTCATTAGACACCAGGAACAGCTGCAGCCCAATGGTAGAAACAAAGGGTGCTGTCATAGGCGTGCCTTCATAAAGTTTTTATGTAGAATTATGCTCCTTCCTTAAAGTTCAAAGCACTATCAATAAAGAAAGCAAAAAAATATATCGACTGCATTGTGCCGGGGCCTGGGACTGCCGAGATGTATTCTAGGTACAGCTTGGAACTACTCTGGGCTGCGGTCTGCAGCATTTATTGTTCCAAACCAAACCTGGGCTGAAGTCAATTTGCTGCAAAATACTGAAAAGAGTTCCTGATTCCTGATCTACATCTTGAGCAGACCATATGTTGTGCTCTGAGCCTGCAGTTTGCCTGCCTTGTGAGGGAGCTGGGCAGACGTTGCAAGGCAGATGCAATTCATAAAGGAAGCTTGGGCAAGTCGGATGTTAAGGGGGACAGGTTTGGCCAGTTGAGGGTTTCCTGAGGCAATACGTGATCATGAACTGCAGCGTGACAGTGAGAGGTGATCTCCCGCTCTCAGACCAGCGAACTGGTTCACGCTTCATCAGTCACTAAATGTAAACTACACCTTGACTGTGGAGAGTAGCCACCTGTATATGGTTAAACAGTTTGGTCTAGGCACTACAGGAGATAAAACATCTATTGCCTTAAGGTTTTTCCATTTCCTTTACATTCCCCGGACCCCAGCATCATACAGTCCACTCTCCAAGGTGCTCTGATGGTTTTCTAGGTTGTGCCTCAACTGGATGGGTCTTTTAATTTTACTTCCTCGTAAGAAACTTCTTGGTTGCTCTTTTTCTTGGAGCGCTTTTTGGTGTTTGTTTTTTTAAGATAGTCTTTGTGGTGCCACATGGTGCAGTTTCTTACTTCCTGGCGTCGTGTAGAACTTGCCTCACTATCTTCTCATTGATATACTGATTAAGGACCTAGTCAAAGGAACTGGTTCCAAATGTCCTAATCGTTGAGTATTGGGATTCACTATTAACGTTCAGTGAACTGCTGCGTGGAAATAACATAGAAAAGCACAGCGCAGTACAGGCCCTTCAGCCCACAACCTATCAACCTACTCCTTTCTCTCCTACATAGCCCTTTATTTTCTATCATCCCTGTGCTTATCTAAGGGTCTCTTAAATATCCCAAATGCATCTACCTCTTCCACCAACCCTGATGGGGCATTCCACGGACCTACCACTCTGTTTAAAAAAACACACACAAGCAAACAATCTCTGACATCCCCCTATACTTTCCTCCAGTCACCTTAAAATTAAGTCCCCTTATATTAGCCATTTCTGCCTGTCCTTTCTCTCAATGCCTTTAGCATTGCTGTACACCTGCAGCAGGTCACTTCTCATCCTCCCTCACACCAGAGAGAAAAGCCCTACCTCACTCAACCTGTCCTCATTAGGCAAGCTCTCTGATCCAGGCAGCATCTCTTCTGTTTTCTATCTAAAAACTCCACATCCTTTTCAGGCAACCAGAACTGAGCACAATACACAATAAGCAGGATTTTATAGAGCTGCAACGTTACATCGCAACTCTTGAAATCAATCCTCCAACTAATAAAGGCCAACACACTATACGCCTTCTAATTCAACCCTATCGACTTGTGCAGCAACTTTGAGGGATCTACAGACATGGACCATGAGATCCCTGTTGAGGGAATCCTTAACACCACTAAGAATCTTACCATTAATCCTGTACTCAGCCTCCAAGTTCGACCTTCCAAAGTGAATCACTTCACACTTTTCTGGATTGAACTCCCATCTCCAAAATTACATTACTGGAAATCCTTGATGCCAGTGTTGGATGTATCTGTGTTTGTATTACATCCATGACTAATGGTCCAAGCCCAGCAGAAAACCCTGGAAAATGGCACCAGCAGGAACCCTACATATTCTGGGGCTCTTTGCATACACAGCAGGAACTTTTCATTAGCTAACACTGAGAGTCCAGAAACACACTTGGTGTTGCTCAGGCCAGGATTCCAAAGCCTACTTTAAAACTATTGTAATTGTCACTGTAACTGAGTCGATGTCAGCCCATTGCCTCCGCTCATTTGGAACATAGGCAGTTTCCATGTAACCACCTTTCCCTTGCCAAAATCTAGAAGGAAAGGTTTAAGGTGAGGGGAAGGATTTAAAAGTGACCTGAGAGGTGACTTCTTCACTGGGGTTGGAATGAGGTGCCAGAGGAAGTAGGTATGTTAACATTTGGATAAGTGTGTGGATTGGAATTGTTTAGAGCAAGTGCACCCATCCTAGGGTCCATGGACCCCTTGGTTAATGGGTAGGGTAATAACAGTTGGGAACTCCTGGTTCAGAAGGATGTGGGCTAAACATCGGCAAATGGAACTAGCTTGTTGTGGGCATAGATGTGTTGGATTGAAGGGCCTGGTCCCATGCTGAATCACTCTTAAAAGAAGCTGAAAGCACATTCAATGATCTTGCTGGTATATCTGAAGTAGGAATATGCATTGTGAAATGTGCTATTTCTGCACACTGGTGCGAGCTCTTTGGTTTTTGACTCAGGGCTATTACTAATAACCTTGTAAAATGCTCTTGTTTTTTAACCCTGTTATTGCATGGAGTGGTTGTAAAGTGCAGCCACAGTAATCGGTCGAAGGGCAGCCTACCCAAGGTCCCACTACAGAGGCAGTGCATTTTGTTCAGTCCACAGGGTGGTGAGCAGGTCGCTTGCATTTGTTCTGCTCATTCAAGAGTCTTCAGCCTCTACCCCCTTTGCATTGTATAGGTACTGCCGTAAGTACCGTCCTCCGCAGGTGCAACTGGTCACCTGGTCTGGGCCAGAGACCCGCTTTAATCAGCAGCTCCTTCCTTTTTGATGAGTACGTATTGAGAAACGGATGGCTGCCTTTCTGTGTTGTGAAAGGGAAAGCACTGGCCTTTGCTATGGTGCTTAAATCATGGTTTATTACAAAAAATGTAATAAATGTAAAGGTGGGAGGGAGGAGAAGATGGCGGCGCGACGCAGCGCGCGGCCATTCCGTATGAATATCGATATGTGTAACTAGGGGTGCCGTGCATCAATCCGGATTTGATGGGGACAGCCGTGAAGTGCAGAGGAACATCTGGAGTAACTTCTGAAATGCCTGCTTCGCTGCCGCTGCTACTGTGCGATCGAGAATCTCCGGAGACGAAGGCCCCAAATCCTCGGCTTTGCGTATCGCCTGTTGCCGGGGCCGGGGTCGAAACGCTCGGCAGAGGTGGTGCTCAGTGCTCGGTGTCAAATAGGTGGTTGGAGGCTTGGAGTTTTTCGGATGGACTCGGAGTCAGATGCTTCCGGGATGCTGCATCGTGAAGTTGGCGGCGCTGGGGGTTTACCGTCTGCGTGAGATGATGGGACTTTCGATAGACTCTGAGATTTTTACTGTGCCATGGTCTGTTCTTATCAAATTACAGTATTGCTTTGCACTGATGTAACTATATGTTATAATTATGTGGTTTTTGTTAGTTTTTAAGTCGGTTTGTCATGTGTCTTCAGCATATTCTGGAAAAACATTTTTATCATTTCTTAATGCATGCATTACTAAATGACAATAAAAGCGGACTGCGTGTCCTCATAATCATAATAATAAAGTGTGAATTTTTAACTATTGTGATGAAACATTTGGGGGCTTTTGCCAGCTTTCGGTCTCAGGAAAAGGTGCCTTTTCTCAGCTGAGCCACAGCCTCAGCATGGGGATAAGTTGGATTCTCACTGCAGCTGCTGAGCTTGGCCAAGTCAGACACGTGGGTCTTTCCACTGATCTCTATGGCCCAGCCTTCTACTGAAGGGAGGATGAGTCCAGCTGAAGCTCTTCCCACTGCTGTTCTAGCAACCCAGTGAGCAAACTCCTTTACTTGGTGGTCGTGTTCTACTGGTCAGTGTTTAATAGCAGGAGGTATAATCCCCGCAAGTAGTTTTCTACTCTGGTGGTGGTGGGTGTCACAGGAAGCAACAACTCATCCGCAACTGATGAACCAGTGCTTGGTGCTTTAACAAGCTGGCAAATGCTTTTGTTTTATGAAAATGTTTGTGGACTCTTATTGATAGTGGTTATAAACTACTGCCATATGCAAGTGTGGACATGCAATGAAATATTTGTTAAAGCCGATGTTTATTGTGACCTATAATTTTAACAGACAATAAATGATATAAAAGATTTAATGAGCAAATTTGTGTGATGCCATTTTATTATGACGATGGATCCTTAAGATTGTCATAGCTGGTGGGGATGCTCCCAATGGCGTACGTCTCAAATAGCCTCTGAAATCCAAATCCAGCTCCTGCCCTTCATGTGTGGCTTAGCTACTAAGCCTGGCAGAACTGTTTCTACCGGCAGGAGGAAGGGCAAAGGCAAGTTACTGGTGCCTTAAAACCAATCACTTCAGGCAGATGGAACTTGTCAGCTGTGGTTGACATCTATCTAGAAGGAAAACACTGACCTCAAACCTCAAGCTTCAGGAGTAAGCACAGAGCTGGAGTCCCTAGGTCAGTAGTATGTTGAGTTCACCACTGACCAGCAACTCCTGCAACACCACTGGTGCCAAACTGTATTGGTCCCTGCTGTTTCTTTAATGGCACCTACCTGTACATCTGGGTATATAACTGGGTGCTACCATTCTTCATTACTCTCCTAACAAAGACCATCATGCCCTTTCCCTTCCTCATTGCAACATTCATGCACCTGTTGGCTCTGACATTTGTGTTTCAGGCCACTTGGATATTCCAGCCTGTTTAATGAATACACTGCTTTTCAGTTTTGTGCACCAAAGTAAGTATTTTATTGCACCTGCCATATTCTCAAAGTAAATTTATCATCAATATATAATTACTACCTTGAGATTCATTTTCTTGTAAGCATTTATGGGAAAATAAAGAAACAATAGAATTTACAAAAAATATACATACAATGCCTATAAAAAGTATTTGACCAACCTCCACCCCCGGAAGTTTTCATGTTTCATTGTTTTACAACGTTGACTCACAGTGGATTTAATTTGGCTATTTTGACACCGATCAACAGAAAAACACTCTTTCGTGTCAAAGTGAAAACATAGCACTACAAAGTGATCTAAATTAATTACCCTAATTACTTTTTAGGCACTGTAAACAGACATGAATTGTTAAAAAATCCTTGAAAATGAGTGTTGGTTGTGGAATCAATTCAGGGTTGTGATGAATGAAGTTATCCACACTGGTGTAGGGTAACAAGTGTTTCTGAACCTGGTGGCGAGGGAGCCAAGGCTCCTGTACCTCCTGCACGATGGTAGAGCACAAGGCCTGGATAGTTAGTTTTGCTGTGACAGACCAGTTCAATTAGTTCCACGTCCCCATGATGTCTTCATGCATTCTCCTCTCCACTTATAATGACATGTCGATTTGTCTCATCAGAAAACTTAGAAACATGACAACTGAGCTTAGAGTAGATTAAAGGGTCAGCACAACATTGTGGGCTGAAGGGCCTGTACAGCACTATTATGTTCTATTACGCTAAGGGTTAACCACCGTAGCTGCCCACCCAGAAAGCTTACAGTGTTTCTATTTTGATTCGATTAGTGAATGTGAAATTAAAGCACATCAAAGCAACAAACAAATGGCAGTCTCTCACCACTAGGTGGCAGACTTTAGAACAGAAACCATAGCACAGGAACAGACCATGAAGCCAAATTAAACTAAATCTCTTCTACCTGTGCACAAATCATATCCCTTCAGTTCCTGAATGTTTGTTTTAACAATCTCAACACCAATTTTTGTGTTTTTTGAAAAAAAGATGTGTGGGGCAAGTAAAGTTTTTCCCCCATCTCAACTCAAATGCATTTCCTCTAGTACTTAACATTTCTTCCATGAGTAAAAGTTTCTGACCATCTACTCCATGTTTCTTAATTTTATAAACTTGCATCAGGTCACTCCTTAGCCTCTGACACTTCAGAGGAAACAACCCATGTTTGTCAAACCTCTCACCAACACACACACAGCATCCTAGTAAACGTCTTCCACACCCTTTCTTTCCAAAGCTTTCCATTCCATCCTGTAATGAGGCAACCAGAACTGCACAATACTAATCAAACTTTTAGACCAGAAGACATAGGTGCAGAATTAGGCCATTCCACTGACTCAGCTCTGCCATTCTATTATGATTGATTTATTATCCCTCTCAACCCCATTCTCCTGTCTTCTCCCCGTAACCTTTAATGCCCTAACTAATCAAGAACCTACCAATCTTCACTTCTGTGGCAGTGGCAAAAGGAATTCCTGCTCATCTGTTTTAAAGTGATGACCTTGTACATCTGCGCCATGATTTCCTCTTATATTCAGTTTTCCAACTAGTGAAGGCAAGCATTCAATACACCTTTACCATCCTATCTACTTGCATGATCACTTTCAGGAAGTTTTGCATTTGGACCAAAGGTCCCTCTGTATATCAATGCTGTTAAGGGTCCTGGTGTTAACTACACACTTTCCCCTTATATTTGATTTTCCAAAAAGCAACACCTCACATTTGTCCAGATTAAGTTCCACCTGCCGTTTCTCCACTCATAACAGGTCTACCTCCTGCTGTATCCTTTTGACAACATACTACACTATCCACCGCTCCAATCTTTGTGTTGTCTGGTGGAATTTGTGCCTTTTTGAGAGCCCAGTTCAGTGTGGGGAGTAAAACAGGGATTAACTCATTTCTAAACTCTTTATAACACTCTGCCGTATATCCATCTGATCCTGGTGACTTGCTTAATTTAAGCCTACCAATTGTAGTTTTTAGTTCAGCTTCAGTTATGTCAGCAGTCATCGTTCTATTTTGTTCTTCGCTTAAAGTGGGTAACTCTAGAGAATTCAGGAAAGTGTCAATTTAGGTTATGCTTCCCCCGGAACTTTGGAATATAGAGTTTTGTAAAACACTTCAAAAGTTTCTTGAATTTTACTTAGCTTATTTTTTTTTTATCATTTTTGTCCTTGGATCCCTAATTCTATGAATTGTATTTTTTACTACCTTTTTCTTTAGTTTCCACGCCAGTATTTTCATTGACTTCGATCCACTTTCATAATGTCTCTGTTTCAGAAACATTAAATTTTTCCTGATTTCTTGAGGAGCCAAACTATTAATTTCATTCCTAATTTTTAAAATTTCCTCTAATGTATCCTGTGCCAAATTCAATTTGTTTTTTTCTAGCTCCTTCAGCCTGTTTTGTAATTCCTCTCATGTTTTATTCCTCATTTTTTTTCTTATATGAAGATATCGCTATAATTTTCCCTCTTAAGACAGCCTTCAGAGTATCCCATAGAATGGGAGGTGAAACTCTCCATTATCATTGCATTCTAAGTAAAGACCAATTTCTTTTTTAATTTGTTCCTTAAAGTAGGAATCATTGAGTAGACTTGAATTTAGTTTCCAAATAGTATTCTTTAGTTGTAGGTCAAAATCAACAGATAAATGTATAGGTGTCTGGTCACTTACATCTATTGTCCCAATTTCACAGGTGTTTATTTTGTCTTTGTCTTTTCCAAACGTCATGAAATAGTCTATTCTTGTATATACAGAATGGGGGGGGGGGGCGCAGAATAATGAGTGTAATCCCTTCTGTCGGGGAAAAGGTCCCTCCATAAATCAATTAAACCAACATCCTCAAAAACTCTCTTATGTAAGGATTTTGTTTCATAGGTTTTTCTATTGGAAGAGTCTAACGTTGGTTGTAATTGTAATTTTCAGTCTCCCCCACATACCAAGAGACCTTCTGTTTCCGTTACCATAATATTAGGAATTTTCTGGAAGAAACTAATACCACTTCCTGGGGGTGCATATAGATTCAATAAAGTAACTGGATTTCCATCTATATTCCCCCTTACCAGAATATACCTGCCCTCCTTATCTCCTATTTCGAATACTTTTTTCAAAATTTAGCTTGCTTGAGATGAGAATAGCAACTCCTCTCCTATGTCCTGATTTATATGAGGAGAAAAACAAATTAGTGAAACCCATTCTCTTTAATTTTCCATGCTCATTATCACTTAAGTGAGTTTCCTGTAAATATACTAGATGGGCTTCTTCTTTTTTCATTTTGGATAGAATTTTACTGCGTTTGATTGGATTTAACAGCCCATTGACATTAAAAGAAATGAATTTTACTTTGTCCTTAGTCGTGTGTACTTATCTGTCAATATATCATTGAAATTAGCAGAATAAAACAATCAATCTACAAATAAGAACCAAGAAATGCGAATAATAAAAAAGGCAACGAAGGTGTGATTGCAAGGCTGAGGTCTCTAGTAGATGACCCTGGGTTGAACTAGAGGAAACATCTAGCCGTGGGGGATAGCCCCTCCTCCCTGTGAGTTGGGGCTCCCATTACAATACCCATAAAAGTAAGTGAACAAGTCTATGCCCATTACACAGAAAAGATTTCCCTGTGTATTGCTCCCATATATATATATTCTCATTTTGGTGGGGAAAAAGGAGTGAATGAATGAAAGTTGGGTTATTTCTTCGGCAGCTTGAACGGGGCGCGACTGCGCAAGCACGTGAAGGTCGACCTGTGAGACAGCGGGAGAGTTTAAAAAGCGAGCAGATTAATGGAGCAGGTGAGCAGGCGATGGAGTAGTGGGAGACAGAGTAGAAAGGCTTTGGCTTGAGAGGCTTCGGCATGCAGAGGCTGAGGACGAGCTTGCTCCCAGTGAGGTAAGGCCAGGTAAGTTCCTTTAATTACTCTAATTAACTTAGGAGTAGGTAATGGAGGCAGCAGTTAGGGCAGTCGAGTGCTCCGTTTGCAGTATGCGGGAAGTCAGGGCGAGCACAATTGTCCCTGATGACTACACCTGTAAAAGGTGCGTCCAGCTGCAGCTCCTGACAAACCGAGTTGGGGCTGGATGAACTTTGGGTCATTCATAGTCATAGTCATAGTCATAGTCATACTTCATTGATCCCGGGGGAAATTTGTTTTCGTTACAGTTGCACCATAAATAATAAATAGTAATAAAAACCATAAATAGTTAAATAGTAATATGTAAATTATGCCAGGAAATAAGTCCAGGATCAGCCTATTGGCTCAGGTCTGACCCTCCAAGGGAGGAGTTGTAAAGTTTGATGGCCACAGGCAGGAATGACTTCCTATGATGCTCTGTGTTGCATCTCGGTGGAATGAGTCTCTGGCTGAATGTGCTCCAGTGCCCAACCAATATATTATGTAGTGGATGGGAGACTTTGTCCAAGATGGCATGCAACTTGGACAGCATCCTCTTTTCAGACACCACCGTCAGGGAGTTCAGTTCCATCCCCACAACATCACTGGCCTTACGAATGAGTTTGTTGATCCTGTTGGTGTCTGCTACCGTCAGCCTGTTGCCCCAGCACACAACAGCAAACATGATAGCACTGGCCACCACAGACTCATAGAACATCCTCAGCATCATCCGGCAGATGTTAAAGGACCTCAGTCTCCTCAGGAAATAGAGACGGCTCTGACCCTTCTTGTAGACAGCCTCAATGTTCTTTGACTAGTCCAGTTTATTGTCAATTCGTATCCCCAGGTATTTATAATCCTCCACCATGTCCACACTGACCCCCTGGATGGAAACAGGGGTCACCGGTACTTTAGCTCTCCTCAGGTCTACCACCAGCTCCTTAGTCTTTTTCACATTAAGCTGCAGATAATTCTGCTTACACCATGTGACAAAGTTTCCTACCGTAGCCCTGTACTCAGCCTCATCTCCCTTGCTGATGCATGAGGCAGAGGTAGAAATAGACAGGAGTTTCAGGGAGATAGTCACCCCTAAAAGTCAGGAGGCAGGTAGCTGGGTGACTGTCAGGAGAGGAAAGGGGAATAGACAGAATGAACAGAGCACCCCTGTGGCCGTTCCCATCAATAATAAGTATACCGTTTTGGATACTGTTGGTGGGGACGACCTACCAGGAACAAGTTGCAGTGGTCGCGTCTCTGGCACTGAGACTGGACCCTCAGCTCAGAAGGGAAGGAGGGAAAAGAGGAGAGCAGTAGTGATAGGGGATTCAATAGTTAGGGGGACAGATAGGAGGTTCTGTGGCAGAGATCAAGAATCCCGGATGGTCTGTTGCCTCCCTGGTGCCAGGGTCCGCGATATCTCGGATCGAGTTCTCGGTATTCTCAGGAAGGAGGGTTAGCAATCAGATGTCGTGGTTCGTGTAGGGACCAATGACATGGATAGGAAGAAGGAGGAGGTCCTGCAAAGAGAGTTTAGGGAGTTGGGTGCAAACTTGAAGGACGGGACCTCCAGGGTTGCAATCTCAGGATTGCTACCCGTGCCACATGCTAGTGAGGCTAGAAATAGGAAGATAATGCAGCTAAATACGTGGCTAAGGAGTTGGTGCAGGAGGGAGGGCTTCATGTTTCTGGACAATTGGGCCTTGTTCCAAGGAAGGTGGGACCTGTTCCTACAGGACGGGTTGCACCTGAACTGGAGGGGAACTAACATCCTTGCGGGAAGGTTTGCTAGTGCTGCTCTGGGGGGTTTAAACTAGATTTTCCGTGGGAGGGGAACCAGAGTGTTAGAGCAGATAATGAGGTGGAGGAAGATAAAGGTCATGCGAGAACTACAAGTATAGTACATGGAGTAAAGCCAGATCTAACATATAAAGAGGCTTTGAGGAAAGAGAAGCAGAATAAAGGGTGTAAAGGTAGTAAGGTATAAGGGCTAAAGTGTGTGTACTTCAATGCAAGAAGCATCAGGAACAAAGGTGATGAACTGACAGCTTGGATGCATACATGGAATTATGATGTAGTGGCCATTACAGAGACTTGGCTGGCACTAGGGCAGGAATGGATTCTCAATATTCCTGAATTTCAGTGCTTTAAAAGGGATAGAGTGGGGGGGAAAAATGGGAGAAGGGGTGGCATTAGTGGTCAGGGATACTATTACAGCTACAGAAAGGGCGGGTAATGTAGCAGGATCCTCTTTTCAGTCAGTATGGGTAGAAGTCAGGAACAGGAAGGGAGCAGTTACTCTGTTGGGAGTATTCTATAGGCCCCCTGGTAGCAGCAGAGATACCGAGGAGCAGATTGGGAGGCAGATCTTGGAAAGGTGAAAAAATAACAGGGTTGTTATCACGGGTGAATTTAACTTCCCTAATATTGATTGGCACCTGATTAGTTCCAATGGTTTAGACGGGGCAGCATTTGTTAAGTGTGTCCAGGATGGATTCCTGTCACAATATGTTGACAGGCCGACCAGGGGGAATGCCATACTAGATCTAGTATTAGGTAATGAACCGGGTCAGGTCACAGATCTCTCAGTGGGTGAGCATCTGGGGGACAGTGACCACCGCTCCCTGGCCTTTAGCATTATCATGGAAAAGGATAGAATCAGAGAGGACAGAAAATTTTTAATTGGAGAAGGGCAAATTATGAGGCTATAAGGCTAGAACTTGCGGGTGTGAATTGGGATGATGTTTTTGCAGGGAAATATACTATGGACATGTGGTTGATGTTTTGGGATCTCTTGCTGGATGTTAGGGATAAATTTGTCCCGGTGAGGAAGATAAAGAATGGTAGGGTGAAGGAACCATGGGTGACAAGTGAGGTGGAAAATCTAGTCAGGTGGAAGAAGGCAGCATATGTGAGGTTTAGGAAGCAAGAATCAGATGGGTTGATTGAGGAGTATAGGGTAGCAAAAAAGGAACTTAAAAAGGGGCTGAGGAGAGCAAGAAGGGGGCATCAGAAGGCCTTGGCGAGTAGGGTAAAGGAAAACCCCAAGGCATTCTTCAATTATGTGAAGAACAAAATGATGACAGGAGTGAAGGTAGGACCGATTAGAGATAAAGGTGGGAAGATGTGCCTGGAGGCTGTGGAAGTGAGCGAGGTCCTCAATGAATACTTCTCTTCGCTATTCACCAGTGAGAGGGAACTTGATGAAGGTGAGGACAATATGAGTGAGGTTGATGTTCTGGAGCATGTTGATATTAAGGGAGAGGAGGTGTTGGAATTGTTAAAATACATTGGGACGGATAAGCCCTCGGGGCCTGATGGAATATTCCCCAGGCTGCTCCACACGCTGAGGGAAGAGATTGCTGAGCCTCTGGCTAGGATCTTCATGTCCTCGTTGTCCACGGGAATGGTACTGGAGGATTGGAGGGAGGCAAATGTTGTCCCCTTGTTCAAAAAAGGTAGTAGGGATAGTCTGGGTAATTATAGACCAGTGAGCCTTACGTCTGTGGTGGGAAAGCTGTTGGAAACGATTCTTAGAGATAGGGTCTGTGGGCATTTAGAGAATCATGGTCTGATCAGGGACAGTCAGCATGGCTTTGTGAAGGGCAGATCGTATCTAACAAGCCTGATAAGAGTTCTTTGAGGAGGTGACCAGGCACATAGATGAGGGTAGTGCAGTGGGTGTGATCTACATGGATTTTAGTAAGGCATTTGACAAGGTTCCACATGGTAGGCTTATTCAGAAAGTCAGAAGGCATGGGATCCAGGGAAGTTTGGCCAGGTGGATTCAGAATTGGCTTGCCTGCAGAAAGCAGAGGGTGGTGGTGGAGGGAGTAAATTCAGATTGGAGGGCTGTGACTAGTGGTGTCCCACAAGGATCTGTTCTGGGACCTCTACTTTTCATGATTTTTATTAACGACCTGGATGTGGGGGTAGAAGGGTGGGTTGGCAAGTTTGCAGACAACACAAAGGTTGGTGGTGTTGTGGATAGTGTAGAGGATTGTTGAAGACTGCAGTGAGACATTGATAGGATGCAGAATTGGGCTGAGAAGTGGCAGATGGAGTTCAACCCGGAGAAGTGTGAGGTGGTACACTTTGGAAGGACAAACTCCAAAGCAGAGTACAAAGTAAATGGCAGGATACTTGGTAGTGTGGAGGAGCAGAGGGATCTGGGGGTACATATCCATAGATCCCTGAAAGTTGCCTCACAGGTAGGTAGGATAGTTAAGAAAGCTTATGGGGTATTAGCTTTCATAAGTCGAGGGACAGAGTTTAAGAATTGCGGGGTAATGATGCAGCTCTATAAAACTCTGGTTAGGCCATACTCGGAGCACTGCGTCCAGTTCTGGTCGCCTCACTATAGGAAGGATGTGGAAGCATTGGAAAAGGTACAGAGGAGATTTACCAGAATGCTGCCTGGTTTAGAGAGTATGCATTATGATCAGAGATTAAGGGTGCTAGGGCTTTATTCTTTGGAGAGAAGGAAGATGAGAGGAGACATGATAGAGGCATACAAGATATTAAGAGGAATAGATAGAGTGGACAGCCAGCGCCTCTTCTCCAGGGCACCACTGCTCAGTACAAGAGGACATGGCTTTAAGGTAAGGGGTGGGAAGTTCAACGGGATATTAGAGGAAGGTTTTTTTACTCTGAGAGTGGTTGGTGCGTGGAATGCACTGCCTGAGTCAGTGGTGGAGGCAGATACACTGGTGAAGTTTAAGAGACTACCAGACAGGTATATGGAGGAATTTAAGGTGGGGGGGGGGTATATGGGAGGTAGGGTTTAAGGGTCGTCACAACATTGTGGGCCAAAGGGCCTGTACTGTGCTGCACTATTCTAGTGAATAGAACATAGAACATAATGAAATTTTAAAAATTGAGTAATATAAAATCCACATTATAATAAGTATTTCTTGAAAGAGTTATAGCACCGTCTATTTTTGCTTCTGTATCTTATCAACACTTTTAAAGTTAGCCAAGCCTTATGGCTCTTCTGGAGGGGGTGAGGGCTGTCTTCAGAAAACTCACAGTCTCTTCCTGCTATTCTTCTCTCGCCCTCCTCCCGTCCCCTGCTTTCTCGGTTCTCTTACTATTTCCCAAGCAGATCGGGATAACTGCTCAGCCAGGGTTTCCCTCGGTTTGACTACACTGACAGGCAGCCCTCTGTTCCTCATGTCTGTAGTCGCCTCTTCCACTGTCTGATACAGTTGCATACCATCTTCATAAAACACCTGCAGGTTAGCAGGGTACGGAGTTTGGAATCTAATCTTTCCTTGCTTTAATACTCGCTTTACTGCAGAGTATTCTTTACATTTCTGCAGGCCCGCCAGAGGGTAATCTTGATCGAAATATATTAATTTCCCATCCAAAAACACCCTCTTCTTACCCCAGGCCCTTCGTAGAATCTCTGCCTTGGTATTGTATCGAATGAATCCAATTACTATTGAGCGTGGTTTATCTTCTCTGTCTTCAGTAGGCCTCTGGACGAGCGCACGATGGGCCCTCTCAATTTCAAGCTCCATAGTGGAGGGAATCTTTCCTGCAGCAACTTTCCTACAAACTCCATCATAGACAAACCCTCCACTCCTTTGGGAACATTGTTTATCCTGATATTTTTCCATCGTGATCTTCCCTCCTGGTCAATCAGTTTACTTTCTTGTTGATCTAATATTCTTATCATCTTACTTCGTATCCGTTCCAGGTTGTGCACGCGATCTTCCACCTTCTCAATTCGTGTCTCTGCCACCACTATTTTTTGATTGACGTTGGCGAGCTCTGACTTGATATCATTCAGTTGCTGTTTTATATCTTTTTGGAAACCCTGTATCTCTTCCAGAATTTTTATCATATTTGCCGCTTCGCCTGAACAAGGCCCATCGTCAGCCTCGCTAGCCCGCGTTCAGGTAAGAGAGCCATGCATTGCACCCCTCTTGTCCATAGGCTCCGCAGTGATGCTTTTTTAAATCTCCATTCTTTTTCCCCATTCGTGCCCCCCTTATCAATTCAGATGTTTTCGAAAGATCTTATACTTGATGGATTAACGAGGCAATATATGCATTTTTCCGGAGGAGCTGTTGATTTAAGCTGCCATTCTGGACGATGATGTCACCGGGACCGCTGTATGCCTTCTTAACCACAGAGTCAACCTGCGCAGCAGCCCTGGGTGTCCTATGGACTTGCACCCCGAGATCCCTCTGATCCTCCACACTGCCAAGAGTCTTACCATTAATACTATATTCTGCCATCATGTTTGACCTCCCAAAATGAACCACCTCACACTTATCTGGGTTGAACTCCATCTGCCACTTCTCATCCCAGTTTTGCATCCTATCACTGTAACCTCTGACAGCCCTCCACACTATCCACAACACCCCCCAAACTTTGTGTCATCAGCAAATTTACTAGCCCATCCCTCCACTTCTCCTCCAGGTCATTTATAAAAATCACGAAGAGTAAGGGTCCCAGAACAGATCCCTGAGGCACACCACTGGTCACCCACCTCCATGCAGAATGTGACCCGTATATAATTACTCTTTGCCTTCTGTGGGCAAGCCAATTCTGGATCCACAAAGCAAGATCCCCTTGGATCCCATGCCTCCTTACTTTCTCAATAAGCCTTGCATGGGGGACCTTGTCAAATGCCTTGCTGAAATCCATATACACTACATCTACTGCTCTATCCTCATCAATGTGTTTAGTCACGTCCTCAAAAAACTTCAGTCAGGCTTATAAGGCATGACCTGCCTTTGACAAAGCCATGCTGACTATTCCTAATCATAATATGCCTTTCCAAATGTTCATAAATCCTGCCTCCCAGGATCTTCTCCATCAACTTACCAACCACTGAAGTAAAACACACTGGTCTATAATTTCCTGGGCTGTCTCTACTCCCTTTCTTGAATAATGGAACAACATCTGCAACCCTCCAATCCTCCGGAACCTCTCCCATCCCCATTGATGATGCATAGATCATTGCCAGAGGCTCGGAAACCTCCTCCCGTCTCCCACTGTGGCCTGGGGTATATCACATCCGGTCCAGGTGACTTATTCAACTTGATCTTTTCTAAAAGTTCCAGCGCATCCTTTTTCTTAATGTCTACATGCTCAAGCTTACAATTGCCAAGGTCCTTCTCTGTAGTGAATACTGAAGCAAATTATTGATTAAGAACCTCTGCTACCTCCTCCAGTTCCGTACTCTTTTCCACTGTCACACTTGATTGGTCCTATTCTCTCATGTCTTATCCTTTTGCTCTTCACATACTTGTAGAATGCCTTGGGGCTTTCTTTAAACCTGCTCACCAAGGCCTTCTCATGGTTCCTTGTGGCTCTCCTTTCATTCTTAAATTCCTTCCTGCTAGCCTTGTAATTTTCTAGATCTCTATCATTACCTAGTTTTTTAAACCTTTCGTAAGCTTTTCTTTTCCTCTTGACTAGATTTTCAACAGCATTTGTACACCATGGTTCCTGTACCCTACCATTCTTTCCCTGTCTCAGTGGAATGTACCTATGCAGAATGCCACGCAAATATCTCCTGAACATTTTCCACATTTCTGCCATATATTGCCCTGAGAACATCTGTTCCCAATTTATGCTTCCAAGTTTCTGCCTGATAGCTTCATATTTCCCCTTACTCCAATTAAATGCTTTCTTAACTTGTCTGTTCCTATCCCTCTCCAATGCCATGATAAAGGAGATAGGATTGTGATCACTATCTCCAAAATGCTCTCCCACTGAGAGATCTGACACCTGACCAGGTTCATTTCACAATACCAGATCAAATACAGCCTCTCTTCTTGTAGGCTCATCTACATACTGTGTCAAGAAACCTTCCTGAACACACCTAACAAACACCACCTCATCTAAACCCCTTGTTCTCGGGAGATGCCAATCAATATTGAGGAAATTAAAATCTCCCACCACAACAACCCTGTTATATTTACAGCTTCCCAGAATCTGTCTCCCTCTCGGGTGGTCTATAAAAAACACCCAGCAGAGTTATTGATCCCTTCCTGTTCCTAACTTCCACCCACATAGACAACCCGTCCATGTCTTCCTCCTTTTCTGCAGCCGTGACACTATCTCTGATCAGCAGTGCCACACCCCCACCTCTTTTGCCTCGCTCCCTGTCCTTTCTGAAATACCTAAAGCCTGGCACTCTAAGTAACCATTCCTGCCCCCAAGCCATCCAAGTCTTTGTAATGGCCACAACATCATGGCTCCAAGTACTGATCCATGCTTTAAGATTATCCGTTTTGTTCATGATACTCCTTGCATTAAAATAGACACATCTCAAACCATCGGTCCTAGCGTGTCCCTTCTCTATCACCTGCCTATCCTCCCTCTCACACTTCCTACAAGCTTTCTCTATTGCTGAGCCATCCTCCATCTCTTCAGTTCAGTTCCCACTCCCCAGCAATTCTAGCTTAAACTCTCCCCAATAGCCTTAGCAAACCTCCCCCCCAGGATATTGGTCCCCCTGAGATTCAAGTGCAACCCGTCCTTTTTGTTCAGGTCACTCCTGCCCCAAAAGAGACGAGAAATGATCCAGAAATCTGAATCGCTGTCCCCTGCTCCAATCCCTTAGCCACGCATTTATCCTCCACCTCACTCTATTCCTTTACCCACTGTTGCGTGGCACGGGCAGTAATTCTGAGATTACTACTTTTGAGGTTCTGCTTCTCAACTTCCTTCCTTACTCCCTGTAGTCTGTTTTCAGGACCTCCTCCCTTTTCCTACCTATGTCCTTGGTATCAATACGTACCACGACCTCTGGCTGTTCTCCTTCCCACTTCAGGATATTGTGAACGCGATCAGAAACATCCCAGACCCTGGTACCTGGGATGTGGATGTTGTTTATTTGGATTTTCATAAGGCCTTTGACAAATTAGTGATAAGTTTTTAAAAACTAACAGTAAAACTTAAAAAAACAGAACAAAGAAAAGTTGAAACATGAAGGTAAGCTAGTCAATAATATAAAAGAGGATACAATAAGTTTATATATATAATAAAAGAGCTGAGAGTGGATACTGGACTGCTGGAAAATTACGCTAGAGTGGTTGTAATGGGGGAGAAACTTAAGTATTTTGTGTCAGTCTTTACCATGGAAGATTCTAGCAGAATGCTAGAAATGCAAGTGTCGGGGTCAGAAGTGAGTGTCATTGTTATTACCAAGAAGGTGCTTGGGAAGCTGAAAAGTCTGAAAATAGATAAGTCTCCTGGACCAGATGGACTGCACCTCAGGGTTCTGAAAGAGGTAGCTGAAGAGATTGTGGAGGCATTCGTAACGATCTTTCAAAAATCATTAGATTTGAGAATGGTTCTGAAGGACTGTAATTTTGTCAATGTCACACCATTTCTTTGAAGGGCAGGAGGCAGCAGTAAGGAAATATTAGGCCAGTTACTCTGACTTCAGTGCTTGGAAAAGTGTTGGAGTCTATTAGAAGGATGAGGTTTCAGTGTACTTGTAGACATGATAAAACAGGCAAAGTCAGCATGGTTTTTAAAAGGGGAAATCTTGCCTGGAATTCTTTGAGGCAATAACAGGCAGGACAGACAAAAGAGAGTCAGTGGATGTTGTACATTTGGATTTTCAGAAGGCCTTTGACAAGGTGCCACACATGAGGCTGCTTAACAAGATAAGAGCCCATGGTATTACAGGAAACATTCTAACATGGATAAAACAGTGGCTGATTAGTAAGAGCAAAGAGTGGGATTAAAGGGGGCCTTTTCTGGTTGAATGCTGGTTACAGTGTGCCACAGGGGTCAGTGTTGGGACCATTTCTTTTTACGTTATATGTCAATGATTTAGATGATAGAATTGAAGGCTTTGTGGCTGCAGATGATAGGTGGAGAGGCTAGTAGTGTTGAAGAAGCAGGGTGTCTGCAGAAGGACTGACTAGGAGAATGGGTAAAGAAATGGCAGATGAAATATAGTGCAGGAAGCCTATGCTCATGCACTTTGGCAGAAGGAATAAAGGCATGGATTCTTCTAAATGGGGAGAAAATTCAAAATCAGATACCCGTGACCCCTCATACAGGATTCCCTAAAGGTTAACTTGCAGGTTGAGTTGGTGGTAAGGAAGGCAAATGCAATGTCAGCATTCACTAGACAACCGGGTTGGGACAATATTGGGACACCCTTTGAGAGAAAGGTAGAGCAGTCTGATATGATGTTCTTTGGAAATTAAAGAAGAAAAACTCAGTTTATTAAAGAAGAAAGACGCGTAGCAAGGCAAATATAGCTCCTCCTCGTTTAACGAAGGAGACCTTTGATGACAAAGTTTCTGGTTGATCTGCCACTCTTCAAGCAGTCGCACACATATTCATATACTTCTTTTTGCTCATTATTCAACAGGGTACCCTTTGCCGCATATTCTCGAGTTGATCTTTCCTTTTCTCCTCTGTCTCTACCTCTCTCCTCCTTCTCTGCCTGTTTTTGTCATTCTGGAGATGCGCAGCCCTTTCATCCTTCATCTCTTCATCTCTTCTACCATTTGTTCTTTCTCTCTGGATCCTGGAGTCATGCGACCCAGGCCTGATCCGATTCTTGTTCTCTCCTCCTTCTGTGCCTATTGTTGTCATTTTGGAGACGAGCACGCCTCTCCTCCTCTATCTCTTCTTCTGCCATCTTTTTTGTCCTGACTCTTTGATCCTGGAGTCGTGCGGCCCTGGCCTCATCCAATTGTTGTTCTCTCCCTCTCCTTGCCACTTCCTGACAACGTTTAGCATCATCTCTTGACCATAATGTCCCCCTTCTCTTTCCACGCGGCATAATTAGGCTGTCCATTTTTTTTTACCCTAATGCTTGATAGAAGATACAAAGCAGTAACACTAAAGCCTCCAGGATGCTTAATTTTCTTGACAATGTGGTTGGTGTTCTCCTAGATGGATGTGATAGCCTTACCCTTTTGCTGCGGTTAGTGTCGATGCTGTGAGCATCGTGAGGAGCTGCTGAGGCTGGCCGTGTACATGCGTCGTGGTTTCCATGAAAGGTGGAATCGGCTCGGGTTGTGGAAAGCGGGGCCTGTTGACTGATGAGTGAGCAATTTTATATGAATGTATAACTCTGAACTTTGCATCCATTCTGTAAGTTAGCGCATTTTAAGTCGATGTAGTCAAAAAAAGTGCCACTGTTATGCACCGTTTGGGCTAATTGGAGGTCACAAACAGACAATCAGAGCATGAAAATTTTAGTAGTATATGGATTTCAAGAGGACTGGAATACAAAAACAAGGATATAACGTTGGCCATGTTGTCAGCCATGTTGGAATAGCAGAGTGGACTCGATGGGCTGAATGGCCAAATTCTACTACTACATCTCATGGCCTTCCTCCAGGTGCATTTTCATCAATTTCTTATTTAACTGCAACATAATGTCCCTCCTGTTATACTTGATGCTTTGACTGATGAAGGTCTACATGCTAAAAATTTTCTTTAGCATCCTGCATACATAAAACAAAGTGTTCATTAAGGATCTCCTCTCCCACATTCTACTTCAGTCATACTTCCTCTTCCATCCTTGATCAGTCCTATCCTCACTAGCTGTCCTCCTGTTCTTCATGTAGATGTAAAATGTAATAGGGTTCAGAATCAGGTTTCATATCACTAGCATGTGTATGAAATTTATACATAGTATAAAATATACTAGAAAAATTAAGTCAGTCGTGCAAAAAGAGAGGAGAAAATAGTGAGGTAGTGTTCATTGTCTGTTCATTGAGGTGGCATCCATTACTAAAGACTTTTACCATCTGGGTCTTCATCTTGTTACTAACAACAGGGAAGTAGCACAAAAGCCTGAAAGATTCAGGAACAGGATGTTGCTGTGAATTGAGGGACTGAGATATAGAGAAAAGTTGAACTGGTTAGGACTTAATGCCCTGGAGCTTTGGAGATTGAGGGAGATTTGATAGAGATATGTAAAATTATGAGAGGCATCATCATCAGGTGCCATGCCCAGCTTGAGCTTTGACTGCCATGGCCCACACACTCCTGTTTCAGGTCAAGTGGATGAATTCATTGGTATTCATTTCCAATTCTCTGGCTGTTGTCTGCATCATCATTTGTCTTTGTCTTCCTTTTGCTTTCTTCCCTTCAATCTTTCCCATAATTACCGTGCATTCTAACTCCTCTTTCCTCATCACATGTCCAATGAAGTTATGCTGCCTTTTCATGATCTCATACATTATTTCTCTTTTTGTGTTTGCTCTGTTCATGACATCCTTGTTAGATATTCTTTTCATCCATGATATTCTTTGCATCCTGCTCAAAAACCACATCTCTGCTGCTACAATTCGTTTCCTCATGTTACTAGATATTGTCCGTCCAACATTCTGAGCCATATAACATAACTAAATAAATGTAACGTTTCAGTACTCTAAGGTGGGTTGTCATGCCTAGTTTAGTATTGGTCAGTATACTCTTCATTTTCATAAAGGTGTCTTTTCTTCTATGCTTCTTTTGATGTCCAAGTCACACCTGCCATCTGATGTCACCCAGCTACCTAAGTAGCAAAAGTTCTGTACTTGTTTTATGTCTTCCCCATTTATTCTCAGCCTGCAGATAGGATTTTCCTTCTTTTTCAATATCACCATATATTCTGTCTTTTTGCAATTGATAGATAGACCCATTTTTGCACTTTCGTCAACAATTATATCAATTAAGTTTTGTAGTTCTTCCTCCGTACTTGCAATTAACACAGTGTCATCTACATATCTGAAATTCACTGCCAACTTTGATTCCCAAGATGTCTCTTATTTTTTGTAATATTGTTTCACTGCACATATTAAATAAATCAGTGGAGAAAACACACCCTTGTCTAACGCCTCTCTTGATTTTCGTAAACTGACTCACTTCTCCATCTATTTTTACAGCGGCAGTTTGTTCCCAGTATAGACTTCTGATTAGGCGGAAGTCTTTCAAATCTAGATCTAGAGTTTTCTGTAATATTTCAAATAACTTATTGTGTTTCACTTTATCAAATGCTTTTGTGTAGTCGATAAAACAAACAAATCTTTTTGCACTTGAATAGCTCGTTCTGATAGTATCCTTAACATCAATATTGCGTGTCTTGTACCTTTGTCTTTCACAAAACCACATTGTTCTATACCTATTTCAGCTTGTATCTTACTTTTAGCTCTTGTCATCAAAATTCTTAGAAGTATCTTGGTGATATGACTCATTAAACTTATGGTCCTATGTAATTCACATTCTATTGCTCCAGCTTTCTTAGGAAGAGTGATAAATACTGATTTTTTCATCTCTTCTGGTATTATTCCAGTCTCATGAATGTCATTGATTAAATCAGTAAGTTTTTCAATTGCATAATCTTCAAGGGCAATAATTTGTTCTATTACTAATTCATCAGGACCTGCTGTCTTTCCTTTCTTCATCTTATTTATTGCATTACGAACTTCAGATTTAAAAATACTTGGACCTTCAATGTTTTTCTTAATTTCTAGTTTTTCACCTCGATCGTCTTCAAACAATTCCTGAATATACTCAGTCCATCTGTTCATAATTTCATCTTTTTCCATGATAATGGTACCGTCCTTTGCTTTCAAACATCCACATGAAGAACAGAGGAGCTTTCTACCAGTGATATTCTTGATTTGTTGATGTAACCTTTTTGGATCAGTAATAGGGATTCTTTCTACTTGCTTACATTCCTGGTTTAACCATTCTTCTTTGGCTTTTTGACATAAACTTTTTACTTTTTTATCTAAGGACTTACATACGCTCTTGATCTTTTCAATGACTTCAAGTTCCCTAGCCCTGGTCGTCTCATTTTCACTACGGATGTCCAGTACCTACACACCTCCAGCCCCCATCAGCCTTAAAGCTCTCTGCTTCTTTCTGGACACCAGACCCAACCTGTTCCCCTCGACCACCACTCTCCTCCCTCTGGCGGAACTGTTCCTCACCCTCAACAAATTCTCCTTTGGCTCCTCCCACTTCCTTCAAACTAAAAGGTGAAGCCATAAGCCTGCCTTTTCATCGGCTACGTGGAACAGTCTATGTTCCAAGCTTACACTGGTATCACGCCCCAACTCATCATACACTACATCAATGACTGCATTAATGCTGCTTCCTGTACCAATGCTGAACTCAACCACTTCATCAACTTTGCCTACAACTTCCACCCTGCCCTCAAATTTATCTGGTCCATTTCCTACCCTTCCCTTCCCTTTCTTGATCTCTCTGTCTCTATCTCTGAATAAAGTTTATCTACTGATATCTTTTATAAACCTACTCATTTTCACAGCTACCTGAACTATACCTCTTCCCAGCCTGTCACTTGTAAAAATGCCATCCCCTTCTCTCAGTTCCTCTGGCTCTGCCGTATCAGCTCTCAGAATGAGGCTTTTCATTCCAGAACGAAGGAGATGTCCTCCTTCTTCAACAAAAGGAGCTTCCCTTCCTCCAACGTCAATGCTGCCCTCATCTCCCTTCCATTTCACGAATGTCTGTTCTCACCCCATCCTCATGCCACCCCACCAGGGATAGTGTTCCTCTTGTCCTCACCTACCATCCCACCAGCCTCCGCGTCCAGCACATAACTCTCTGCAACTTCTGTCATCTTCAATGGGATCCCACCACCAAGCACATCTTTCCCTTCCCCCCACTTTCCGCTTTCAGCAGGGATCGCATCCTACACGACTCCCTTGTCCATTTGTCCCTCCCCACTGATCTCCCTCCTGGCACTTACCCTTGCAAGCGGAACAAGTGCCACACTTGCCCCCACACTCTCCCTCACTACCATTCAGGGCCCAAACAGTCCTTCCAGGTGAGAGGACACTTCACCTGTGAGTCTGTTGGGGTCGACTATCTGTATATCGGTGAGCCCCAATGTGGACCGGGAGACCGCTTTGCTGAGCATCTACACTCCGTCTGCCTGAAAAAGTGGGATCTCCCGGTGGCCACCAATTTCAATTCTACTTCCCATTCCCATTCAGTTATGTCAGTCACGGCCTCCTCTACTGCCACGATATGGCCACACTCAGGCTGGAGGAGCAACACCTTATATTCCATCCGGGTAGCCTACAACCTGATAGAATGAACATTGATTTCTCGAACTTCTGCGAATTCCCCGCCCCCCCCCCACCACCCTTCCCCTTCACCGTTTCCCATCCCCATTTCTCTCTCTCACCTCATCTCCTTACCTGCCCATTACCTCCCTCAGGTGCTCCTCTCCCTTCCCTTTCTTCCATGGCCTTCTGTCCTCTCCTATCAGATTCCCCCGTCTCCAGCCCTTTATCTCTTTCACCAATCGACATCCCAGCTCTTTACTTCACCCCCACCCCTTCTATCACCTATCACCTGCCACCTTGTACTTCTTCTTCTCCTCCCCCTACCTTCTTACTCTGACTTCTCATCTCATTCCCAATCCTGATCAATGCCCTCGGCCCGAAACATCGACTGTTTTAGTTGTTCCTCTCGTGGCGCATTGGGCGGTAACCTTGCCGTTTCTTTCACATCTGTCTGTTTTTTCCCAGGCCATGTCGCCAGCTTGACGCTCAACCCAGCACGGATGGAAGGCGTGCAAGGAGCCGGCCGGACTCGAACCGCCACTCGGCTCGAAGTCCGGTGCAGATGCCACCACACCACTGGCCGGCACAGATGCTACCTGACGTGCCGAGTTCCTCTAGCATTTAGTGAATGCTGTAGAGATTACTATGGTCAGACTTTGTACTCCTCACGCTGAAATGGCTCCCTTCCCTGGCACTGTGGCAACGTTTTCAGATGTTTACAGTAAAATCTGTCCTTTATTTATAGAATAACCTTGTTTACTCCTCCGTCGTTCAATGCAACAGCTTCCCCAGTCTCTCTCCCTGCAGCTGAAGCCCTTGAACAAATCTCCTGCGCACCAACTCTGGGGTTTTGGCATTCATCTCCAAGCGCAGGATCAGGAGAGGAGGCCAGAACGTTGGCGAATGAGGATGATGCAACCCTTCAACCGATCTTCTGGGGCAAATTCTGTGAAATTCTTGCCCTTGTTTCCTTCTCCAGCTGGGAAAGATCTGTCCCAGCTTGTCCTCCTTCCCCCCACCTCCCCCTCCTTCTTATCCTGGCCTCTTCTCCCTTCCTTTCCAGTCCTGACGAAGGGTCTCGGCTGGAAGTGGCAACTCTTTATTTCCCACCATAGATACTCCTATCGTTCCCCCGGATGAATCACCCAATTGAGCATGGGGACAGGTTTGTTTGTTCAGCCTAATCAGTTGTGAGCCACGGAATACACACTGAGCTCCCTATTCACATGAACACAAAATCTCCTGTTATAACGGGTGCTGCGGTCCCCCACTAACTTTAACACAAGAGATCCTGCTGACGCTGCAAATCCAGAGCAGTGCACACAAAATCCTGGAGGAGCTCAGCAGGTCAGGCAGCATCTGTGGAAAGGATTGAACAGTCGACGTTTTGGGCCGAGGCCCCTTCATCAGGTCTGGAAAGGAAAAGGGGGAATAAGAAGGTGTGGAGGGGAAAGAGTACAAGCTGGAAGGTGATAGGTGAAGCCAGGTGTGTGTGTGGGGGGGGGTGGCGCAACAGAGGAGGAAATAAAGAGCTGGGAGGTGATAGGTGGGAAAGTTAAAGGGCTGAAGAAAAAGGAATCTGATAGGAGAGGAGAGAGGGCCATGGGAGAAAAGGAAGGAAGAGGGAAACCGGGGAAGGTGATAGGCAGGTGAGGTGGAGAAAAGATGCCAGAGTGAAGAATTGAAGAAGAGGTAAGGGGGAGGGGAAAAATACTGGAAGTTACAGAAAACTAACTTCAGAGGTGGAGTGGAGATCTGATAGAGATGTATAAGATTATGAGAGGCATGGAGAGTGTAGACAGACAGTATCTTTTTCCCAGAGTTGAAACGTCAAATAGTCATAGTCATAGTCATAGTCACACTTTATTGATCCTGGGGGAAATTGGTTTTCGTTACAGTTGCACCATAAATAATAAATAGTAATAAAACCATAAATAGTTAAATAGTAATATGTAAATTGTGCCAGGAAATAAGTCCAGGACCAGCCTATTGGCTCAGGGTGTCTGACCCTCCAAGGGACGAGTTGTAAAGTTTGATGGCCACAGGCAGGAATGACTTCCTATGACGCTCTGTGTTGCATCTCGGTGGAATGAGTCTCTGGCTGAATGTACTCCTGTGCCCAACCAGTACATTATGTAGTGGATGGGAGATATTGTCCAAGATGGCATGCAACTTGGACAGCACCCTCTTTTCAGACACCACCATCAGAGAGTCCAGTTCCATCCCCACAACATCACTGGCCTTACGAATGAGTTTGTTGATTCTGTTGGTGTCTGCTACCCTCAGCCTGCTGCCCCAGCACACAACAGCAAACATGATAGCACTAGCCACCACAGACTCGTAGAACATCCTCAGCATCATTGGGCAGATGTTATAGGACCTCAGTCTCCTCAGGAAATAGAGATGGCTCTGACCCTTCTTGTAGACAGCCTCAGTGTTCTTTGACCAGTCCAGTTTATTGTCAATTCGTATCCCCAGGTATTTGTAATCCTCCACCATGTCTACACTGACCCCTTGGATGGAAACAGGGGTCACCGGTACCTTAGCTCTCATCAGATCTACCACCAGCTCCTTAGTCTTTTTCACATTAAGCTGCAGATAATTCTGCTCACACCATGTGACAAAGTTTCCTACCGTAGCCCTGTACTCAGCCTCATCTCCCTTGCTGACGCATCCAACTATGGCAGAGTCATCCGAAAACTTCTGAAGATGACAAGACTCTGTGCAGTAGTTGAAGTCTGTGGTGAAGAGAAAGGGAGACAAGACAGTCCCCTGTGGAGCCCCAGTGCTGCTGATCACTCTGTCGGACACACAGTGTTGCAAGCACACGTACTGTGGTCTGCCAGTCAGGTAATCAAGAATCCATGACACCAGGGAAGCATCCACCTGCATCGCTGTCAGCTTCTCCCCCAGCACAGCAGGGCGGATGGTGTTGAACGCACTGGAGAAGTCAAAAAACGTTACTCTCACAGTGCTCGCTGGCTTGTCCAGGTGGGCGTAGGCACGGTTCAGCAGGTAGACGATGGCATGCTCAACTCCTAGTCGGGGCTGGTAGGCGAACTGGTGGGGATCTAAGTGTGGCCTGACCATAGGCTGGAGCAGCTCCAGAACAAGTCTCTCCAGGGTCTTCATGATGTGGGAGGTCAATGCCACTGGTCTGTAGTCATTGAGGCTGCTGGGGCGCGGCGTCTTCTGCACAAGGACGAGGCAGGACGTCTTCCACAGTACAGGAACCCTCCGGAGCCTCAGGTTCAGGTTGAAGACATGGCGAAGTACTCCACATAGCTGAGGGGCACAGGCTTTGAGCACCCTGGTACTGACACCATCCGGTCCTGCAGCCTTGCTTGGGTTGAGACGTTTCAGCTGTCTTCTCACCTGTTCAGCTGTGAAGCCTACCATGGTGGTTTCGTGTGGGGAAGGGGTATAGTCATGAGAGCAGGGTGGGGGACAGTGAGGAGGGGTAAGAGGGGAGAGTGGAATATGTGTTGGTTGGGGGCCGACAACAGATGGCTCATGTGGGGGATGGGCAGGGGCCATAATGTCAAATCTGTTAAAGAACAGGTTAAGTTCGTTGGCCCTGTCCACACTGCCTTCAGCTCCTCTGTTGCTAGTTTGCCGGAACCCAGTAATGGTCCTCATCCCCCTCCAGACCTCTCTCATGTTGTTCTGCTGGAGTTTCCACTCAAGCTTCCTCCTGTACCTGTCTTTAGCCTCCCTGATCCTGGCATGCCCTTAATACCAAAGGGCATGTACTTAAAGTAAGAGTGGGTAGCTTCAAAGGGGATGTGAGGGGTAAGTTTTTTTTCCACACAGAAGGTGGCGGGTCCCTGGAATGCACTGCCTCGGGTGGTAGTAGAGGCAGGACATTAGGGATTTTTTTGGAGATGTTTAGATAGGCCCCTGAGTGCGAGGAAAGTAGAGGGATATGGACGTTGGGTAGGCAGAGGCGACTGGCTTAATTGACCATTTCATTGGATCAGCACAACGCTGTGGGCCAAAAGGGCTTTAACAGTCTAAACGAAGCCTGCAATAGAGTAGCTCCTTAGCAGCCGGCCAGCCAGTTTAAATAACGTTAGCTATACTAATGAACGAATGACACCTGTTAAACTCACCTCAACATGCCTTTTACAGTCTTAACCCACCATGGGCAATAGAAAAGTCACTGTTGCAAACAGTTCAGCGAGCAACACTGTCATTATTTTTGACCCCTATTAGGCAGGGCTACACTTTAGGGTAGTCTGGGGTGACGTACGTTTTATATTTTCTTTTTCTGGAACACTCCGCCACTCTGACTTGTTTTCTCGCTCTCTCGCTCGCGCTCTCCCGCCCGTGGCCACTCTCACTCGCGCTCGCTCTCGCGCTTGTTTTCTCGCTCTCTCGCTCGCGCTCTCCCGCCCGTGGCCACTCTCACTCGCGCTTGTTTTCTCGCTCTCTCGCTCGCGCTCTCCCGCCCGTGGCCACTCTCACTCGCGCTCGCTCTCGCGCTTGTTTTCTCGCTCTCTCGCTCGCGCTCTCCCGCCCGTGGCCACTCTCACTCGCGCTCGCTCTCGCGCTTGTTTTCTGGCTCTCTCGCTCGCGCTCTCCCGCCCGTGGCCACTCTCACTCGCGCTTGTTTTCTCGCTCTCTCGCTCGCGCTCTCCCGCCCGTGGCCACTCTCACTCGCGCTCGCTCTCGCGCTTGTTTTCTCGCTCTCTCGCTCGCGCTCTCCCGCCCGTGGCCACTCTCACTCGCGCTTGTTTTCTCGCTCTCTCGCTCGCGCTCTCCCGCCCGTGGCCACTCTCACTCGCGCTTGTTTTCTCGCTGTCTCGCTCGCGCTCTCCCGCCCGTGGCCACTCTCACTCGCGCTCGCTCTCGCGCTTGTTTTCTCGCTCTCTCTCTCGCGCGCTCTCTCCTGACAGTTTGACAGTTGAAGGGAATCGCGCGGAGGCGGAGAGGCGAAGCAGCAGATCGGCTGCGGTTTCGGTCCGAATGGGGCCGAGGCCAGTCACCGACACCAGGCATGGTTGGCCGGCCGGTTAGACTCCGCCACCGGCCGAGCTCCTGGCTCGGGAACCGAAAGGGCTCCCAATAATTCCGCCTCAGCTGGGACTCGCACTCCTCGCAGCCTCGAACGGGGGCCACGGTAACGCCGCCAACGGCAAAAGGCGCTACGACACCTCGGGGTGCTCCGAAGTTCCCATGGCCCCTGCTGGCTCTCCTAATTTCATTCTCAAACTCCTTCCTACTGGCCTTATAATCTTCCAGGTCTCCATCACTACATACCTTTTAAACCTTTCGTAAGCTTTTCTTTTCTTCTTGACTAGATTGACAACAGCCTTTGTACGCCACGGTTCCTGTTACCGACCGTCCTTTCCCTGTCTCATTGGGACGTCCCTAAGCAGAACTCCACGCAAATATACCCTGAACATTTGCCACATTTCTGCCGTACATTTCCCTGAGAATCTCTGTTCCCAAGTTATGCTTCCAAGTTCCTGCCTGATAGCCTCATATTCCCCCTTACTCCAATTAAACGCTTTCCTAACTTGTCTGTCACTATCCCTCTCCAATGCTGTGGTAAAGGAGATCGGAATTGTGATCACAGGATCCGCACAGAAACATCAGATTGAACATCAAACCACAAACCACCCCAATCCCCTATCTCCCCCACACAAAAACAGCAGTAGAAGTGATTTGGACATTTCATTTATTCTCTTTGGTTAAAGAAATGGTGTTGGATAGGCTGTTGGGTCTGAAGGCTGATAAGTCCCCGGGACCTGATGGTCTGCATCCCAGGGTACCTAGGGAGGTGGCTTTAGAAATCGTGGATGCATTGGTAATCATTTTCCAATGTTCTACAGATTCAGGATCGGTTCCTGTGGATTGGAGGGTGGCGAATGTTGTCCCTCTCTTCAAGAAGGGAGGAAGAGAGAAAACAGGGAATTATAGACCGGTTAGCCTGACGTCGGTGGTGGGAAAGATGCTGGAGTCAATTATACAAGATGAAATTACGACTCATCTGGATAGCAGTAACAGGATTGGTCCCAGTCAGCATGGATTTACGAAGGAGAAATCGTGCTTGACTAAACCTTTGGAATTTTTTGAGGATGTAACTATGAAAATGGATAAGGGAGAGCCAGTGGATGTAGTGTACTTGGACTTTCAGAAAGCCTTTGATAAAGTCCCACATAGGAGATTAGTGGGCAAAATTAGGGCACATGGTATTGGGGGCAGAGTACTGACATAGATTGAAAATTGGCTGGCTGACAGAAAACAAAGAGTAGCGATTAACGGGTCGCTTTCGGAATGGCAGGCGGTGACCAGTGGGGTACCGCAGGGTTCAGTGCTGGGACTGCAGCTGTTTACAATATATATTAATGATTTAGATGAGGGAATTAAAAGTAACATTAGCAAATTTGCTAATGACACAAAGCTGGGTGGCAGTGTGAAATGTGAGGAGGATGTTATGATAATGCAGGGTGACTTGGACAGGCTGGGTGAGTGGGCAGATGCAGTTTAATGTGGATAAATGTGAGGTTATCCACTTTGGTGGTAAGAACAGGAAGGCAGATTATTATCTAAATGGAGTCAAGTTAGGAAAAGGGGAAGCACAACGAGATCTAGGTGTTCTTGTACATCAGTCACTGAAAGCAAGCGTGCAAGTACAGCAGGCAGTAAAGAAAGCTAATGGCATGCTGGCCTTCATAACAAGGGGAATTGATTATAAGAGCAAAGAGGTCCTTCTGCAGCTGTACAGGGCCCTGGTGAGACCACACCTGGAGTACTGTGTGTAGTTTTGGTCTCCAAATTTGAGGAAGGACATTCTTGCTATTGAGGGAGTGCAGCGTAGGTTCACAAGGTTAATTCCTGGGATGGCGGGACTGTCATATGTCGAAAGATTGGAGCGACTGGGCTTGTATACACTGGAATTTAGAAGGCTGAGAGGGGATCTTATCGAAATGTATAAGATTATTAAGGGATTGGACACGCTGGAGGCAGAAAGCATGTTCCCGCTGATGGGTGAGTCCAGAACCAGAGGCCACAGTTTAAGAATAAGGGATAGGCCATTTAGAACAGAGTTGAGGAAAAACTTTTTCACCCAGAGAGTGGTGGATATGTGGAATGCTCTGCCCCAGAAGGCAGTGGAGGCCAAGTCTCTGGATGCTTTCAAGAAAGAGATGGATAGAGCTCTTAAAGATAGTGGAATCAAAGGTTATGGGGATAAGGCAGGAACTGGATACTGATAGTGGATGATCAGCCATGATCACAGTGAATGGCGGTGCTGGCTCGAAGGGCCGAATGGCCTACTCCTGCACCTATTGTCTATTGTTAATGAGTTAGGCAGTTGTTGGGATATAATTTTACTGCTAACAGATTTTACTGCCCCACCCTGGTGGATTTTCTGTTCATGGGAGTTATATGATTTTTCCATCTGTGTTCCAGCAGGTTGGGCACACTGTGAAATGTACACCCTTTTTTTGTATCACAGCCTGAACATTGATCCTATCCCTGCTCAACTGTACCCCTGTTTTCTCTCCTCTTCCAGAGCAGACTCAATGGGCTGAATAGCTTAATTCTGCTGTTTACAGTCTGCAAACGTCTCGGGCACCTGTATATAGTTGGGGTGCCCGAGACTTCTACACGCAGTACTGTGTTTGTCAACGTGCACTGAGAGTGTGCTTTTAAATCCGGCGGGAGCAAAGGGATGTTGGGAATTTTGCGTGTGGAATACCGCCGTAGGGGTGTGGGGACAGGTGGCAAAGAAGGTGTGTCTGGCGGGGGTACCGACACACCCGGCCCTGAGACACCAGGCAAGGCCATTTGATTCCAAACGATCGGTTTACCGATCATTACAGAATGTCTCTCCGATGCTTCCCACTCCTACCCTTTTTCCAACCATGATTCCCCTCTCCCTGCCCCCCTTCCCACTCTCAGTCCACAATGGAGACCCATATTGGAATCAGGTTTATCGTCACTCATATATGTCATGAAATTTGTTTTATTTTGTGTGACTACAGTGCAGTACAATATGTAAAATTACTATAGTATTCTGCAAATTTTTAAGCTCACTAGCTCTGTGTGTTGTAAGAACCGTTGTTCTCAATGTGAGAAACTCTGTCTGATTCCTAATCCCAACTTTTTGACTGAATACATGGCGAATGGTTAATGTCAGGAGAATGTCAGGTTTTCATGAGATCCTGTCTGCCACCATTGTCCATCTTAAATGGTGGTCTGCTGCAGTGCTTCTGGCTGTTTTAAACAGTTTGCTCCCTGCAATTTCTTTTTCATTCCCTTTCATGTCATTTGTGTTTAAATTTCTTTCCCTGCACAGACTGAACCAAGTTGGACTCATTTTCTTTCATGATAAATGAGGGTCAGATTTGATTAATTTTTTTTTAAAAGAATCCCTGTGTTCAGATCCCTCCCTCACCTCCCCAGCTCTCATCCCTGGATGATGGAACTGCTGGCTTTGTGACCAAGTTTGTGGATGACACAAAGACAGGTAGTGGGGCCCGGTGGTGTTGAGGAGATAGATTAGGAGAACGGACAAAGAAGTGGCAGATGGAATGCAGTGTCGGGAAGTGTACAGACATGCACTTTGGTAGCATGGGCTATTTTCGAAACGGAGAAAATTTTAAAAACCCGATGTACAGAGGGACTTGGGGGTTCTCGCGCAGGATTCCCTGAAGGATAAGTTGCTGGATACGTCAGCGGGGAGGAAGGCAAATGCGATGTCAGCATTTACCTCAAGAAGACTAGAATACAAAAGCAAGGATGTGATGATGAGGCTTTATAGGGCACTGGTGAGGCCTCACTTCAAGTATTGTGAGCAATTTTGGGTGCCTTATCTGAGCAAAGATGTGCTGACATTAGAGAGGAGGTTCACGAGGATGATCCCAGGGATGGAAGGGTTAACGTGTGAGGAGCATTGGAATGCTCTGCTCTGGGCCTGTACTCGCCAGAGTTGAGACGGGAGGATCTGACTGAAACCCGTCAGATAGTGAAAGGCCTAGCTAGAGTGAACATGGTGGGCACGGCCTCAGAATAGAAGGTCCTCCCTTTAGAACAGAGATGAGAAGGAATTTCTTTTGGCAGAGGGTGATGAATCTGTGGAATTCATTGCACAGAATCACGGTCTTTGACCATGATTGTTCTTGGTATATTTTTCCTCAGAAGTAATTTGCCACTGCTGCCTTCCGGGTGGCGGGTGGAGATATGTCCCTACCAAAGGAGGTGTAAGGCACTCCTTCCCTCCACTAGCCTGCAGGTCACCCTTGGGCAGGGTATAGCACCTGTTTAGCGCCCCCTCCCCCACCCTCCCAGATCTAGGTCACATGAAGCCACAGGAGCAGGTGGTGGATGGTCATATGAGCAGCCAGTGCAGATCACAAGTCCTGGTTATGTGACCACTGACGCCAGGCAGACAATCTCTGAAGAGTATTGATAATGGCTGTGGTCTCCCATCTTGTAAATAGCAAGGGTGTCGAAAGATACAAGGAGGAGGCAGGGGAATGGGGTTGAGGGGGATAATACATTCTGAGGAGAGATTGAGTCGCCTGGGACTGGGACAGGAATTCAGAAGAATGAGAAGAGATCTTATAGAAATATATAAAATTATGAAAGGGATAGATAAGATAGAGGCAGGAAAGTTGTTTCCACTGATAGGTGAGACTAGAACTAGGGGACATAGCCTCAAGATTCGGGGGAGTAGACTTAGGACAGAGATGAGGAGAAACTGCTTTTCCCAGAGGGTGGTGAATCTGTGGAATTCTCTGCCCAGTGAAGCAGTGGAAGCTACCCCAGTAAATCTATTGAAGACAAGGTTGGATAGATTTTTGCAGAGCAGGGGAATTAAGGGTTATGGGGAAAAGTCGGGTTCGTGTAGATGAGTCCATGGCCAGATCAACCATGATCTTATTGAATGGTGGAGCAGGCTCGACAGGCCAGATGGCCGACTCCTGCTCCTGTTTCTTGGGTTCTTATCAGCTTCAATGGAATGGTGGAGGAGATTTGAATTTGAATTTAATTTGTGACTATTTAAATCTTGCATCCATCCCACAACGTGAGGGAGTAAAAATCTTTAACTCTATCGCAGTGTACAGACATGTGAATTTAAAAGTCTAATAGTTTGAAGAAGTTTGATTCCTAAGGTTGTCAAGCCGAGGAGTGGTAGTGGAGACAAGCTCCCACTACCTAAAGATGCTCCTTACGGCATGTGACTCAAATAGCCTCTGACAACCAAGTTCAACTCCTGGCCTTCTCGTGTGGCTTAGCCTCTAAGCCCAGCGGAACTGTTTCTACTGACAGGAGAAGGGGTGAAGGTGGGTCCTGGCGCCTTAAAACCAGTGCTTCAGGTAGATCGAGCTCATCAGCCTGGGAAAGCAGTCCATCTAAGAGAGGGAAAACTCTGATTTCAAACCTCTGCTGCCTTGCGGCCATACCCACTCACGGGAAAGGCTTCGGGAGTAAACCCTGAGGACAAATCCAGAGCTGGAGTCCCTAAGGCAATCCGACACTGCCTTCAACCTCATTCTGGCAACTCCTGCGATGACATCAGTGCCAAGTTCTATCAGCCCTTGCCCATCCCTTGGACAACGTCGGTGTCATGGAGGGGGGAGACTTGCAGCATGGGCAACTGCCGGTCTTCCATACAACCTTGCCCAGGCCTGCGCCCTGGAAACCTTCCAGGTGCCGATCCATGGTCTCGCGAGACTAACGGATGCCGCCACCAGTTTGAAGAAAGAAGCTGTCCTATTGATCCTGGCTTTAATGCTGCGGTAATGAAGCAGCAGAAGCAGTTTATGGCGGGGGGGGGGCGGTGACTGGTGTCCCCGATGATCTTCCTTTCTGCACCTGCTGCTCAATGTGTCCTCAATGGAGGGAAGTTCACATCCACAGATGTGCTGGGCTGTCCGTACCACTCTCTGCAGTGACCAATGATCAAAGTTGGTGCAGTTCCCGTACAGCCAGTCAGGATGCTCTCAGTGGTGCCCCTGTAGAAGGTCTTGAGGATTTGGGGACTCGTGCAGAACCTCTTCAGTCGCCTGAGGTGAAAGAGACGCTGTTGTGCTTTTTTTTGCCACACAGCCAGTGTGTACAATCCAGGTGAGATCTTCGGTGATATGTATACTGAGGAACGTGAAACTACTCACCCTCCCAACTGCAGTCGCAAATGGCCTGATGCTGTTCCTACGTCTGTGATCTTGCATCATAAAGGTGTTTTTTTCCCCTATGAAGGAGATCTCGGACACTGTGGCTACATACACTTTGTTTCTCTCTCTGTTGCTCAGTCTGGCCACCATGAACAAAGAGTCATTGACTGGCACCTCTTCACTGTACTCCAGCACCTTCGCCCAAGTAATCTCTGTCAACGTAGAAAAGCAGTACACGAGAGACGTTGCTGTAAAATGCAATTCCACCTTGATCCCCAGGATCACACCCCATAAGAACGACTGGATTGGAATTTTCAAGGTAAGAATCCGCTCCCCTCCCCGCAAATACAAAATAGTAATCGGTTTATCGATTTAGAGATACAGCACGGGATAGGCCCTTCGAGCAGCCCCCACCGATTTTAAACCCGACCTCTCAACACACACAAACTGCTGGAGGAACTGCAGCACATCAGGCAGCACCCATGGAAAGGAGTAAAACTGGTGATGCTTTGGGCGGAGAGTCGTCTTCAGGACTGAGAAGGAAGGGGGACGACGCCTGAATAAAATGGTGGGGGTGGGAGGGAGGGGGGAGAGGCTAACTGGAAGGTGCTAGGTGAAGCCAGGTGGGTGGGAAAGGTCAAGGGGGCTGCAGAAGGAAGAGTCTGACTGGAGATGGAGAGTGGACCATTGGAGAAAGGGAAGGCAGGTGAGAAGAAGTGGAAGGTCAGAGCTGGGAATGGGGGGGGTGGGGGGGAGGGTGAATTTTGTTCACCGGAAGGAGAAATCGATGTTCATACTATCAGGTTGGAGGCTACCCAGACGGAATATGAGTGTTGGGGCTCCCCCACCCTGAGGGTGGCCTCATCTTGGCACGAGAGGAGGCCATGGATCGACATGTGGGAATGGGAATTAGCTTATTAACCTACCCATCTTTGTTCTGTGTGAGGGATCTGGAGCACCAAGGGGAAACCCACGAGCACACAGGAAGACCACACAAACTTGCTGACTGAGGATACCGAATTTTAGCACCAATCCCAATGCCCTGAGCTGTAATAGCCTCACGCGAACCACTACGCTACCATGGAGTCCCACCCCTTACTATTGTCACATGTACAGAGGGAAATGTGGGTAGCGGGGTGGAGATGAATCTCTACCAAAGGAGGTGTGAGGCGCTGCTTCCCTCTGCTGGCCTGCTGGTCACCCTTGGGCAAGGTGCAGCACCTGCATAGCCCCCACCTCCCGATCAGGGTCACGTGAAAGCATGGGAGCAGGTGGTGGATGGTCATATGAGCAGCCGGTGCAGATCACAAGTTCTGGTCATGTGACTACTGACGCCAGGCGGACAATCTCTGAATTCAGAGTATTGATAGTGTGGCTGGGGTGAGGTCACCCATCTTGTAAAGACACTGGCCAGAAGAAGGCAATGCCAAACCACTTCTGTAGAAAAATTTGCCAAGAACAATCATGGTCATGGAAAGACCGTGATCGCCCACATCATGCAACACGGCGCATGATGATGATGTCATGCAATGCGGCACATAACGAATGAACTAAGAGACAGTGAAAATCTTTGCTTCGCGTGCCCTCCGTAGAAATTATTTCATTCCAACACGACATTTGAGGGAAGACAATAACGGAATGCAGAATATTTTACAGTTACTCAGAAAGTGCAACGCCAGCAGATGATAAAGTGAATAGTTACAATGAGGTACATTGTGAGATTAAGAGTCTACGTTATCCTGTTAGGGGATCATTCAGTAGTCCTATAACAGCAGATTAAAAACTGAACTGGAACTGGGTGGCACTTTATCCATCTGTCTGATGGGAGGGGAGAGGATGATATAATCTAGATTGACTAGAGTTGTTTTTTTTTAACAAATGCTGCTTAACTACAGTACAGTGCAAAGGTCTTAGGTGTATATATATATATATATATATATATATACTGTATATAGCTAGGGTGCCCGAGACTTTTGCACAGTACTGTATTTGTCAATGTGGAGCGGAGAGTGAGTTTGTAAATCCGATGGGAGTAAAGGTCGTTGGGAATGGCGAGAATGGAGCACTGCGGGAGGGGTGTGGGACAGGTGGCAGAGGAGGAGTGCCAGAGGCAGGTGCAAACACACCCAGCCCTGAGAGACCAGGCAAGGTCATCTGATTCCAAACAATCCATTTATTGATCATTACAGAATGTCCCTCTGGTGCTTCCTGCTCCCTCCCCTCTCCCTGTCTCTTTTCCCAACCATGATTCCCCTCTCCCTGCACCCTTCTACTCTCAGTCCACAATAGACACCCACATCAGAATCAGGTTTATTGTCACTCACATATGCCATGAAATTTTATTCTTCATGGCAGCAGTACAGAATTGAGAACCACAGAGTAGGAGTTTGAAGGGATTTGGTATGTCAACAAATACACTCAAAAACTACCGTGGAGAGCATTCTGACACTGTCAGGTATGGGGGGGTGGAGGTGGGGGCTACTGCTCAGGACCGAAAGAAGCTGCAGTGGGTGGTAAATCTAGTCGGCTCCATCTTGGGTACTGGTCTACAAAGTATCCAGGGCATCTTGAAGGAGCAGTGTCTCAGAAAGGCAGCGTCCATTATTAAGGACTTCCAGCACCTAGGGCGTGCCCTTTTCTCACTGTTACCATCAGGTAGGAGGACAGAAGCCTGAAGGCACACACTCAGCGATTCAGGAACAGCTTCTTCCCCTCTACCATCCGATTCCCAAATGGACATTGAACCCTTGGACACTACCTTGCTTTTTTAATATATATTATTCCTGTTTCTGCACAATTTTTAATCTATTCAACATGTATATACTGTAATTGATTTACTTATTTATTTATTTATTTTTACTTTTTTTCTTCTACATTACGTGTTGCATTGAACGGTCGCTGCTAATTGGACAAATTACACGACACATGCCGGTGATAATAAACCTGATTCTGAGTGATACATAAATTTACTACAGTACTGTGTAAAAGTCTTGGGCACCCCATTATATACCTGAGACTTTTGCACAGTGCTTTATGTCTTGTAGTTTTGTGAGCTGCCTGCACAGCTCTTTGGCTTTTAGCTATCCTTCCGTTTTGCCGCAGGTTGGACGGAGTACAGCTCGAGATTACCACACGTTTGTTTGGGCTCCTCTCCCGAAGGAGGCCGGTCAGGTGGAACGCCAGCAGCAAGTAACATTCCAAGGTAAGGGGAGTTTGAAAGCTGCTGATGGACCCAGCTTGCTCGTAGAGTGTTGCCCAAAAGAGGGACCTTAGATGCTGCAAGTTGATTCAGTTCCTCAGTGAAGTTACTAATTGATTCTCAGAACGCAGGAGAAGTCCACAATTGATTCATGTCAAGTGTGAAGGAGAACAAAATAAATATTTCTCCAGATCTGATACAGGACAAAAAAAAAAGTTAACGAACACAATAAGATAAAGAACACTATAATTTAAAAAAGAACAGAATAAATATAAAAACATAAGATAGCTTATATACACAGATTGTTTGTATGTCCATAAGGTGACGCTGGGCACAGGAGTGTCTGTACAGAAGGTGACTCTGACCGGAAATGATAAAGTAGTGGTGGTGGGGGTGGATTAGTGGGTGGAGGTGCTGATCAGCCTTATTCCTTGGAAAAGTAACTTATTTTGAGTCTGGTAGTCCTGGCGTGGATGATACACAGTCTTCTCCCTGATGGGAGTGGGACAAACAGTCCATGAGCAGGGTGGGTGGGATCCTTCATGATAGTACTGGCCTTTCTCCAGCACCTTTCTGTGTATATGTCCTTGGCGGTCGGCTGGTGCCAGTGACGCGTTGGTCAGTTTTGACCGCCCTTTGTCCGCCTCAGTGCAGTTTCGCTACTGGGCAGCGATGCAGCTTATTAGGGTGCCCTCTACTGGGCATCTGTAGAATGACATGAATATGGATGTGCATAGTCCAGCTCTCTTCAGCCTCCTCAGAAAGTAGAGTCGTTGGTGAGCTTTCTCAACTATGTAGGATGTGTTCTAGGGCTATGAGAGGTTGTGTAGGATGTGTTCTGGGTCCATGAGAGGTTGTGTAGGATGTGTTCTGGGTCCATGAGAGGTTGTGCAGGATGTGCAATCCCAGGACTTTGAAACTTCCCGCAGTTTCCACTGAGTACGTACAGACAGGCATCTCAACAGTCAGAGGAAACATTTAAGAGTAAAGTTTGTTTCGCGAACTTTTCCTGGCACAGATCTTTAAATTATTTGATGCGCGAGGACTTGGAGTCGGTAGTTACATGATTTAATGAATATAATCCACAAGTTTACTGGCTGGGTAAAATGCTCATGCCCTCCCCAACCACCCACCACCCGACAACAAGCTTGGGTTGGAGCTGATTGCAGCAGAAAATGTTACAAACAAGGGTCACACAGTTGTACAATTTGACCCACCGATAACAATAACGAATTTCCTTATATACTGGGGGGGGGGGGGGGTTATAAAAACCTGTATCAATGCAGAAGCAGAATAAAAATCAGAATCTGCTTCAATATAGCTGGCATATGTCGTGAAATATGGTATTTTACAGCCACATTGCAATATATTTTAATATATTGCAGTACAATAATAAGTTTTATATTACAGTAGGAAATATTTACAGTATATAACCAAAGGAACAAAAAGAAAGTTGTAAAATTAGTCAGCTCCATCATGGCTACTAGCCTCCATAGTAGCCAAGACATCTTCAGGGAGTGGTGCCTCAGAATGGTGGTGTCCATTATTATTAAGGGCCCCCATCCCCAGGGCATGCCCTCTTCTCATAACTACCATCAGAGAGGAGGTACAGGAGCCTGAAGAAACACACACTCAATGATATAGGAACAGCTTCTTCCCCTCTGCCATCAGATTTCAAAATGGACATTCAACCCACGAACTCATGACTTTTTTTTGTAAAGTTTCTCTTTTTTTGCACTCCTTGTTTAAACTTAACTATTTAATATACTGTACATATACTTGCTGTAATTTGGTTGTTATTGCATTGTGCTGCTCCCCCAAAGTTAACAAATTTCATGACATATGCCAGCGATGTTAAACCTGATTCTGATACAAAATTTAAAGAGTGCAAAATGAGAGCAAAAAAAGAAAGCAGCGAGGTGGTGTTCATGGGTTCGGTGTCCATTCAGAAATCTGATGGCAGAGGGGAAGAAGCTGTTCCTGAATTGCTGAGTGTGTGCCTTCATGCTCCTGTACCTCCTCCCTGATGGCACAGGGGAAGAAGCTGTTCCTGAATCGCTGATTGTGTGCTTTCAGGCTCCTGTACCTCCTCCCTGATGGTAGCAATGAGAAGAGGGCATATCCTGGGTGATGGGGGGTCCTTATTAATGGATGCTGTCTTTCTGAGGCATCACCTTTTGAAGATGTTCTTCATGCTGAGGCGGGGGGGGGGGGGGGTAGGCTATTTCCGGTGTTGGAGCTGGCTGAGTTTGCAACCATCTGCAGTTTTTCCAATCCTGTGCAGTGGCCCCTCCATACCAAACCAGTGATGCAGCCAGTTAGAATGCTCCCCATTAGTAGTAGAGCTACAAGGACTTGATGTTTCAATCCCTATGGTAAATTGGCACTCTTGATGTTGGCAGTAGGCTTGGAGTGGTGACAAGAAGGGAGGGTAGGTACGTCATCAGGGTCATCAGGTGGGCACCCTCCTTCTTTGACATTTTGTTGATAAGCCCACGACGTCTCCAGAAGGCTCAAAGGTGCTACCTGGTGTCCCAGATACACCCCCCTCAGTTCCATACCCTCATGACTTCATCTTGCAGCCCAGTTGTTGTCTTTCCTTTTAATCCAAATCCAATTGCTGCTTTCTTCTGCTGCGTTTGACAAGGACTTGATTGCTTGTTGGAGGGAGTGACCCCTCACCCCCATCTTCTTCAATAGACTGGTCGTAGATGTGGCAACGAATCCCCTGCATCCCACTTCTACAGGGAAAATCTTGGTCTTCCAGCCATTCTGGGCAGCTTCAGTTGCCAGTTCAGAGTACTTGGTCTTTTTCCTCTCATGAGCTTCTTTAACACCATCTTCCCATGGTACTGTCAATTCCACAACATATGCCAGCTTGGCTGTTGTGGACCACAGGACCATGTCTGGCCGGAGTGTTGTAGCCGCAATGTCTCGGGGAAACACAAGCTTTTTTTCCAAGTCCACGTCCATTTTCCAATCCCAAGCAACCTACAGCATGCTTACATCTTTTGATGTTATATGGTGCTCTGGAGGTTGGCCTGCTGGTACAAATCGTGCGATGTGGACATTTCCTCCCAATGTTTGTGGGAGAGCATTTGTAGTGATTCGCCTCTGTTCCAAGTTTGATGCCAGCTGTCTGAGAACTCGGTTATGCCGCTAAGTGTACTGCCCCTGGGTGAGGCTCGTGGTGCATCCTGTTAAAATGTGCCTTAGTGATTCAGGTGCTAGACAAAGAGAGACCATAGGACCATAAGACCATAAGACAAAGGAGCAGAAGTAGGCCATTTGGCCCATCGAGTCTGCTCCGCCATTTTATCATGAGCTGATCCATTTTCTCCTATTTAGTCCCACTCCCCTGCCTTCTCACCATAACCTTTGATGCCCTGGCTACTCAGATACCTATCAATCTCTGCCTTAAATACACCCAATGACTTGGCCTCCACTGCTGCCCGTGGCAACAAATTCCATAGATTCACCACCCTCTGACTAAAAAAATTTCTTTGCATTTCTGTTCTGAAAGGGCGCCCTTCAATCCTTAAGTCATGCCCTCTCGTACTAGACTCCCACATCATGGGAAACAACTTTGCCACATCCACTCTGTCCATGCCTTTTAACATTCGAAATGTTTCTGTGAGGTCTCCCCTCATTCTTCTAAACTCCCAGGAATACAGTCCAAGAGTGGACAAACTTTCCTCATATGTTAACCCTCTCATTCCCCGAATCATTCTAGTGAATCTTCTCATACCCTCTCCAACGTCAGCACATCCTTTCTTAAATAAAGAGACCAAAACTGCCCACAGTACTCCAAGTGAGGTCTCACCAGCGACTTATAGAGCCTCAACATCACATCCCTGCTCCTATACTCTATTCCTCTAGAAATGAATGCCAACATTGCATTCGCCTTCTTCACTACTGACTCAACCTGGAGGTTAACTTTAAGGGTATCCTTTACGAGGACTCCCAAGTCCCGTTGCATCTCAGAACTTTGAATTCTTTCCCCATTTAAATAATAGTCTGCCCGTTTAATTTTTCTGCCAAAGTGCATAACCATACACTTTCCAACATTGTACTTCATTTGCCACTTCTCTGCCCATTCTTCCAATCTATCCAAGTCTCTCTGCAGACTCTCCGTTTCCTCAGCACTACCAGCCTCTCCACCTATCTTCATATCGTCAGCAAACTTAGCCACAAAGCCATCTATTCCATAAACTAAATCGTTGATGTACAATGTAAAAAGAAGCAGCCCCAACACTGATCCCTGCGGAACACCACTGGTAACCAGCAGCCAACCAGAATAGGATCCCATTATTCCCACTCTCTGTTTCCTGCCAATCAGCCAATGCTCTATCCACGTATGTAACTTTCCCGTAATTCCATGGGCTCTTATCTTGTTAAGTAGCCTCAGGTGTGGCACCTTGTCAAAGGCCTTCTGAAAATCCAAATATACAACATCCACTGCATCTCCCTTGTCTATCCTACTGGTAATTTCCTCAAAAAATTGTAATAGGTTTGTCAGGCAGGATTTTCCTTTAAGGAATCCATGCTGAGTTCTGTCTATCTTGTCATCTGCCTCCAGGTACTCTGTAACCTCGTCCTTGACAATCGACTCCAACAACTTCCCAACCACGGATGTCAAGCTAACAGGTCTATAATTTCCTTTTTGCTTCTTTGCCCCCTTCTTAAATAGCGGAGTGACATTTGCAATCTTCCAGTCCTCCGGAACTATGCTAGAACCTATCGACTTTTGAAAGATCATCGCTAATGCCTCCGCAATCTCCACAGCTACTTCCTTCAGAACACGAGGGTGCATTCCATCTGGTCCTGGAGATTTATCTACCTTTAGCCTATTCAGCTTCCTGAGTACTTTCTCTGTCGTAATTGTGACTGCGCACACTTCTCTTCCCTGCCACCCTTGAGTGTCCGGTATACTGCTGTCTTCCTCAGTGAAGACTGATGCAAAATACTTGTTCAGTTCCTCTGCCATCTCCTCATCTCCCATTACAATTTCTCCAGCATCATTTTCTATCGGTCCTATATTACTCTCACCTGTCTTTTACTCTTTATATACTTGAGAAAGCTTTTAGTATCCTCTTCGATATTATTTGCTAGCTTCCTTTCATAGTTAATCTTTTCTCTCTTAATGACCTTCTTGGTTTCCTTTTGTAAGGTTTTAAAAACTTCCCAATCCTCTGTCTTCCCACTAATTTTTGCTTCCTTGTATGCCCTCTCTTTTGCTTTAACTTTGGCTTTGACTTCTCTTGTCAACCACGGTTGCATCCTTTTTCCACTCGAAAATTTCTTCTTTTTTGGAATATACCTGTCTTGCACGTTCCTCATTTCTCGCATAAACTCCAGCCACTGCTGCTCTGCTGTCTTTCCCGGCAGTGTCTCTTTCCAGTCAACTTTGACCAGTTCCTCTCTCATGCCACTGTAATTTCCTTTACTCCACTGAAATACTGACACATCAGATTTCGGCTTCTCTTTTTCTAATTTCACAGTGAACTCAATCATGTTATGATCACTGCCTCCTAAGGGTTCCTTCACCTCAATCTCTCCAATCACCTCTGGTTCATTACACAATACCCAATCCAGTACAGTCGATTCCCTAGTAGGCTCAACAACAAGCTGTTCTAAAAAGCCATCTTGCAGACATTCTACAAATTCTCTCTCTTGAGATCCAGTGCTGACCTGATTTTCCCAATCTACTCGCATGTTAAAATCCCCCACAATTATCATAACACCGCCCTTCTGACAAGCCTTTTCTATTTCCAGTTGTAATTTGTAGTCCACATCCCCGCAGCTGTTTGGAGGCCTATAAATAACTGCCATCAGGGTCCTTTTACCCCTGCTATTTCTTAGCTCAACCCATAAAGATTCTGCACCTTCCGATCCTATATCACCTCTTTCTAATGATTTAATATCATTTATTACCAATAAAGCCACGCCTCTCCCTCTGCCTACCTTCCTATTCTTCCGATACACCGTGTATTCTTGGACGTTCAGCTCCCAGAGACATGCATCCTTTAGCCAGGTCTCAGTGATGGCCACAATATCATACCTACCAATTTGTCGCTGTACAACAAGATCATCCACCTTATTCCTTATGCTGCGTGCATTTAAGTACAACACCTTAAGACCAGTATTTGATACTTTTTGCTTTGACTTCACTGCAACTTTATTGCACTGCAACTCATCCCAATGGCTACAAATTTGCCCCATCACCTGCCTGTCTTTCCTGACATCTTTACTGCTCACTATCTTAGATTTATTTCTGTTTTCCCCTTCCTCCGTTCTATCATTCCGGTTCCCATCCCCCTGCCAAATTAGTTTAAACCCTCCCTAACAGCTCTATTAAACTTTCCCGCCAGGATATTGGTCCCCTTTGGGTTCAGGTGTAACCTGTCCTTTTTGAACAGGTCATACTTCCCCCAGAAGAGATCCCAATTATCCAAGATTCTGAAGCCCTGCCCCCTACACCAGTCTCTCAGCCACGCATTCATCTGCCTGATCTGACTACTTTTGCCCTCGCTAGCACGTGGCACAGGTAGCAATCCCGAGATTACTACCCTGGAGGTCCTGCTTCTCAACTTCCTTCCTAACTCCTGGAAATCTTTCTTCAGGACCTCCTGTCCTATCTATGTCATTGGTACCAACATGTACCAAGACAACTGGCTGCTCACCCTCCCCCTTTAGAATATTCAGGACCCGATCTGAGACATCCCGTACCCTGGCCCCTGGGAGGCAGCACACCATGCGGGTATCTCTGTCAGGCTCACAGAATCTCCTGTCTGTTCCCTTGACTATGGAATCCCCCACGACTACTGCATTTCTCTTCTCCCTCCTTCTCTCCTGCACAACAGCGCCAGGCTCAGTGCCAGAGACCCGGTCACCATGGGCGTGCCCCGTCAGGTCATCCCCCTCAACAGCATCCAGAACAAGATATTTGTTGCTGAGGGGGACAGCCACATGGGTGCTCTCCACTATCCGGGCATTTCCCTTCCCTCTCTTGACAGTGACCCAGTTTTCTGACCCCTGTAGCCTAGGGATGACTACCTCACTGTAGCTCCTGTCTATCACCTCTTCACTTTCCCTGACAAGCAGTAGGTCATCAAGCTGCAGCTCCAGATCCCTAACACGGTCTCTGAGGAGCTGCAACTCGGTGCACCTGGCGCAGATGCGGCCATCAGGGAGGCTGGAAGTCTCCCAGCATTCCCACATCTGACACCCTGAACAAAGCACTAACCCTGCAGCAATGATATCTAATTCTACAGGAATGAAACAGGAAAAATAAGTGTACTCACCTACTTACCTTGCCAAACAGACGAACTTTTTAAATCGTTAGCTCGTACCGTTAGCTGTGAGAGCCCTGCTGTTCCTGTCTGTCCGGGCCGATTCGCGAAAGGGGTGGGGGGGGGGAAGAAAAAAAAAGAGTTGGCGCTTCGCTCTCGCCTCTTCCCATTTACCGCCGAAGCCCGTTGAAGCCAAAGCCCTACACTCTGCTCCCACTCACTCCGCTGCCCGCTGTATAGGGTGGTCTCCTTTTTAAACTCTCCGCGCGGTCCTGCTGACGTCACGCACCTGCGCAGTCTCGCCCTTCTTGCACCCGAAGTTTTAAAAAAAACTGCTTTCCTTCAGAATTCAGCTTCCACGACGCTCTGTAGTCCCGATCCAAAGGAGAGCCGTTGGTAGCAAACCTGCCTATTTAAACTCTCCACGCGGTTCTGCTGATGTCACGCGCCTGCGCAGTCTCGCCCTTCTTGCACTCGAAGAAGTTTTTAAAAAAAACTGCCTTCCTTCAGAATTCAGCTCCCACAATGCTCTGTAGTCCCGATCCAAGGTCTTATTGATGCAAGCTATGTACATGATGGTATCCTTTTTGAGTTGTTCAAACTGCTCAGTGTCCTTGAGTTTAGCATTATACCATCTGCTCAAGCTCTTCACTGGCATTTCTGAAACATGGTAGATCTGTAGAAATTTGCGTAATATTGACCACCATAATTACATCACGTTACAACATTAAGACCATAAGATATAGGAGCAGAATTAAGTCAAGTCTGCTCCATCATTCCATCGTGGCTGACTTGTTATCCCTCTCAACCCCACTCCCCTGTCTTCGCCCCATAACCTTTGACAGGATTATTATAATGTTTGAATTGTAAGATTAATGGAGAAATGTATTGATAAAGTTTAAAGATTAGCTTTGCTTTGTCACACATACATCAGAATGTCAAAGCAGTGACATGCATCACTATTGCATCAAATTAGTGAGGATTGGACCAGGGTCACCACGCTTTTGATGCCAACTTAGCATACCCACGAGGGTAAACCCACATATAGCTGCAGGGACGGGCAACATACCCAGACAGGTCCTGAGTGATTGAACAGAGGTCTTAACAGAAACCTTCAATATCGCTTTGAAACAGTCCACTGCTCCTGCAGGGCCTCAAGACACCCATCGTCATTCCAGTGCCCAAGAGAGCGATGGTACCTGGCCTAAACGATTATACTTCAGTGACACTGACCTTAACAATTGCGAGGTGATTTGAGTGGCTGGTAAACCCATCTTCCAGCTACATTGGCCCCTCCCCAGTTCATCTACCGCTCAGACCAGTCCACTGATAATGCCACAGCCTGGACCTTCCACTCCTTCCTGTCCCATCTAGAAAACGATGCCTCATAGGCCAGGATGTTGTTCGTCAGCTTCAGCTCAGCATTTAGCATGATCATCCCTGAGAGGCTGGTGGGTGAACTGCCCTCTCTGTCTCTCTCTCTCTCTCTCTCTCTCTCTCTCTCTCTCTCTCGAAAGACCCCAGTCAGCCGAGTTGGCAGCAACACCTCAAGTTCCATCACGTTAGTCCATGCCAAACTATTAATCTGCCTAGTCCAGTCGACCAGCACCTGGACCGTAACCATCCATACTCCTCCCATCCAAACTTGCAATTCGAACCCAATTTTACCACTTCCGCTGACAGCTCATTCCACACTCATACCACCCTCTGAGTGAAGAAGATTCCTCTCAGGTTCCCCTTGAACACTTCACCTTTCACCCTTAACCTATGACCTCTAGTTCAGTGCCACCCAACCTCAGTGGGAAAAGCCTACCTGCCTTTACACTATGGATACCTCTCATCATTTTGTATACCTCAATCAAGTTTCCCCTCCACCACCTACACCCCAGGGAATGAAGTCCCAACCAATTCAGCCTTTTCCTATAACTCATGTCCTCCAGTCCCTGTAATCGTGGTTGGCATTAGGCCAAAGGGACCGATGGCTCTATGACTATGACTTGGGCTTCTTGTTGACACAGGCCCTGGTCAATTCAAATTCTCAACTTGCCTATGTGTGACTTAGAACATAGATCATCGAACACCACAGCACAGTGCATTCCTTTTGACCCACGATATTGTACCAACCTTTAACCTACTTTAAGATCAATCTAACCCTTCTCTCCTACTTAACCCTCTAATTTTCAATCATCATGTGCCCATCTAAGCATTTCTTGAATGCCCCTAATGTATCTGCCTTTAGCACCACCCATGACAGGGCATTCCATGCACCCAATACTCTCTGCCTGTACCATCCCCTCTATACTTCCCTCCAATCGCCTTGAAATTATGCCTCCTGGCACTTGCCATTTCTGCCTGGGAAGAAAACTCTGGCTGTCCAATTGATCTGTGCTTCTTATCGTCTTATACACTTCCATCAAGTCACCCCTCATCCTTCTTTGCTCCAAAGAGAAAAGCCTCAGCTGGCTAAACCTATCTTCACGAGACATGCCCTCTAGTTCAGACAGCATCCTGGTAAATCTCCTCTGCACCTTACCTAAAGCTTCCACATCCTTCCTGTAATCAGGTGACTGGAACTGAACACAATATGCCCAAGTGTAGTCTAACTAGGGTTTTGTTAGAGCTGCAACATTACCTCGCGCCTCTTGAACTCAATCCCCTGCCTATCAAAGGTGAACACACCATACGCCTTCTTAACCACCTTAACAACTTACTTGGGAACTTCAAGAGATCTGTGGACCTGGATCCCAAGAACCTTCTGTTTCTCCACGCTGCTAAGAATACTGCCATTAACTTTGTAATCTGCCTTCAAATTCTAGGCCTTGGACCTGCTGTTGATCAAGGACTTAGGCTTCTTGTTGATAGAGGCCTTGGGCCTGCTGTTGATCAAGGCCTTGGGCTTCAAATTCGGCCGTCAAAATCAACCACTGTAGAAAGACTGTTTTTACTTACATTGGTTGTATTTCCTTTGGATGAAATGGACACAGGCTGGGCCCGACTCTGAGGCTTCTGACGGAGGCTGGTCCAGGGACTGTGTCTGAAGTTGTTCTCCAGCCTCCTGTGGGACGACATCCCAGATTTGTGAGTCACCATGGCCTTGTGTCTCCTTAGCCCAGCTTTGGGCCTCATCGCGAAGCTGATGTTGGGCCTCTGCTTGGCCCTGATGACAGACTTCTTTATGAGCCTGGTCACAAGCCCCTCCTTGAGTGTGGTCGTCGAACTCTGTCTCGGGCTGATCGTGGACTTCCTAAAGGAGTTGTTCTTGGCCCTCCTTTTGGATCAGCCCCTGGGCTGGTAACTGTCCTTGGTCTTGGGCCTCTCGCAGGCTCTGGTCTTGGACCTCTACTCGAGCCTGAGCACAAGCCTTTGCTTTAGACAGGTGACAGGTCTCTGGGTAGAATTGAAGGAGATCTTCCTGATGAACCTTGTCCAGAGAACCTGACAAAATCCGAGGGCTGGTTTCGGATGAAGCCTGGCTCTGACTCTCTTCCTGGACTGCTCGGGCCCCAGAGTGAACTTCCAGCTCGGGTTGGAACTTTTGCACATTGGCCTCCGGTTGGTTCACTGCCTCACTCCCAACATTTCCCTCTTGTGCTCCTGCAGGGATCTCTGATGGAACCTCTGTCTGCTCCTGCTTCTGGCCTGGTTCTTTCTGCTCTGCTTGGGATTGGTTCTGGAGCAGCGAGCAGTGTTCTGTGCCATTGGCGTTCTGTTCAGAAACCTGCTCTATGGCAACCAGCTCTGGCTCAACATCTGCTCTGCCTGGAGACAATTCACAGCTTTGGCCCACATTCTTCTCCTCCCAGCTGCCTGCTCGCTGGCTTGGGCTGGGGACAATTTCTAGCACTTGGCTGGTCTGAAGGAGACAGAAGAAAAAAAAACTTTGAAAACAGCTGGCATTTTAAAACACTCAGTAAAAAACAATCTTGGCAGCCAGTGTCAGATGAACTTCCCGAACTTGCGACGCTCAGAATACCATTCAGTTTCGTCTCAAAGACTCAGACAGGCTTGCAGAAGAATCCATGACAATGGCACCAGTGACAAGAACACGATGCAGTGAAAGATTTATTTCCATGATATAGAATAACATGACACTAATAATGCCATTCCTGATACTGGAACAGGTCAGTGAGCAGCTGGCCCAGGGAGAGGGGATCATTTAATGTGGTGAGACGTGAGAAGCCCCAGTGCTACTCCCCTTTGAGAGAGGTGATAAAGGCAGATTTATTAGAGGCAATCAAATAATGGAGAGTGGGTCAAGAGAAACTGCTTTCAGTGGCAGGAGGGTCGATAACTGGAGGGAACAGATTTAGGATAATTCTTAAGTTACCATAAATCTCTTCCCTTTGGTTACTGAGATTCCAGTTCCTGGGTTTCTGCTCAGGCCTCTTGTTCAGACTGGACTCAGCCTAGGCCTAGGTCAGAGGGGCAATGAAGTAATTTCTTTTTAATATAGCCAGTTGTGATTTAGAATTCACTGTCTTAAGGGGCAATAACAAAAGTCACAGTAAGAACTTTCTAAAGAGATAGAGATATTTCCCTTCCAGTTTGTACTCCTCCCCTACCACCTTATTCTGGCTTCTTTCCCCTTCCTTTCCAGTCCTACTGAAGGGCCTCAGCCCAAAATGTCTTCATTCCTCTCCACAGATGTAGCCCAGCCTGCTGAGTTCCTCCAGCATTTTGTATGCGTTATTTTAGATACTTCCCTAAAGGGTAAACACCACAGGGGAGCTGGACTATAATGTGTGGTTAAAGGTGCCGTTGGGTGGTGAGGTGGAGATACATCTCTACCAAAGGAGGTGTAAGGTGCTCCTTCCCTCCACTAGCCTGCAGGTCACCCTTGGGCAAGGAATAGCACCTGCTTAGCCCTCCCGATCAGGGTCACATGAAACCACGGAAGCAGGTGGGGGTTGGTCGTACAAACAGCCGGTGCATATCACAAGTCCTGGTTATACGACCACTGACACCAGGCAGACAGTCTCTGAAGAGTATTGATAATGTCTAGGGTCACCCGTCTTGTAAAGACACTGGCCCAGAAGAGGCTTGCCATCGCCCACAGGGGCAAAGACCATGATTGCCCACATCATATGGCATGACACATAATGATGATGGTGAAAGGTGTAGGAAAGTAAAATATCCTTTAAACAGGGAGAGAGAGACATCACAGAATGTTACTGTACAGGAAGAGCTGGGGGGAGAGTCACAGAAGTTAGCTGTGAGTAATGTAGATAATGGCAAAGACAAATGGAATTCTACACACAAAATACTGGAGGAACTCAGCAAGTCAGTCAGCATCTATGGAAATGAATAAACAGTTGACGTTTCCAGACCAAGACCCTTCATCGGGACTGGAAAGGGAAGCGGGGAGAAGCCAGAATAAAAAAGGTGGGGAGAAAGGAAGGAGGACATGCTGGAAGATTATGTGTGGAACCAGGTGGGTGGGGGAGCGGGATGAGGTAAGAAGCTGGAAGGTGATAGGTGGAAAAGGTAAAAGGGCTGGAGAAGGAGGAATCTGATAGGAGAGGAGAGTGAACCACAGGAGAAAGGGAAGGAGGAGGGGTACCGGGGAGGTGATAGGCAGATGTGGAGAAGAGGCCAGAATGGGGAATTGAAGAAGAGGGAAGGAGGAGGGAAAAAATTACCGGTAGTTGGGAAAATAGAAGTTCATGCCATCACTGAAAAGTTCTACACATTTGAAGCTTGTTTCCCACAGCCAGATTTGTTTGTCCTCAAAGAATTAAAATTTACAAGGTATTGGGGCAGATTTCACTACCACAGCAGACAGCAGACAGGTGAGAAAGGTCCCAGTGGTACAGGGGAGAGAGTCGGTTTGGGACTCTTCAGTGTTATAGCCAGACACCAGGAAGCCAAGTTATCATGGCACAGGTACACCAGGTAATGATATCTCCAGCAAGAGGGCATCTAACTGCTTACCCCTGACATTCAATGACCCAACAGTTGTTAAGACCCAACTGTCAATGTCCTGGAGGGGCCATCATTGTCCAGAGTCTTAGCAGGACAGCCCATATAAATACTGTGGCTACCAGAGCTGATTGGATGTTGAGGACTCAATGAAGACCTTCCCATCTTAAGCCTCTTCCCTTCCTAATTCCCTTTCTCCCATGGTCCACTCTCCTCTCCCATCAGATTCCTCCTTCTTCAGCCCTTTAACTCTTCCACCCCTACCAGGGGTTCCCAACCTTTTACTTGCCATGGACAAGTACAATAAAGCAAGGTGTCTCAGAGTGAATATGGAGAGGACGTTTCCTGTGGTAGGGGAGTCTAAGACCAGAGGACAGCCTCATAATAGCGAGGTGTCCTTTTAGAGATGAATAGGAAGATGAGAAGAAAGTTCTTTAGCCAGAGAGTGGTGAATCTGTGGCATTTATTGCCACAGTCAGCTGTGAAGGCCGAGTATTTTTGTATATTTAAGGCAGAGGTTGGTCAGGGCAGGAAGGGATAAAGGGAGAAGGCAGGAGATTGGGGCTGAGAGGAAAAATGGATCAGCCATGATGAAATGCAGAGCAGACTAATGGCCTAATTCTGCTCCCATATCTTGTGATTTTATGATATTGGGAACCCCTGACCTAAACACTTTTAGCTTCTAACTTACCTGGTCTCACCTATCACCTGCCAGCTTGTACTCCTTCCCTCCATGCTCCCACCACTTCCCAGTCTTACTCTGGCTTCTTCCCAGTTCCTTTCCAGTCCTGATGAGGGGGTCTCGGTTTGAAACATCGACTCCTTATTCCTCACCAGAGTTGCTGCCTGACCTGCTGAGTTCCTCCGGCACTTGGTGTGTGTGTTGTGGGTTAGAAGCTAAATATGCTTGACCCTGATGGACTGCCAAAGGCTGAGAGAGACACAGCCTCCACCTACTGGCTGTTTATTAATACGTAAACCAGTACGGGAAAAAAAGAATTGAGGTCAGCATAGAGCAGACATGATCATATTGCACGGCAGGGCAGGCTTCTGACAACCAAGTCCAGCTCCTGGCCTTCACATCTGGCTGAACTACTAAGGCTGGCAGAACCATTTCTACTGACAGGAGGAGGCGCCTAGGTGGGTTACTGACGCCTTAAAACCAGTCGCTTTGGGCTGATGATCTCTGCTGTTCCTTTGCATTCATCAGCTGCATGGAGAGAGCTAGCCTGCTGTGTGGGCAACAACTTGCTCTCCGTGTTGTACTTCCCTGTCTTGCACATCATGTAGACAGCTAGGACACAACATCCATGGTCCATTCCGACCAATGGAGCACCTCCAAGTCTAGCTCATTAACAGACTCCTTCAGCGGACTGGAGGACAGTCTCCATATGAAAGACCGGAAGAACACAAGACACTGGAGCAGAGTTAGGCCTTTCAGCTTATCGAGTCTGCTCCGCCATTTCACCATGGCTGATCCATTTCCCTTTAGCCTTTGACGCCCTATCTAATTATTTGGTGATGTGTTGCCTGAGCTGCCTATTCAAATATCCAATATCAGTCCATCCTTTCTGAGATAAGGGGCCCAAAAATGCGCACAAGACTCCAGGTGAGGTCTCACTACTGCCTTATAAAGCCTCAGCAGAAAGACTGGAATCCTCTCTCTCTCTCGCTCATGCTGACACCAAGCTGTCCGGCCAGAGCAAACATCTGCCAACAGGTTTGGTTACTAACTTGAAACCCAGCTCACGTTCCCAACCTCCAAATCAAAGCCCTGCTTGGGCTGAAGGCTAAAGCAGTGAAAAGACCCATTGGCGTGACCCTCAGATGTTCCTTCAAAGATATCCCTGCAGCTGAGGGCAGGAGTCCTTTAATAGAACATACAACAGTATAGTACAGGAACAGGCCCTTCAGCCCTCAATGTTGTGCCAGACCAATTAAATTAATAATCAAATAGCTAACTAAACTCATCTCTCCTGCCTACAAAATGTCCATATCCTCCCATCTTCCTCACATTCATGTGCCTATCTAAACGTCTCTTAAAAATCTCTAATGTATCTATCTCTATCACCACCGCAGGCACCCACCACTCTCTGTGTAAAAGATTCGCTCTCATATCTCTGAAGTTACCCTCACACACCTCCTCCTCTCCTTGGACACCCCGCTCTGGTTCTCTGCCGCTCTGGATCTTCTCATCTCGAATTGCCGACGGGACATCAATCGTCTCGACTTCATCACTCCTTCATTCCTCCACTGAACGCACTGTCCTTTACTCTCCCCGCACCAATCCCAACCTGACCATCAAACTGGCAGGCAAATGGGATACTGTTGTAGTGTGGCCCACTGACCTCTATTCTGCTGAGGCCAGGCGGCAACCCTCAGACACCTCCTCATACCTACCCCTCGAGGAGCACTCCACTCCACACCATCAGAAAACTGTCTCCGACACATCACTGACTTCATCCACTCTGGAGAACTCCCAACCATTGTTACCAAACTCATAGTTCCCTTACCCTGCACTGCTCGCTTCTACCTCCGACCAAAGATCCACAGATCGGACTGTCGGGGTAGGCCTGTTGTCTCTGCCTGCTCCTGCCCCACTGAACTCATGTCGTCATATCTCGATTCCATTCTATGCCCTACAAAAAAGCTGCCTGATATTCAGGAGAACATAGATGGGCCCCCGAGACCCGAACAGCACCTTATACACAGCGGAAATTTCTCATCAGTTAAGCCTTGGAGTGAGACCATAAGCACCAGACCACCACCTCCTACATAAGAACAAAAGAAATAAGAAATACGAGCAGGAGTCGGCCATCTGGCCCATCGAGCCTGCTCCTCCATTTCATAAAATCATGGCTGATCTGGCCATGGACTCATCTCCACCTACCTGCCTTTTCCTTAGAACCCTTAATTCCCCTACTGTGCAAAAATCTATCCAACCTTGTCTTAAATATACTTACTGAGGTAGCTTCCATTGCTTCATTGGGCAGAGAATTCCACAGATTCACCACTCTCTGGGAAAAGCAGTTCCTCCTCATCTCTGTCCTAAATCTGCTCCCCCGAATCTTGAGGCTATGTCCCCTAGTTCTAGACTCACTTAACCAGTGGAAACAACTTTTTTGCCTCTATCTTAACTATCTCTTTCATAATTTTGTATGTTTCCATACGATCTCCACTCATTCTTCTGAATTCCAGCGAGTATAGTCCCAGGCTACTCAATCTCTCCTCATAGTCTAAACCCCTCATCTCTGGAATCAACCTGGTGAACCTCCTCTGTACCACCTCCAAAGCCAGTATATCCTTCCTCAAGTATGGAGACCAGAACTGCACACAGTACTCCAGGTGCAGCCTCACCAGTGCCCTGTACAGTTGCAGCATAACCTCCCTGCTCTTAAATTCAATCCCTCTAGCAAAGAAGGCCAACATGCCATTTGCTTTCTTGATAGCCTGCTGCACCTGCAAACCAACCTTTTGTGATTCATGCCCAAGTACTCCCAAGTCCCTCTGCACAGCAATATGCTGGAAATTTTTACCATTTAAATAATAATCTGCTCTTCCATTTTTCCTTCCAAAGTGGATGACCTCACATTTACCAACATTGTACTCCATCTGCCAGACCCTTGCCCACTCACTTAACCTATCTATATGTATCTCTCTGTATCTTCTGCACAATTTACTTTTCCACTCAATTTGGTATCATCAGCAAACTTATATATTAACGATCTCAAAGAGGGGACCGAGTGTAGTGTATCTATCATGAACAGTTGCAGGCCCAGCACCGACCCGTATGGCACCACCGCTCACCACCAATTGCCAACCAGAGCAACACCCATGTATCCCAACTCTGCTTTCTTTCAGTTAACCAATCCTGTATCCATGCTAATACATCACCCCAACTCTTTGCATCCTTATCTTATGGATAAGTCTTTTATGCAGCACCTTATCAAACACCTTCCAGAAATCCAAGTAAATAATATCCATCTGTTCCCCTCTATCCACTGTGCTTGTTATATCCTCAAAGAACTCCAGTAAGTTTGTCAAACAGGATCTGCCCTTGCTGAATCCATGCTGCATCTGCCTGATGGATCCAATTCTTGCCAGATGCCCCACTATTTCTTCTTTAATGATAGCTTTCAAGCATTTTCCCAACTACAGATGTTAAACTAACTAACCTGTGGTTACCTGCTTTTGCCTACATCATTTTTTGAACAGTGGCGTGACATTCACCATCTTCTGATTCACCAGAACCTGCCCAGAGTCCAGAGAATTTTAGTAAATTATCACCAAAGCCTCTACTGTAACTTCTGCCATCTCTTTCAGTACCCTGGGATGCATTCCATCAGGACCAGAGGACTTATGTATCTTCAGGCCCTCAAGTTTGCTCAGCACTACCTCTTTAATGATAGCTATAATATCGAGGTCTTCACCTCCCATCACTTCCATAACATCTCCCTTTGGTATGTTAAGCATGTCCTTCACCGTGAAGACCAACACAAAATAGTCATTCAAAGCTTCTGCTATTTCCTCGTTACCCAACATCAATTCCCACTTCTCATCCTCCAAGGAACCTACGTTCATTTTAGCCACCCTCTTCCACTTTATATAATTATAAAAACTTCTACTATCCATTTTTATATTTTGTGCTAGTTTATTTTCTTTCTTTATTCCCTTTCTTTATTACTTGCTTGATGGTTCTTTGTTGCTTTTTAAAGTTTTCCCAGTCTTCCAGTTTCCCACTACTCTTGGAGGCTTTCTATTCACAAGCTTTTAGTTTGACATCTTCTTTAATTTCCTTAGTTATCTAAGACTGGCTGTACCCAACCTTACTGTCTTTGCTTTTAACTGGAATATACTTTTATTGAGCACCGTGAAAAATCCCTTTGAAAGTCTTCCACTGCTCTTCAATAGTCCCACCATATAGCCTGTGTTCCCAGACTACACTAGCCAAATCCTTCCTCATCCCATTGTAGTCTCCATTGTTTAGACATAATACACTGGTTTTAGATCAAACTTTTGCATCCTCCATTTGTATGGGAAACTAAATCACATTCTGATCAATCTTTCCAAGAGGATCCCTAACTACAAGATCACTAGTTTTACCTTTCTCATTGCACAGGACCAGATCTAAGATAACACATTCTCTTGTAGGTTAAGTAACATGCTGTTCAAGAAAGCCATCATTTATGCATTCTATGAAGTCCTCCTCAAGACTGTCTCGATCAACTTGATTCACCCAATCTATGTGCAAGTTAGTCTCCCATGATAACTGCTGTTCCATTCTTACGTGCCTGAGATATTTCTCTGTTTATTGCCTGTGCCACTGTAATATTATTATTCGGTGGCCGATCGACAACTCCCACCAGTGATTTTTTTTTCCAAGAGAAACTGTTACAGTAGTGTAGGTGAGGGTGGTGGGGTGCTCTTTGACATAGGAATGGAAGTGTACCTGACCTTGCACTCAACGTCAGTAAGACCAAAGAACTGATTGCAGACCTCAGAGGGTAAGACAAGGGATCACATGTCAATCCTCATAGAGGGATCAGAAGTGTAGAGGGTGAGCGATTTCAAGTTCCTGGGTGTCAACATCTCTGAGGATCTATCCTGGGCCCAACATGCTGATGCAGTTACAAAGAAGGCACAACATCGGCTATAATTCATGAGGAGGCTGAGGTGATTTAGTATGTCTGCAAAGACACTGGAAAATCTCTACAGATGTACCATGGAGAGCATTCTAATGGGCTGCATGGCCATCTGGTATGGTGGGGGGGAGGGGCGGTGGGCACTGCACAGGACCGAAAGGAGCTACAGAAGGTTGTGAACTCAGTCAGCTCCATTATGAGCACTAACCTCCCCAGCATCCAGGGCATCTTCAAGGAGCAATGCCTCAAAAAGACGGCATCCATCATTAAGGACTCCCGTCGCCCACAGCATGCCCTCTTTTCATTTCAACCATCAGGGAGGAGGTACAGGAACCTGAAGGCACAAACTCAACGATTCAGGAACAGCTCCTTCCCCTCAGCCATCAGGTTTCTGAATGGACAATGAAACCATGAACACGAGCTCACTACTTTTCTCCCCCTCTTTTGGCTCTACTTAATTAATTTAGCTATTATCTATATAGTGCCATTGCCTTTTGGTGCCACAGTAAGAGCCTTAATTAAGTGCCAGTCTAGCTGGACTTTTCTCAACCATTCATGTCCAAAAAGTGCTGGCCCTCCACTTTTCAATACATAACTGCTGTGTTTGGCCTCCAGAAGTCACATTCACCTTCGTAAGACCATAAGAGAAAGGAGCAGAATTGGGCCATTCAGCCCATCGAGTCCACTCCACCATTTCATCATGGCTGATCCCGGATGCCATTCAACCCCATACACCTGCCCTCTCACCATATCCCCTGATTCCCTGACCAATCAGGAATCTATCAACTTCCGCTTTAAATATACCCACACACTTGGCCTCCACCACAGTCTGTGGCAGAGCATTCCACAAATTCACACTTTGGCTAAAAAAAATTCCTCTTTACTTCTGTTCTAAAAGGTTGCCTCTCAATTTTGATGCCATGCCCTGTACCTCTGGATACTTCCATTAGAGGAACCATCCTCTCCACATCCACCCTATCGAGTCCTTTCAACATTCAGTAGGTTTGAATGAGATCCCCATGCATTCTTCTAAATTCCAGTGAGTACAGGCCCAAAGCTGCCAAACACTCCTCATGTATTAACTCAGACAACAGGAATTCTGCAGATGCTGGAAATTCAAGCAACACACATCAAAGTTGCTGCTGAACGCAGCAGGCCAGGCAGAATCTCTAGGAAGAGCTGCAGTCGACGTTTCAGGCCGAGACCCTTAGTCCTGACGAAGGGTCTCAGCCTGAAACGTCGACTGCACCTCTTCCTAGAGATGCTGCCTGGCCTGCTGCATTCACCAGCAACTTTGATGTGTGTTGCTCATGTATTAACGCCTTCATTCCCAGAGTCATCCTCATGAACCTCCTCTGGACTCTCTCCAGTGACAATACGTCCTTACTGAGATAAGGGACTCAAGACTGTTGACAACACCCCAGGTGCAGCCTGACTATTGTCTTATAAAGCCTCAGCATTATTTCCTTGTTTTTATATTCTATTCCCCTTGAAATAAATGCCAGCATTGCATTTGCCTTCTTTACCTCACGCTCAATCTGTGAAGTAACACTTTGGGAGTATTGCACAAGGACTCCCAAGTCCCTTGGCACCTCTGATTTTTTTTTGGAAGTTCAAAAATTTGTTTTATTTAGCAAGGAGCCAAACCAATGACTAAAGATCAATGCGCTTCACATAGGTACATGTTCTTCAACTACGATTTCCTCTGTTTATGCCTCTCCTTCCTCTCATTGAAAGGTTCATACCTCTTCGGCTAATGAATTGTCGTCCTCAAGCTGCAATTCGCCCCATCTGTGGATAAAGTCGTACTCTTCTCAGAAGTTTAAGTTGTGTGATGGCAGCATCAGCTGAACTAGAAGGAGGATCCTGGCTAGTGGATGGAATATCAGCTTCGTCTGAAGGCTGGGCAGATTCTTCCTCCGGATGTCCTTCAATTTCTAACATAACATCTGAATTAAGCTCTTCTTGGTCTGCTCCTTCAATAAACACTTCATCACCATCATCACCACCTCCAGATTCAACTGTGCTGGACAGATTGCTCATGGATGTTGCAACCATAGGAACAGACTGGGAGGCATGCTCAGTTATATCTGTTTGTGGTCCCTCACCGAGAACAGTCACTGGTGCATGAACTTGCAGCGGTGTGGTCGGTACACTGTGGCCTCCAGGTTCATCTTTGTGAACAGCAGCAAGATAAATTGGTGTCTCATACATTCCTAAACCTCCTTGTGATGCCAATTGCCCAAGATCAGACTGACTTGAACTAGTTTGATTCATATCTTCAGGTGGTCCAAACCTAAATCGAGGGACTCCTGCAACCTGGGGAGAAGGAATGGCTTCTGCAAACCCATCTGATCGGTGGGGCACAACAAGTGTCGGTGTACTGGGCACCATTCTGTCATCTTCATCAACAAAATGTTGCTGCACACCTCCAATGCCTGGAGTAAGCTGAATTCCCCCTCGACTTGATGAAGGTTGCCTTGCTGGTGGAAATCTCTGTGCAGGTGGTCCCAGTTCTGGGGCTGGAGGTTGTATTGTAAGTCTTGGCGGAAGAGGATGTGGTGGTCTCCTTGGTGAGTGTCGAGCTCGTGAAGCTGGTCTTTCAACAACTGCCTGTTGCTGTCTTGGAGCCGTCCGATCGTGTCCAGGTGGCTTGTGGCTGTGTTCCGCCTGTGGGGGTGCCAAAGGCGTCTCGCAGCTGGGCTGTCTTCACCGTTCCCATCTGGGGGTATCGTCCAGCCGCATGAATGGCGCAGTTGATGCCTCCGGCTTGGACATCAGCAGCAGCAGGGCGAGCCGTGAACCCTCCCCACAGTCGCAGTTTCCGTTTCACCTTGGCAGTGCAGTCCGCTCTAGCCAGTTGTTGCCGCACGCCTCAGCCCCTCCGAACACTTTCAGGTGGTCGGAGCTGACGTGACTGTGAAGGGGACACTGGATCGGTCACCCCTCTTATGCCCGATTACGGTCCAGCCACTGCCAGGTTTGATTTGTTTTGGGTGTCCGTTCTGACACGCGGTGGCCGGGCCGAAGAACAGAATCCGGCAGTGATGATGGTGATGGTGAAGAATGAATCTGTCTGCGACACTAAATGGGAGCAAAGCCAAAGAACTGAAGCAGTACGAGAACATGAATCACCATCTCCCGGCCGACCGCCAGCGGAGCGCCTGTCTGAAACGTCCGAGCGCTTCCGCTTCCATGGCTCCGGACATCACGTGTCAGAACGGAGACCCGAAAAGGGCATCGCAGCAATCCCATCCATTCTCTCCTCACACATTCCCTACTTTTCTAAAGTAAATACGACCAGCTACATTTGTAACAAAATCACCGTGGAGGAACATTACTTCTCCAAGCAGCAGAAAGTTCATTTCATTTTAACATGAACGAACTACAAAAGGAATTATATTCTTCGGGAAAACTTTAATGGGAAAAGTAGACACTGTACATCAGAATCTTTTTATCAAAATAAACTTTATTCACAATATAAATTACAAGAATAAACCGTGCATTACCTTATCATTGTTTCATTCACAGTCAATGTGTTATGGAGTGTCAATTCCATTCCTTAAAACCAACAGGATTGTTGCCGCTTGTGACCTGTTCACTATTACATTAACTGTGGGGCTTCCTCACCCAACCTGGCCCCTCTCTTTCCTGCAGTGAGTGAACCCTACACTGTGGTCCTTCCTCACCGAGCCCTTGTAGTGGCTGCACCAGGTTTCAGTGTGTCCCTCAGCACGTAGCCTGGAATGTGCCAGTCGGCAGCATTCCTCCAGGGCCATCCCCGTGTGTTGGTAGACTAACGTTTTGGGCGGACCAAGATGGGAAATGGTGGCAACACTCAGACCATAAAATGTGGAGGGCATTTGGCCCCTCGTGCCTGACCTCCTTCAAAAAACTCTTGGCTACTCTGACCTGACCTCAGCTCCTCTTTCCTTCCTGCTGGGTATAACCCTTCATTCTCCTACAGATCATAAATCCACTTCCCTCACCCTGGGATGCAGAGAGAGTTCACCTGCTTTATCCAGTTCCACCAGCCTCCCATCACCGCTACCTTGTACTGCAGTACTCGGGCAATCCGTTCAGATTTCAGGATGCCGCCTTCGACGAGTTCAGAGTTCGAGGCCTCGTGCTCGGTGATCAGCAGGTCCTTGGGGGTCGAGGATCAGGATCGAGTCAGAAGTCCGGAAGCTGGTCGGAGGCCCAAGTCTGAATATATCACTGAGATCACCAGGGAAGTCAAAGCCCAATATCTGCGAGCCTGAATCCGAGACTCAGTCTGCTGGAAGATAGCCTGTCATGATGTATGAGTGAGGGCGGGAGGGAGGGAGGGTTGGGGCTTGTTTGCTGCTGCTGTTTTGTTGCTTGTTGTGTTACGTGTTGTTCTGCCGAACATTGTGGGTTTGATATGTTGTCATTGGCATGTGTGGCGACACTTGCAGGCTGCTCCCAGCACACCCTTAGTTGTTGCTTGTTAATGCAAACGGCATGTTTCACTGTATGCTTTCACGTACATGTGACAAATAAACTTGTATCTTGAATCTTGAGCCACTGCATTCTTCCAGCATTTTGTACTTTGTCCAGATTCCAGCACCTGCAGTCTGGTTTGCCTTTGTGAGAGGGCATAGTAGTGGACTAATCTGGCAAATGGAAATGGTAGATGAGAGGGCATTTTTCAGCAACAATCATAAATCTGTAAAGAAAGGTAAAAGCAGTCTAGAGCGTAAGATGTACTCTGGTTTACAACTGGTTTTATCCACCCTAGGATACGAGTTACTTGAAGGTGTGTGAGTGATTGAAGGAGCAGCGAGAACGAGTATAAACCAATAAAAGAAGCAATTCCCAAATCAAAATCCAGGGAGGTAGAGGAGCATACAGAGTAGGCTGAACCGAAGAGAGGGTGGCTTACAACAAATACTGAGAGCTCCACAGGGGGAAGAATTGGTCCAACGAGAAACTGAAGACATTGCCACTGTGTGGAGGCAGGAGATGTGTACTGTTCTAAGTCAGGGGCTCCCAACCTTCCTTATGCTATGGAGGCTTCCCATTGAGAGGTCCGTGGACCCCAGGTTGGGAACTGCTGAAGACTTGACATCTACCTTTGCAGAAGTTAATGCTAATACCAACACCACCCTATCTCTATCTCCCACAATTTTATATACTTTAGTCATCTTCCCTCTTAGGTCCTAAATCCCCCACCACCAGGTTCAAGAACAACTACTTTCCTTAAAATATTCAGTTATCGACCCAACTGGTTAAAACCCTAATCACTTCAGTTTAGCAACACTGTGAGCACTTTGCTCTCAATCTGAGTTTTATTTTGCTCTAGTCGTGCTTTCTTGTAAAAACCTGTGTATGATTGATGTGAATACAGCTCATCTGATGCCCTGTGTCTGTGATGCTGCAGCAAGCGTTTCATTGCGCCTGTGTTCATACATGTACCTGTGTGTGTGAGACAGTGAACTCGACTTTGACTTTGATGCTCTAGCTGAATGTTCTGGGCATACGCAGGATGTTCTGCTATGGTGGAGTGCAGCCCTGTCCTCTCGTTCCAGGTGGAGAAAGTCCTGAGTAGAGTCCCCATTGAGCAGAGATGCATTAGGCAATGGTCGGCCAGAATGTGTTTGGAGTCCTGAGAAAAGGAAGTAATGTTCCAGCTGGGATGTAGCCTGAATGGTGGTGAAGCAGAGATGGCAGGACTTAGCCTCCGTGCAGTCCTTGGTGAGGTGTCCCTCCACCTTGCAGTTTCTACACACTACGACCTTATACTGGGCTGCGATGTGCCCCGCCTTACCGCAGTTCCGGCACACCTTGGGTTGCCCGGCGTCAACCAGGAAGCCCCGGTTCCCTCCAATTGCGAACGCTGAGGATGGGTGGATGACACAGCCACTGGTGTCCACCCTCAGCTTCACCCTGACCTGCCTTTTACTTGTCCATACTCCCGGACTGTCCTTGACGTTCTCACACTTGCCCACGCTCTCCACATATCACGCTGGGAATGTGAGGATGCCAACGACTGGTACATAGGGGTTGAATATTTGTACCATAACTGTTCTCTCTTGCTGCGTTACGTCAGCAAAGAGCGGCTGCGGTTTTAGTAGCGACAGCGGCACCTCGCTCCCCTTCTCACTGAAGGAGTCACGTAACTTCTGCCACCCTGCGGCATGCCCGACGGTGACGTCGTCGTAACCGGCGAAATCCTGGACGCAGTAAAGATCGTCCACCTTGAAGCCACTGCAATCCGATAGCACCTTGCGAATGAAGGTCTCCCTACTGAAACTGTTGCCTTCTTTCAAATCTCAAACGCTTAGTCTGACCGTCTCCTTGACCCCAGCCCCACGAATCGAAGCGCTGGTCTCTCCAGCCTTCCTCTTCTCTGCTGCGCTTGTCGCTCCAGCCATCCTTCCATCCATCGCCGCTGCACAGGGGGAAAGGGCCAGATTTCAGAGCCAATGCCCTCCACATTCCACCCCGTGTCAGCCCGAGGCCGCTCCCCTGCCAACGCTCTCTGTGTGCTGAAAAGACCACCGGCGATTAGAGCGTTCCGGTGAAGAACGCTTGATCTTCGCTCTTCATCACCGTCTCTCCCCTGCCAGGTAAGCTCCTGGAAGTTTTCTTCTTGGTGCCGGATATCACGTGTCAGAACGGATATCCAGAAAAAAACTACACAGAGTGATGTGACAAGGATTCAGTGTCCATCATCAGAGACACCCCCATAGATTACAACTACACAAGTTGGTAGACCGCCGAACGGGGTGGACTCGGAGCGAGAGTCCGAAGGGCAGCGACGATCGGAGGAAGTCGCTGTTGAATGGTCAACTTATCCGTGAGTTCCAACTTTACGCAACAGACTGTTTAATAAGATTGGGCCCTTGTTTTCTTTTTTTTTCATTTCTTTCCTAACCGTATAGTCTTGGCGGAACAGGATTTTGGCGAATGTGGGGATGACTTGCAGTGGACTGCAAGCTTGAGAATGTAGATATTAAGAAAGAGGATGTGCTGGAGCTTCAGGAAAGCGTCAAATTGAATAAGTCACCGGGACCAGACGCGATGTACCCCAAGCGACTGTGGGAAGCAAGCGTGGAGATTGCTGAACCTCTGGCAATGATTTTTGCATCATCAGTGAGGACAGGAGAGGCTCCGGAGGATTGGAGAGTTGTGGATGTTGTTCCCTTATTCAAGAAAGGGAGTAGAGATATCGTAGGAAATTATAGGCCAGTGATTCTTACTTCAGTGAGTTGATGGAGAAGATCCTGAGAGGCAGGATTTATGAACATTTGGAGAGGCATAATATGATTAGGAATAGTCAGCATGGCTCTGTCAAAAACAGGTCGTGCCTTATGAGCCTGATTGAATTTTTTGAGGATGTGACTAAGCACATTGAAGAAGGTAGAGCCATAGTTGTAGTGTATGTGGATTTTAGCAAGCCATTTGGTAAGATACCCCATGCAAGGCTTATTGAGAAAGTAAGGAGGCATGGGATCCAAGGGGACGTTGCTTTGTGTATCCAGAACTGGCTTTCCCACAGAAGGCAAAGAGTGGTTGTAGACCGATCATATTCTGCATGGAGGCCAGTGACCAGTGGTGTGCCTCAGGGATCTGTTCTGGGACCCCACTCTTTGTGATTTTTATAAATGACCTGGATGAGGAAGTGGAGGGATGGGTTAGTAAATTTGCTGATGACACAAAGGTTGGGTGTGTTGTGGATGGTGTGGAGAGCTGTCAGAAGTTACAACAGAACATTGATAGGATGCAAAACTGGGATGAGGAATGGCAGATGGAGTTCAACCCAGGTAAGTGTGAGATGGTTCATTTTGGTAGGTCAAATATAGGCAGAATATAGCAAATGTAGGCAGAATATAGCATTAATGGTAAGACTCTTGGCGGTGTGGAGGATCAGAGGGGTCTTGGGGTCCGAGTCCATAGAACACTCAAAGCTGCTATGCAGGTTGACTCTGTGGTTACGAAGGCATACGGTGCATTGGCCTTCATCAATGGTGGGATTGAGTTTAAGAGCCGAGAGGTAATGTTGCAGCTCCTTAGGACCCTGGTCAGACCCCACTTGGAGTACTGCCCAATTCTGGTCGCCTCACTATAGGAAGGATGTGGAAACAATAGAAAGGGTGTAGAGGAGATTTACAAGGATGTTGCCTGGATTGGAGGGCATGCCTTGTGTGAATAGATTGAGTGAACTCAGCCTTTTCTCCTTGGGGCTACGGAGGATGAGAGGTGGCTGATAGAGGTGTACAAGATAATCAGAAGCATTGATTGTGTGGATAGTCAGAGGCTTTTCCCCAGGGCTGAATTGGCTAGCACGAGAGGGCATAGTTTTAAGGTGCTTGGAAGCAGGTACAGAGGAGATGTCAGGGGTAAGTTTTTCTATGCAGAGAGTGGTGAGTGCATGGAATGGGCTGCTGGCAGAGGTGGTGGAGGCGGAAACAAAACGGTCTTTTAAGAGATTCCTGGGTAGGTACATGGAGCTTAGAAAAATAGAGGGCTATGGGTAACCCTAGGTAACTTCTAAGGTAGGGACATGTTCAGCACAGCTTTGTGGGCTGGAGGGCCTGTATTGTGCTGTAGATTTTCTCTGTTTCTATGTGTCAATGTTCCTATCGCTGTCTCTCCCTCCCTCAACCATACAGGTAAAATATCATCAACACGTTATCTACGGGGGAGGCAAAAGAACTGATGCAACATTACAGTGGTTTGCAAGCTTTAAATATATTTAATACATTTTGGAAAGAGATACATTTACAAAAAGCATGAGGTTAAGGACTAAACTTTCCACTCAGTAGATTAGTAAGTTATAAAATGATTTTTTCTCAAATTTAAGCAGCGTCGTATCATGTCCAAGGCGAAAGAGGCTGGAGCGTGAGTGGACAGGGGCATCAGTGCACTGTAGAGGCGTTGCATTGCCTAGAAATGGCTGAAGTGGTTTTTGTGCAGATCATTGCCAACGTGGACTGTTACCGCCTGCAAGATGAAAAGTGAAAGTTTACTTTGAACTTGGAACTTTGAAAAATTTTCTATCAAAGTATGTACAGTACTGTGCCAAATTCTTAGGGACACACACACACAAGCATATATATAAATAGCGTGCCAAAAACTTTTGTACAGTACTGTAGTAATTTTATGGATTACACTGTACTGTTGCTGCAAAAAATACAAATTTCATTATGTATATGAGTGATGCTCAACCTGATTCTGATGTGGATCTGTATTGTGGACTGGGAGAGGGGGAATCATGGTTGGCAATAGGGGAAGGGAGAGGCAGTGGGTGGGAAAAGGGGAAGGGAGAGACATCTGTAATGATCAATAAACCAAATGTTTGGAATCAAATGACCTTGCCTGGTGTCTCAGGGCTGGGTGTGTCTGCAACCACGCCATCCAAGTGCACTGGCACTCCTCCTCTGCCACCTGTCCCACACCCCTCCCGTGGTGCTCCACCCTCGCCATTCCCAACATTCTTTGCTCCTGCCAGATTTACAAACTTGCTCTCCGCTCCATGTTGACAAATACAGCGCCGTGTGCAAAAGTCTCAGGCACCCTAGCTGGATAGATATGTAACGCTCGGCTCGATCAACTCACGTCCGTCTAGGGGAACTGCCGTAGGCCCTACCAAACTGTGTACTCACGTTTGCGTAGATGCTACATAATGCACCCCGATACAAGCCCACGCCGTAAAATACCAGACAATACACAATGTACAGTTAAGTGATTACACTTTATAACTCTTTTTGGTGGTGTGGTTAGTGGACACAAACAAACAAAGGTGCCACTCAGTAAATTTGTCAGTTTTATGCACCAAAATAAGTCATTGGAGCTCACACCTCCCTGATCCGTCCACGAACGACCTCCGAACCTCCAACAGCCTCCGAACCGTCGAATTCCGGTATCCACCATCCTGGGACCGCTGACCGCTCCCGCACTCGTCCATCCTCTTCACTTGCCCTGAGCAGGTACACAAATTGGGTATGACATATATATGTGCTGTACTTTTCTATGACTCTGTAAAGCTCCTTTTCCACTCTGCCACTCACCTCTCCACTCATACATTCAGACAGGCCTCCAGTCCTTAGCCCCAAAACCTTATGTTTCTATCCTGCACCCCAGATAAAACAACCCTCTAGAAATCGTGGACGCATTGGTAATTATTTTCCAATGTTCTATAGATTCAGGATCAGTTCCTGAGGACTGGAGGGTAGCTAATGTTATCCCACATTTTAAGAAAGGAGGGAGAGAGAAAACAGGGAATTATAGACCAGTTAGCCTGACATCAGTGGTGGGAAAGATGCTGGAGTCAATTATAAAGGATGAAATAGCAGCAGATTTGGATAGCAGTAACAGGATCGGTCTGAGTGATCATGCTTGACTAATCTTCTGAATTTTTTGAGGATGTGACTATGAAAATGGACAAGGGAGAGCCAGAGGATGTAGTGTACCTAGACTTTCAGAAAGCCTTTGATAAGGTCCCACATCGGAGATTAGTGGGCAAAATCAGAGCACATGATATTGGGGGTAGGGTTCTGACAGGGATAGAAGATTGGTTGGCAGACAGGAAACAAAGAGTAGGGATTAACGGGTCCCTTTCAGAATGGCAGGCGGTGACTAGTGGGGTACCGCAAGGCTCGGTGCTGGGACCGCAGCTATTTACAATATACATTAATGATTTAGATGGGATTAAAAGTAACATCAGAAAATTTGCAGATGACACAAAGCTGGGTGGCAGTGTGAAATGTGCTGAGGATGTTGAAATAATGCAGGATGACCTGGACAGGTTGGGTGAGCGGGCAGATGCATGGCAGATGCAGTTTAATGTGGATAAATGTGAGATTATCCACTTTGATGGCAAGAACAGGAAGGCAGATTACTATTTGAATGGTGTCAAGTTAGGAAAAAAGGAAGTAGAACAAGATCTAGGTGTCCTTGTTCATCAGTCACTGAAAGTAAGCATGCAGGTACAGCAGGCAATGAAGAAAGCTAATGGCATGTTGGCCTTCATAACAAGGGGAGTTGAGCATAGGAGCAAAGAGGTCCTTCTGCAGTTGTACAGGGCCCTGGTGAGACCACACCTGGAGTATTGTGTCCAGTCTTGGTCTCCAAATTTGAGGAAGGACATTATTGCTATTGAGGGAGTGCAGCGGAGGTTCACAAGGTTAATTCCCGGGATGGCGGGACTATCATATGTTGAAAGATTGGAGCAACTGGGCTTGTATACACTGGAATTTATAAGGACGTGGGGAGATCTGATTGAAACATATAAGATTATTAAGGGATTGGACACGCTAGAGGCAGGAAACATGTTTCCGACGTTGGGGGAGTACAGAAGCAGAGGCCACTATTTGAGAATAAGGGGTAGGCCATTTATAACGGAGTTGAGGAAAAACTTTTTCACCCAGAGAGTTGTGGATCTGTGGAATGCTCTGCCTCAGAAGGCAGTGGAGGCCAATTCTCTGGATACTTTCAAGAAAGAGTTAGATAGAGGAGGTATGCGGAGAAGGCAGGAACGGGGTACTGATTGTGGATGATCAAGTGGATGGCCACTTTTCAACGTAATTGTATAAGGGCTAAGAGAGTTGTAAAAGCGAGCCTGAAGGCTTTGTGTGTCAATGCAAGGAGCATTCGTAACAAGGTGGATGAATTAAAAGTGCAGATTGTTATTATTGAATATGATATAGTCGGGACCACAGAGACATGGCTCCAGGGTGACCACGGATGGGAGCTCAACATTCAGGGATATTCAATATTCAGGAGGGATAGACATGAAAGAAAAGGAGGTGGGGTAGCATTGCTGGTGAGAGAGGAGATTAACGCAATAGAAAGGAAGGACATTAGCCGGGAGGATGTGAAATCAATATGGGTAGAGCTGTGTAACACTAAGGGGCAGAAAACGCTGGTGGGAGTTGTATACAGGCCACCTAACAGTAGTAGTGAGGTTGGGGATGGTATTAAACAGGAAATTAGAAATGTGTGCAATAAAGGAACAGCAGTTATAATGGGTGAATTCAATCTACATATAGATTGGGTGAACCAAATTGGTAAGGGTGCTGAGGAAGAGGATTTCTTGGAATGTATGCGGGATGGTTTTTTGAACCAACATGTCGAGGAACCAACTAGAGAGCAGGCTATTCTAGACTGGGTATTGAGCAGTGAGGAAGGGTTAATTAGCAATCTTGTCGTGAGAAGCCCCTTGGGTAAGAGTGACCATAATATGGTGGAATTCTTCATTAAGATGGAGAGTGACATAGTTAATTCAGAAACAAAGGTTCTGAACTTAAAGAAGGGTAACTTTGAAGGTATGAGACGTGAATTAGCTAAGATAGACTGGCAAATGACACTTAAAGGATTGACGGTGGATATGCAATGGCAAGTATTTAAAGATCGCATGGATGAACTACAACAATTGTTCATCCCAGTTTGGCAAAAGAATAAATCAAGGAAGGTAGTGCACCCGTGGCTGACAAGAGAAATTAGGGATAGTATCAATTCCAAAGAAGAAGCATACAAATTAGCCAGAAAAAGTGGCTCACCTGAGGACTGGGAGAAATTCAGAGTCCAGCAGAGGAGGACAAAGGGCTTAATTAGGAAGGGGAAAAAGATTATGAGAGAAAACTGACAGAGAACATAAAAACTGACTGTAAATGCTTTTATAGATATGTGAAAAGAAAAAGATTGGTTAAGACAAATGTAGGTCCCCTACAGACAGAAGTAGTTGAATTGATTATGGGGAGCAAGGACATGGCAGACCAATTGAATAACTACTTTGGTTCTGTCTTCACTAAGGAGGACATAAATAATCTTCCGGAAATAGTTGGGGACCGAGGGTCCAGTGAGATGGAGGAACTGAGGGAAATACATGTTAGTAGGGAAGTGGTGTTTGGTAAATTGAAGGGATTAAAGGCAGATAAATCCCCAGGGCCAGATGGTCTGCATCCCAGAGTGCTTAAGGAAGTAGCCCAAGAAATAGTGGATGCATTAGTGATAATTTTTCAAAACCCTTTAGATTCTGGACTAGTTCCTGAGGATTAGAGGGTGGCTAATGTAACTCCACTTTTTGAAAAAGGACGGAGAGAGAAACCAGGGAAGTATAGACCGGTTAGCCTAACATCGGTGGTGGGAAAAATGCTAGAGTCAGTTATCAAAGATGTGATAACAGCACATTTGGAAAGCGGTGAAATCATCGGACAAAGTCAGCATGGATTTGTGAAAGGAAAATCATGTCTGACGAACCTCATAGAATTTTTTGAGGATGTAACTAGTAGAGTGGATAGGGGAGAACCAGTGGATGTGGTATATTTGGATTTTCAAAAGGCTTTTGACAAGGTCCCACACAGGAGATTAGTGTGCAAACTTAAAGCACACGGTATTGGGGGTAAGGTATTGATGTGGAGAGAGAATTGGTTGGCAGACAGGAAGCAAAGAGTGGGAATAAACGGGACCTTTTCAGAATGGCAGGCAGTGACTAGTGGGGTACCGCAAGGCTCAGTGCTGGGACCCCAGTTGTTTACAATATATATTAATGACTTAGATGAGGGAATTAAATGCAGCATCTCCAAGTTTGTGGATGACATGAAGCTGGGCGGCAGTGTTAGCTGTGAGGAGGGTGCTAAGGGGATGCAGGGTGACTTGGATAGGTTAGGTGAGTGGGCAAATTCATGGCAGATGCAGCTTAATGTGGATAAATGTGAGGTTATCCACTTTGGTGGCAAGAAGAGGAAAACAGATTATTATCTGAATGATGGCCGATTAGGAAAAGGGGAGGTGCAGTGAGACCTGGGTGTCATTATACACCAGTCATTGAAAGTGGGCATGCGGTACAGCAGGCGGTGAAAAAGGCGAATGGTATGCTGGCATTCATAGCAAGAGGGTTCGAGTACAGAAGCAGGGAGGTACTTACTGCAGTTGTACAAGGCCCTGGTGAGACCACACCTGGAGTATTGTGTGCAGCTTTGGTCCCCTAATCTGAGGAAAGACATCCTTGCCATAGAGAGAGTACAAAGAAGGTTCAGCAGATTGATTCCTGGGATGGCAGGACTTTCATATGATGAAAGACTGGATCAACTAGGTTTATACTCGTTGGAATTTAGAAGATTGAGGGGGGATCTTATTGAAACGTATAAAATCCTAAAGGGATTGGACAGGCTAGATGCAGGAAGATTGTTCCCGATGTTGGGGAAGTCCAGAATGAGGGGTCACAGTTTGAGGATAAAGGAAGAGCCTCATCTCAGTCCTAAGAGGAAAAACTTCTTCACACAGAGAGTGGTGAATCTGTGGAATTCTCTGCCACAGGAGACAGTTAAGGCCAGTTCATTGGCTATATTTAAGAGGGAGTTAGATATGGCCCTTGTGGCTAAAGGGATCAGAGGGTATGGAGGGAAGGCTGGTACAGGGTTCTGAGTTGGATGATCAGCCATGATCATACTGAATGGTGGTGCAGGCTCGAAGGGCCGAATGGCCTACTCCTTCACCTATTTTCTATGTCTATCAGTCATGATCACAGTGAATGGCGGTGCTGGCTCGAAGGGCCGAATAGCCTACTCCTGCACCTATTGTCTATTGTCTATAACCCAAACTTGTCCAGCCTTTATAAACTTCCCTCAGCCTCCTGCACTACAGATAAAATAACCCAATTGGAGAGGAGAAGATGGCGCGACACAGCGCGCAGCGGCCACTCCGGTGATGAATATCTGTTATCTGTCAAGTAGGGTGCCGTGCACAATTCTGATTTGATGGAGGCAGATGTGAGAGCACGGAGGAACATCTGGTGAAACTTCTGAAATGCCTGTTTTGCTGCCTCTGCTACTGTGTGATCTGAAATCTCCGGAGGGGAAGGCCCCGAATCCTTGGCTTTGCTCAATGCTCGGCGGCCGGGGCAGGGTCGAAGCGCTTGGCAGAGATGGTGCTCGGTGTCGGACGGCTGGTCGGAGGCTCGAAGTTTTCGGACGGACTCAGAGTCGGCTGTGGTCAGGTGCTTCCAGGGTGCTGCATCAGCAAGTTTGCGGCGCTAGAGGCTCATGGTAGGGAGAGTTTCTCCCTTCTACTGTCTGCGTGAGATGTTGGGGCTATCGGGACTTTGAGACTTTTCTTAACCATGCCCATGGTCTGCTCTTTATCAAATTACGGTATTGCTTTGTACTGTTGTAACTATATGTTATAATTATGTGGTTTGTGTCCGTTTTAGTCTTGGTCTGTCCTGTGTTTCTGTGATATGATACTGGAGGAACATTGTATCATTTCTTAATGCATGCATTTCTGAATGACAATAAACGTGGACTGAGTGTCCTCATAATCTAATCTCTTAATCTAATCTTGTCCAATGTTTATAAACTTTCCTCGGCCTCCTGCACTCCCAAGAAAAAAATCCCAATCTTGTCCAACCTCAATGTAGAGACCTCTCAGTCAGGCAGCATCCTAGCCAACCTTTTCTGCATCCTCTCTCAAGTGAGTCTCAGACCAAAGGGCACAGCCTCAAAATAGAGAGACGTGCATTTTCAACGGATATGAGAAAGAATTTCTCAGCTAGTCTTGTAGGGATTCCCATTCTGTGGTCGGCGGATCCGTCGGTTAATGGTAGGGGTCAATGGTATAAAACAGGTTGGTAACTCCCGAGCTACAGCTAGAGTGGTGAATCAGTGGAGTTTGTTGCCACAGACAGCTGTGGAGGCTAAGCCCCTGTCTATGGTCTAGTTACCCATTCTCAAAATCCAACCAAATGTCCCCACGCCTGTGTAAGTCAGTCCCTGGACCACTTTCTCCCCTATAGGAGAATCGTGGGAGAGTTCAAGACCTCAGAGTATAAGGACGTCCCCTTAGAACAGAGATGAGGAGGAATTTCTTTGGCCAGAAGGTGGTGATCATGTGGAATTCATTGCCACAGATGCCTGTGGAGGACAAACCACTGGCGGAGGCTGATAAGTTCTCGATTAGTCAGAGCGTCAAAGGTTATAGGGAGAAGGCTGGAGAGTGGGATAGATCAGCCATGATGGAATGGCAGAGCAGACTCAATGAGCCAAATGCCCTAATTCTGCTCCTGTGTTCTTATGGTCCTGCAGTCTTAGCCTCCATATCCTTCCTGCAATAGGGTGACCAGACTGCAACAACACTCCAAATGGAGGCTGACTAAAGCTTTATACAGCTGTGAAATGTCGTCTTTACTCGGGTACTGAGTGTACAACCAAGAAGGCAAAGACTTCTCTACACCCTCTTGACCACCCTACCTATCTGCATGGCCATTTGCAGGGAGTTATGAACTTGGACCCCTAGTTTTCCTTTCTACATCACAGATCCATTCCCTCTGTACGTTATTCAGCACTCCTTCATTCACTGCTTTTAGTCAGGAGACATGGCTGAATTATATTTGCTGCTGATTGCAGAGACTTATTTTAAATTAACTCTCTTTTGTTGCTGTCAATTTAACTGGAGGCCACAAGTCTCACCAGGCCATCCCTTTGCCTAACAAGTCTCACCAGGCCATCCCTTTGCCTAACAAGTCCCACCAGGCCATCCCTTTGCCTAACAAGTCTCACCAGGCCATCCCTTTGCCTAAAAAGTCCCACCACACCATCTCTTTGCCTCACAAGTCTCACCACACCATCTCTTTGCCTCACAAGTCTCACCTTGCCATCTCTTTTCCTAATTTGTTGACTATTGAATGAGCACTTGCCTTTGATACCATAATTTTTTAAGCAGGTGAGGGATGCAGTCCTTATAACAATCATGTGGGTACTTTTGTCTTCGGGCGATGATAGGAGATTGGTCAGCCATATCTTATACGCTCCATCCACATCACCGGAGAGCTGTATGATACAGACGTGAGAGGGGAGGGGAGGCGGCAGTGGCAGGGAGGCAGTAGAGGGGGGAGTGGGAGAGAGGACTCAGAGGGGGGAGTGGGAGGGGTGCTGGGAGGAGTGAAAGGGGGGATTGGGAGGTGTGTGTTGGAGGGCACGCATGGGGAATTGGGAGCGGGGGAGTGCAAGAGCAGAGTGGCAGGGGAGTGGGAGGCGTATTGGGAAAGGAGAGTGGGGGTGAGTGGGAAGAGGAAGCAACAGAGGAAGTGACAGGGAGAGTGGGAGGGGGTGAGGGTGGGGACATGGGAGGAGAGACTGGTAATGGTCATTTAATATCTCTTTCCATTAGGTGTTAACTTAATGGACCCTTGCAACTTGGGTGTATGTTTAACAAAGATTGCTAAGATGAGATATGTTGAGGTTTTTTTTAAAACATATCTCATCTTCAGACCAATGTGCAATAATGGCAGAGTTTATAGAAGGTCCATGCCAGGCAAAATCCTCCCCACCACTGAGTACACTTAACTGCCACAAGAAGACAGCGTCCAACATCAAGGGGCCCCAACATCCACACCCATGCTCTCCACTCATTGGACAAAGAGGTCCAAGCAGACTGGGGTCCCACACCATCAGGTTCAGGAACAGTAATTACCCCTCAACGATCAGCATGGATACCTTCGCTCACCTCCACCCTCAACTCATTCTACAACCCTATGGACTCTTTTCCAACTTGGCACAATCCGTCTTCTTTTGCGCATTGGTTGTTTGTCAGTCTTTGTTATTAATAGTCTTTCACAAATTCTATTGTACTTGCAAGAAAGCAAATTTCAAGGTCATATTGTATATGTACCTTGATAATAAATTTACTTTGAACTTTAACCTTTGATGTAATAGAGATGGGAAAGTGGTGCTAAGTGTCATTGACGCAGTTCAAAGTACATTTATTATCAAAGTAAGTGTACGACATCTAATCCTGAGAATCGTCTCCTTACAGGCAGCCACAGAACAACGAAATATAGAAGAACCCATTAAAAAAGTGAAGACTGCCAGACTCCCAATGGGCAGAAACAAAATTAAATCGTGCCAACAATAAAAGGAAGCAAATAACTTTCAGAACTGAAGTTGACAGAAGTGAGTTCACTGACACGAAGCCAGTCGTCACTGCAGCCTGTTCGTTGCAGGCCACGGCCTCAGTTCAGCACACTGCTCAGTAAACATTGCCGAGCAGTGAGCTGAATACCAGCCTGTTCGTCACCTCCTGACCTTTTCAAACTGGCCCGGCACTTAAATCGTCCAAATCTCAGGTCGTTCCTCGCTCTCGGGACCCGGGCTCTGCCGGTTCGATGCACTCTCGGCTCTGTGCCTGAGACCACATAACACTGTATGTTTCGATGTACTGTACATGTGACAAGTAAGGCTAATCTTTAATCTTTGAATAATTTATACACACACACACACTTTATGGTTCAGAGACCATACATTTTGGTTCACAATGTTGTCGCTTGCTTCTACTGTTTGCATGATTTGTGTTTTTTCCCTTTCTCCGCGCATCGGGTGTTGGCCTTTAGTTTTAATTGGGTTCTTTTGGATTTCTTCCTTTGCAACTGCTGACAAGCAAGAAGATCTCAGGGTTGTATAATTTACATATTGTTTGATAATAAGTATACTTTGAAACTTCGAAACACACACACGCATGAACAGAGCCCCACTCCATTTCGAAGTGGTTTTTAAACACCAGGTTTTTGGGAAGATGTTGTAATCTTCTGGGTATTGCCCTAGCATTCGATTTAAGTTACTGGCCAGCAAATCCTTCCTACAGATTTCCATAGAAAATAGAAACAGCACAGAAACAGGCCTTTTGGCCCTTCTTGGCTGTGCCAAACCATTTTCTGCCTAGTCCCACTGACCTGCACACGGACCATAATCCCTCCATACACCTCCCATCCGTGTATCTGTCCAATTTATTCTTAAATGTTAAAAAAGAACCCGCATTTACCACCTCATCTGGCAGCTCATTCCATACTCCCACCACTCTCTGTGTGAAGAAGCCCCCTCTAATGTTCCCTTTAAACTTTTCCCCCCTCACCCTTAACCCATGTCCTCTGGTTTTTTTCTCCCCTTGCCTCAGTGGAAAAAGCCTGCTTGCATTCACTCTATCTATACGCATCATAATTTTATATACCTCTATCAAATCTCCCCTCATTCTTCTACGCTCCAGGGAATAAAGTCCTAACCTATTAAACCTTTCTCTGTAACTGAGTTTCTCAAGTCCCGGCAACATCCTTGTAAACCTTCTCTGCACTCTTTCAACCTTATTTATATCCTTCCTGTAACTTGGTGACCAAAACTGAACACAATACTCCAGATTCGGCCTCACCAATGCCTTATACAACTTCATCATAACATTCCAGCTCTTATACTCAATACTTTGATTAATAAAGGCCAATGTACCAAAAGCTCTCTTTACGACCCTATCTACCTGTAACACCACTTTTAGGGAATTGTGTATCTGTATTCCCAGATCCCTCTGTTCCACTGCACTCCTCAGTGCCTTACCATTAACCCTGTATGTTCTACCTTGGTTTGTCCTTCCAACGTGCAATACCTCACACTTATCTGTATTAAACTCCATCTGCCGTTTTTCAGCCCATTTTTCCAGCTGGTCCAAGTCCCTCTGCAGGCTCTAAAAACCTTCCTCACTGTCTACTACACCTCCAATCTTTGTATCATCAGCAAATTTGCTGATCCAATTTACCACATTATCATCCAGATCATTGATATAGATGACAAATAACAATGGACCCAGCACTGATCCCTGTGGCACACCACTAGTCACAGGCCTCCACTCGGAGAAGCAATTCTCTACTACCAATCTTTGGCTTCTTCCATTGAACCAATGTCAAATCCAATTTACCACCTCTCCATGTATACCTAGCGACTGAATTTTCCTAACTAACCTCCCATGCAGGACCTTGTCAAAGGCCTTACTGAAGTCCATGTAGACAATATCCACTGCCTTCCCTTCATCCACTTTCCTGGTAACCTCCTCGAAAAACTCCAATAGATTGGTCAAACATGACCTACCACGCACAAAGCCATGTTGACTTTCCCTAATAAGTCCCTGTCTATCCAAATGCTTGTAGATTCTGTCTCTTAGTACTCCCTCCAATAACTTACCTACTACTGACGTTAAACTCACCGACCTATAATTTCCTGGATTACTTTTCGATCCTTTTTTAACAACGGAACAACATGAGCCACTCTCCAATCCTCTGGCACCTCACCTGTAGACAGCGACATTTTAAATATTTCTGCCAGGGCCCCTGCAATTTCAACACTAGTCTCCTTCAAGGTCCGAGGGAACACCCTGTCAGGTCCCAGGGATTTATCCACTTTAATTTTCCTCAAGACAGCAAGGACCTCCTCCTTTTCGATCTGTACAGTTTCCATGATCTCACTACTTGTTTCCCTTAATTCCATAGACTTCATGCCAGTTTCCTTTGTAAATACAGACACAAAAAACCTATTTAAGATCTCCCCCATTTCCTTTGGTTCTGCACATAGCTGACCACTCTGATCTTCAAGAGGACCAATTTTATCCCTTACAATCCTTTTGCTCTTAATATACCTGTAAAAGCTCTTTGGATTATTTCGTTCACCCCAGGAAAGTAATTCATTTTCTGTGTGAGGAAAAGAATTATCAATCCACGCAGACGGTATACCAGTATGACGTGGCATACGTTCAGTGACCATTTTACTAGGTGCTCCTGATCCTTAATATAAAATATTTCATCAGCCAACCATGTGGCAGAAACTCAATGCATAAAAGCATGCAGACGTGGTCAAGAAGTTCAGTCATTGTTCAGACCAAACATCAGATTAGAGGGGGAAGAATTTGTGATCTAAGTGACTTTGACCATGGAATGATTGCCGGTGACAGACCGGGTGGTTTGAGTATATCAGAAATGCTGACCTTGCGATTTTCATGCACATACCAAGATACAGTGAAAAGCTTGTCTTGCCTACTGTTCACACAGTTCAGTACACTGAGGTAGAACAGTGTAAAATAATCAAAGTACGGAATAAAGTGTAAAAGCTACCCAGAAAATGCAGCGCAGGTAAATGACAAAATGCAAGATCATAATGAGGTAGAGTACTGTGCAAAAGTCTTAGGAGCACATCTATATATCAAGGGTGCACAGTACTGTAGTGATTTTATGTATTGCACTGTACTGCTGCCACAAAAAAAAACTAATTTCATGACATGTGTGAGTGATGATAAACCTGATTCTGATACGGGTCTCCATTGTGGACTGAGTGGGAAGTGGGGCAGGGAGAGGGGAATAATGGTGGGAAAAGGGAGAGGGAGAGGGAGGCACCAGAGAGACATTCTGTAATGATCAATAAACCAATTTTTGGAATCAAGTGACCTTGCCTGGTGTGTCAGGGCTGGGTGTGTCTGCACCCCCCACCCTTGGCACTCCTTCTCTGCCACGTATCCCACACCCCTCCTGGGGTGCTGCACCCTCGCCATTCCCAAAATCCTTTGTTCCCGCCAGAGTTACAAACTTGCTCTCCGCTCCACGATGAGAAATACAGTACTGTGTGCAAAAGTCTTAGGCACATCATAACCATTATGTATCCTGACCGTGATTGTTTTCAGCAAATGTTATCTACAGAAGTGGTTTACCATCACCTTCTTCTGGGTATTGTCTTTACAAGATGGATTTTCAATATTCCTGGATTTCAGTGCTTTAAAAGGGATAGAGAGGTGGGAAAGGGGAGAAGGGGTGGCATTACTGGTCAGGGATACTATTACAGCTATAGAAAGGGTGCGCAATGTAGCAGAATCCTCTTTTGAGTCAGTATGGCTGGAAGTCAGGAACACAAAGGGAGTAGTTACTCTGTTGGGAGTATTCTATAGGCCCCTTGGTATCAGTAGAAATACTGAGGAGCAGATTGCGAGGCAGATTTTGGAAAGGTGCAAAAATAACAGGGTTGTTATCATGGGTGACTTTAACTTCCCGAATATTGATTGGCACCTGATTAGTTCCAATGGTTTAGATGGGGCAGCGTTTGTTAAGTATGGCCAGGATGGATTCCTGTCACAGTATATTGACAGGCTGAGTAGGGGAATGCCATACTAAATCTAGTATTAGGTAACGAACTAGGTCAGGTCACAGATCTCTCAGCGGGTGAGCACCTGGAGGACAGTGACCACCGCTCCCTGGCCTTTGACATTATCATGGAGGAGGATAGAATCAGAGAGGACAGGAAAAATTTTAATTGGGGATGGGCAAATTATGAGGCTATAAGGCTAGAACTTGCGGGTGTGAATTGGGATGATGATTTTGCAGGAAAATGTATTATGGACATGTGGTTGATGTTTAGGGATAAATTTGTCCCGGTGAGGAAGATAAAGAATGATCGGCTGAAGGAACCATGGATGACAAGTGAGGTGGAAAATCTAGTCAGGTGGAAGAAGGCAGCATACATGGTCTAGGAAGCAAGGATCAGATGGGTCTATTGAGGAATATAGGGTAGCAAGGAAGGAGCTTAAGAAGGGGCTGAGGAGAGCAAGAAGGAGGCATGAGAAGGCTTTGGCGAGTCGGGTAAAGGAAAAACTCAAGGCATTCTTCAATTACTGTGAAGAAAAAAATGATGACAGGAATGAAGGCAGGACCGATTAGAGACAAAGGTGGGAAAACATGTCTGGAGGTTGTGGAAGTGAGTGAGGTCCTCAATGAATACTTCGCTTCAGTATTCACCAATGAGAGGGAACTTGATGAAGGTGAGGACAATATGAGTTGCCTCACAGGTAGATAGGGTAGTTAAGAAAGCTTACGGGGTGTTAGCTTTCATAAGTCGAGGGACAGAGTTTAAGAGTTGGGAGGTAATGATGCAGCCGAAGGGCCTGTACTGTAAGGTAAGGGGTGGGAAGTTCAAGGAGGATATTACAGGAAGGTTTTTTACTCAGAGAGTGGTTGGTGCGTGGAATGCACTGCCTGAGTCAGTGGTGGAGGCAGATACACCAGTGAAATTTAAGAGACTGCTCGACAGGTGTATGGAGGAATTTAAGGTGGAGGGTTATATGGGAGGTAAGGTTTAAGGGTCGGCACAACATTGTGGGCTGAAGGGCCTGTGTGCTGTACTATTCTATGTTCTATGGTTGACCCTCCCCCGCAACCATTGTCAATACTCTTCAGAGATTGTGTGCCTGACGTCAGTGGTCGTATCACCAGGACTTTTGATCTGCACTGGCTGCTCATACGACCATCCACCAGCTGCCCCCATGGCTTCACATGACCCTGATCAGTGGAGGGGGGGGGGGTCTAACCAGGTGCTACACCTTGCCCAAGGCTGACATGCAGGCTAGCGGAAGGAAGGAGTGCCTTGTAACTACAGCATCAATATAATGAAATTTAAAAGCTGAGTGGGGTTTCACACGGGTGCAGGTTTTTCACAGGGTGTAGAGTGGGGGCGGAATGGGAGCTTCTCATTGGCTCTTCCGTGGGCCAATTACCTGGTACCACTCTAATGCCATGGCTTCATCCCGTGACACGAAATAGTCTGTCCAGAACAATGTCCATTGCTCATCTTCGCCGACCTCTCTCAACCCAAAGAGTGCGGCTGCATGGCGAACTGCGAAAGAAACAATGCCAGTTCAGTCTGTGATTGTAGACTGGAGACCAATAGATTGCCGCCGTCGCAGGAGGAAGGAGGAAGGTGGGGGACCGGAGAATGGAGAAACACCGGAGCAACAAATGCAGGAATGGGGAGGGTCGTCATAAACACGAGAGGCTCTGCAGAAGCTGGAAACCCAGAACAACACATGCAAACTGTCAGAGGAACACAGCAGGTCAGGCAGCATCTAAGGTATTGAATACACAGTCGATGATTCAAGCCGAGAACCCTTTTCAGTCCTCATGTAGGGCACAGGTGAATCCGAGAGATTCTTACTCTCCAGACACTATTTTTCAGATTTCCTGCAAACTGCAAACTCACATTTCAAGGACATTTTACAACTAAAGTTCCCTGCTTTTCTCTATTACACAACTTGCATTCTTTTGCACATGGCTTGGTTGGCAATCTTTGTTTTAGTGGAGTTTTTATCGTAAGTTCCATTGCAGAAAGCATGGCAGCGCCTCTACTTCCTTGAGAGCCTGTGGAGATTCAGCGTGACCTCCAAAACTTTGACAAACTTCTATAGATGTGTGGTGGAGAGTATATTGACAGGCAGCACCACAGCCTGGTAGGGAAACACCAATGCCCTTGAATGGAAAATCCTACAAAAAGTAGTGGATGCTGCCCAGTCCGTCACAAGTAAAGTCCTCCCTACCATTCAACACACCTACATGAAACACTGTCACAGGAAATTCGCATCCATCATCCGACTCCCATCCTCATTGCTGCCAACAGGAACATGGTACAGGAGCCTCAGGATCCACACCACCAGATTCAGGAACAGTTATCACCCCTCAACCATCAGGGAGGAGGTACAGGAGCCTCAGGACCCACACCACCAGATTCAGGAACAGTTATTACCCCTCAACCATCAGGAAGGTGGTACAGGAGCCTCAGGACCCACACCACCAAGTTCAGGAACAGTTATTACCCCACAACCATCAGGGAGGAGGTACAGGAGCCTCAGGTCCCACACCACCAGGTTCAGGAACAGTTATTACCCCACAACCATCAGGGAGGAGGTACAGGCTCTTGAACCAAAGGGGTTAACTTCACTCAATTTCACTTGCTCCATCACTGAAATGTTCCCACAACTTGTGGACTCACTTGCAAGGACTCTTCATCTCATGTCTCGATATTTATTGCTTATTTATTGTTTAAAGTTTCTTTCTTTTCGGATCTGCACAGCTCGTTGCCTTTCGCACTCGGGCTGAACCCCAAGTCGTTGCGGTCTTTCATTGATTCTGTTCGGGTTTTTATTCCATAGATTTATTGAAAATGAATCTCAGGATTGTAGATGGAAACACATACCTACTTTGATAATAAATTTTACTTTGACTTTGACTTCGTCGACACCATGATTGATTAACTAATCACCTACTTAATGTGAACATTTTGAATAGAGTCAGGCAGATTTACAGAATCACATGATTACAATGGTAGCACGTCCCAACTAGCAGAACCCTTTCTGTTACAGCATTGACGCATGGCACCCTGAATATACAACTAAACAGAGGTTTAAGTGATGAAACAGATCTGTCCTGAACTGGGCCTTAAGAGGCAGGGATATATCTTTCACAAAGTGCCGATACCGATCTGATGCCTTCCCCCTATGTAGTTTCAGCTGGGCAGAGTCAGAATGTCCCGCACACAATGGTCGGTTTCACCAATCACAAAGTATTAGTGAGCCCTAATGAAGGGTTTTGGCCTGAAACTTACTTTACCTTCTGCAATGAAGGTCCTCCGTCTCTGACGATCTTCAGGACTCCCTTCATCACGTCGGTGGCTTCTCTCCATTTTCACTACTGTTAGCCATGCAAGCCCCGGGTGGAGACTCAGGAGTACCGTCAGCACTCAGACGTAGAAGGAATCTTCACTACTGTTTCCGTAACAACTCTGAGCTGAACCCCCGAATCCGGAGGACTGCTGGACCACTCTTAGTCTGACCTCTACCCTTTGACCTGCTTGGCATGGGCGATCCTACCAAGAGCCAAAGCACAAAGCCCCGACCCCAGCCAGTATAGCTCTCTGGGTCATTGAGGCATGTAAGCCTTCAAACCACAACAAGGCTGTGGAGGTCAGCCCGTAATGTTGGCCCTTTATCCAGCTCTCTAATCTGCTGAGTTGCTCCATTTTGCTTGTGTTACTCTGGATTTCTAGCATTTGTCAGTTGGAAATTGAGCTGCTCATTATTATTTGCTGTGTCGTATGACGTCACCATTATGTACCGTGTCGTGTGATGTGGGCGATCACAGTTTTTCCATGACCATGATTGTTCTTGGCAGACATTTCTACAGAAGTGGTTTGTCACTGCCGCCTGTGAGTCTGTTGGGGCTGACTACCTGGTGCTCCAGGTGTGGCCTCCTGTATATCGGTGAGCCCCAATGTGGACCGGGAGCTGCTTCACTGAGCATCTACACTCCGTCTGCCTGAAAAAATGGGATCTCCCGGTGGCCACCAATTTCAATTCTACTTCCCATTCCCTTTCAGTCACTTCAGTCACGGCCTCCTCTACTGCCACGATGTGGCCACACTCAGGCAGGAGGAACAACGCCTTATATTCCGTCCGGGTAGCCTACAACCTGATAGAATGAACATTGATTTCTCGAACTTCTGCAAATTCCCCTTCCCCCCCACCATCCTTCCCCTTCACCGTTTCCCATCCCCATTTCTCTCTCTCACCTCATCTCCTTACCTGCCCATCACCTCCCTCAGGTGCTCCTCTCCCTTCCCTTTCTTCCATGGCCTTCTGTCCTCTCCTATCAGATTCCCCCCTCTCTAGCCCTTTATCTCTTTCACCAATCGACATCCCAGCTCTTTACTTCACCCCCACCCCTTCTATCACCTATCACCTGCCACCTTGTACTTCTTCTTCTCCTCCCCCTACCTTCTTACTCTGACTTCTCATCTCATTCCCAGTCCTGATCAATGCCCTCGGCCCGAAACATCGACAGTTTTAGTTGTTCCTCTCGTGGCGCATTGGGCGGTAACCTTGCCATTTCTTTCACATCTGTCTGCTTTTTCCCAGGCCATGTCGCCAGCTTGACGCTCAACCCAGCACGGATGGAAGGCGTGCAAGGAGCCGGCCGGACTCGAACCGCCACTCAGCTCGAAGTCCGGTGCGGATGCCACCACACAACCAGCCGGCATAGATGCTGCCTGACATGCCGAGTTCCTCTAGCATTTAGCAGAGATTACTATGGCCAGACTTTGTTCTCCTCACGCTGAAATGGCTCCCTTCCCTGGCACTGTGGCAACGTTTTCAGATGTTTACAGTAAAATCTGTCCTTTATTTATAGAATAACCTGGCCTCTTCTCCCTTCCTTTCCAGTCCTGATGAAGGGTCTCGGCCGGAAGTGGGAGTTCTCCCAGTGTGAGTCTGAAACAACTCTTTCCAGATTTAAGCCATGTTTGACAGTCGCACTGCCAAACCCTCAGTACCTGTAACTAATGTTCCTTCTCTGTTACTGGGGCAACCTTGTCCATTCTTTCTGCCCATTCACTCATGTCGATTTCATCGCCGATCTTTGGGCAATCCTCATTGGTCCGTTTTGTGTCTGCTGCCATGGGGCAGCAGCCGTTCTGGTGCCCCTTCAGGCTGCGTAGGCGTCTGTAGCTCTTGGAGCAGAGGTGACACCTGTGTGGCCTCTCTCCGGTGTTGTGTACACGCACGTGCAACTTAAGGTGAATGAGTTGGGTGAACTTGGCTGAGCATTGCTTGCAGTGATATGGCCGCTCTCTGGTGTGCAGGCGAAGGTGGGTCTTCAAGTTACTGGTGCTAGTGAAATGCTTGTGACACACCTGCCCGAGTAAAACAAGGAAAGATAAGTCAAGCATTGGAAGAAAAGCAAAACTGTGCCGCATTAAAATGAGTTTCATTCCTGTCCCATGGGGTATGTGGGTTAAAACGGAGACGAATGTCCATGTCACACAATCCTACTCTACTTTTTCTCTAAATGTTGTATGTTATGGCCTGTATTTCATTCACATTCTTTCCTTTCCTCACAACCACCGCCACCCCCATCCATTCTGCTTTCCTGAATGAGCCACGGGCTGTTCAGATGCCATCTATGATCTGAAGCCTCATTCAACTGAACCAGCCCTTTGGGGGTCTCCATAGTGAGAAGTGCCAACCAAGACAGTTCTGCACAGAAGAAGCATGTCATGTGAACAATCTAATAGTACACCAGAGAACTCTGGGTTTGATGCAGATTTGTCAGTAATTTGTAAAATATTCCAGGTGTGAAGGCCAGGTGAGCTCTCTGCCTGAGCACCCAGGTTCCAATTGATGGAACCCATAACATTGGCCTTGGCCCGTCAGAGCCTGTTTGTAAAATCTCAGGATCAGTTCATTGGAAAAATTCCGAGGTCCTGTCTGCACTGGTGCCAGACTGGACTCAATAAGTATGGCCAGTTAGGCTCTGACTAGTTTAGTCTGGATCACTACAAGGCAGCCTATCAGAAGCAGAAGGACAAATTTCCACTCTCCCTTCAGTTGGAGTGTCCCTGATGATGGTGCTGCTTTCCTGCAACAGTGTTTCATGTCGATGTGCTCAATAGTCAGAAGGGCTTTATCTGTGATGGGCTGGGCTGCATCCATTTCTTTCTGTGGGATTTTCTGTTCAAGGGCATTGGTGTTTGCACACCAGAATGAGATGCAGCCAGTCAATATACTCCCCACTGCATATCCACAGAGGTTTGTCAAAGTCACCCCACCTGTGAAAGCAGTGATGGTATTCAACTGTGGGGTGTGTCAATATTGTCTGTGCTGCTTTTCACAATTAAGGTCAGGAACCATGGCTGACTCTCTTTTAATCACCTCAGTTTATTTCCCAAGTTTCCTTGCATGCACTCTCTTACCTGACACTGGTGAGGCTTTTCCCCAGTATGTACAAGGTAATGTTTCTGAAGATAGGCCTGTTGTGTGAATGTCTTACTGCAAGTGTGGCAGGAAAAAGGTCTCTCTCCAGTGTGGATCTTCAAATGCATCTGCAAGAAAAGGAATGGAGTTAGATCATTGTCTGCTGGAGGCTGGGTCCTATGTTCCATTAAAATTGCATTAGTAATCGGAACACTAGATACTAACTCTCTTTAACGGGAGTTGAGTCATTCATTTAAAATTTCCTTTACATCTCACACACACGAGATAGGCCGAAGAGCTTCTTTCAGTTCTGTAGTGTGTTATGACTCCAGATAACACAAAAGTGTATGGCCACTTTCGCAGATTTCAGGTTTTTGAAAATTAACTTTTATTTATCTGCGAACTGTTTGAACAAGCATACAAACACCAAATCCTGTCCAATAATGATGAAATCATTGATTTGGTTATACAAGCATGTTGGGTTAAATATAGAGCAACTTCACTCATAGTTTTATTGAAACACACCAAATAATTCAGCATCAAATTAAACTCAGTGTTTTAGATTACCCTGAGATCCCATCCTGTGTCATGTTGTCTGATTTGGTTTGAGCAGGGTCACAGACCAATTGCCCATCGTTCCTCTGTGTCTGTAACCATTGTCTCTTCTGATACATCAGTGAGCTGAACCCTTAACTTTGCTTCTCTCTCCTCTACTTGACCCTCAGCTAATTTCCACAACTTTCTCCTCAGGTTACAGTTCTGTGTTTAATATTTCAGTAATGCTTGCTTTCTACTGTAAATATATTGTTTGATTAAGCATCCCTTGTTGTTTGAATAATTAATTCTGGGGTATATGTAAAAGGGCGTGATTGGCATCATGCCACCACATCAAACATGAGATTCTCGCTTAAAGTAAAAGCAAACACACATGAGTTATCTCCCAGCTCCCTTGTTTGCCTTTCAATTCGTTTCAATGTTTTGAATTTACAAAACATAACAGTATTTAGTATTTTATCATTTATATTCTGAGTTACCAGCAACCTGGTCACAACAATTTATGGGAGAACATAAACAAATGCAAGAGCTTGCATTTCTACCCTTTGTACCTGTGAAGAAAGAAGAAAGCCCTTAACTCAGAGTGGAGTTATAGGGACGCCGTCATGATAGCATTTTTTTCGCAGGCTTTCTTATTTTTACGAGGCCGAGTTGCTTGCTTGACGTTAATCCCAGCACAGATGGAATGCGTGCAAGGGAGCCGGCTGGATTTAAACTCGGGAGCCTTCGCTCCGAAGTCCAGTGCTGATGCCACTACGCCAACAGCCGGCAACCCTTTGTGCCTGTACATCATTCAATAACTTCATGGCAATCTTTTACCTCCGAACGGAGTTGGTCTTCCAGTCTTTTGAGCTGCACCGCCCAGCATTCCCCCAATTCAATCCTAGCCTGAGCATGGGACAATTTACAATGACCAATTAGCTGACCAAAGACCAGTGTGTCTTTGGATTGTGCGAGGAAACTGGAGCCCCCAGAGGACGTCCATGCTGTTACGTACAAACTCCTTACAGACAGTGGCAGGAATTGAATCTGGGTCGCTGTCGCCTTTGAATACCGAAAGGTGTTAACCCCTTTCCCCCTCATTCTCCAACTCACCCACCCTCTGCCCTATCAGTAGTGCCAATCCCTCTGCCAACTTTCTTTAGTTACTTCTTCAATAACTATTTGGAACTAATACACAGTTTTATAGTACAGTGAAAGTATTTATAGTGTTCTAATCTGTTCTGTATTTCATTTACATACAAAATACAGTTAAAAGGTAGTTTCTGTTTTTAACCATTCCATGAAACTCTGACGAATTAGGGCAGCCATTTAATTGGGTCAAAATTATGATGGACACCACTGTGTTTTTATTACTTTTTATAAGATGAACTAATCCAAGACTCAAGTTGTGTTTTAATGATTTGTACTTCTCAACAAACTGATGCATTTTTCAAAGTTTGTGGTGGGTCGTCCATACTTACAGACATAAAAGTTGACAGCAGTTAAACTAATGGTTTATTGCCTTTCTCATTTCTCATTGGCTGAACATGCACACACACACTGCCCATGTGATGTAATTGTGCAGCACTGATTGGTTTATTCTTTTCTCAGGGATTTCTGTCATATGGATGACACATGGTGATGGATTTTTCAGAGCGACATCTTTGCTTCTTTCCTTTTCTTTTATCTTCAGCTTCTGATTGTTTTTCATTCACCTTAGCTTCATTTCCCAGCTCTTTATTTAGTTTCCATAGTATTTGTATGTTTGTCTGTACTTTAAAATAGACAATAAGAATTTCAGACTGCTCACCATTCTCGACTCCTGGAAGAACCTTCAGGAGAATAAAATTAACAAATCTAATAACGTACTGGTCCTGATGTGGCCCAACTAACCGGAATCCTCTGTAGTATTATTATTATAATAATTATTATTCATTTTTTTCTTTTTTTTTGTATTTGCATAGTTTGGTGTCTTTTTCACTGGTCATTTATCTGTCCTGTTGGACGCAGTCTTTCTTTGCTTGTATTTGCTGTGAATGCCTGCAAGAAAATGAATCTCCACGTTGAATATCATGACATATATCAGAATCAGAATCAGGTTTACTATCACCGGCATGTGACGTGAAATTTGTTAACTTAGCAGCGGCAGTTCAATGCAATACATAATCTAGCAGAGAGAGAAAAAAAATAATAATAAATAAAATAAAAACTAATAAACAAGTAAATCAATTACGTATATTGAATAGATTTTAAAATATGTGCAAAAACAGAAATACTGTATATTAAAAAAGGTGAGGTAGTATCCAAAGCTTCAATGGCCATTTAGGAATCGGATGGCAGAGGGGAAGAAGCTGTTCCTGAATCGCTGAGTGTGTGCCTTCAGGCTTCTGTATCTCCTACCTGATGGTAACAGTGAGAAAAGGGCATGCCCTGGGTGCTGGAGGTCCTTAATAATGGATGCTGCCTCTCTGAGACACCGCTCCCTAAAGATGTCCTGGGTACTTTGTAGGCTAGTGCCCAAAATGGAGCTGAATAGATTTACAACCTTCTGCAGCTTCTTTCAGTCCTGTGCAGTAGCCCCTCCATACCAGACAGTGATGCAGCCTGTCAGAATGCTCTCCACGGTACAACTATAGAAGTTTTTGAGTGTATTTGTTGACATGCCAAATCTCTTCAAACTCCTCATAAAGTATAGCTGCTGTCTTGCCTTCTTTATGACTACATTGATATGTTGGGACCAGGTTAGATCCTCAGAGATCTCGACACTGAGGAAATTGAAGCTGCTCACTCTCTCCACTTCTGATCCCTCTTTGAGGATTGGTATTTGCTCCTTCGTCTTACCATTCCTGAAGTCTACAATCAGCTCTTTTGTCTTACTGACATTGAGTGCCAGGTTGTTGCTGCAGCACCACTCCACTAGTTGGCATATCTCACTCCTGTACGCACTCTCATCTCCGCCTGAGGTTCTACCAACAATGGTTGTATCATCAGCAAATTTATAGATGGTATTTGAGCTGTGCCCAGCAAACACAGTCATGTGTATACAGAGAGTAGAGCCCTGGGCTAAGCACACACCCCTGAGGTGCGCCAGTGTTGACCATCAGTGAGGAGATTATTATTCCCAAAACACACAGACTGTGGTCTTCCAGTTAGTAGGCTGAGGATCCAATCGCAGAGGGAGGTACAGAGGCGCAGGTTCTGCAACTTCTGATTGTGGATTGTGGGAATAATGGTATTAAATGCTGAGCTACAGTCGATGAACAGCATCCTGACATACAGTAGGTGTTTGTGTTTTCTCAATGGTCTAAAGCCCTGTGGGGAACCATTGAGATTGCGTCTGCCGTTGACCAGTTGTGGAGATGGGCAAATTGCAATGGGTCCAGGTCCTTGCTGAGACAGGAGTTCAGTCTAGTCATAACCAACCTCTCAAAGCACTTCATCACTGTCGATGTGAGTGCTACTGGGTGATAGTCATTAAGGCAGTCCACATTATTCTTCTTAGGCACTGGTATAATTGTTGCTTTTTTGAAGCAAGTTGGAACTTCTGCCCGTAGCAGTGAGAGGTTGAAAATGTCCTTGAATTCTCCCGCTGGTTGGTTGGCACAGGTTTTCAGAGCCTTACCTGGTACTCCATTGGGACCTTCTACCTTGCGAGGGTTCACTCTCTTTAAAGACAGTCTAACATCGGCCTCTGAGACGGAGATCACAGGGTCATCAGGTGCAGCAGGGATCTTCACAGCTGTAGTTGTGTTCTCCCTTTCAAAGCGTGCATAGAAGGCGTTGAGTTCATCTGGTAGTGAAGCATCACTGCCATTCATACTATTGGGTTTCACTTTGTAGGAAGTAATGTCTTACAGACCCTGCCAGAGTTGCTGTGCATCTGATATCACCTCCAACCTTGTTCAAAATTGTCTCTTCACCCATGAAATAGCCCTCCCCAAATCATACCTGGTTTTCTGGTACAGGCCAGTGTTGCCAGACTTGAATGTCACAGATCTAGACTTCAGCAGACGATGTACCCCCTGGCTCATCCACGGCTTTTGGTTTGGGAATGTACATTAAGTCTTTGTAGGCACACACTCATCCACACAGGTTTTAATGAACTGCAGCATACTCATCCAGATTGAAAGATGAATCCCTGAATACAGTCCAGTCCACCGATTCAAAGCTTCCCCTGTCCATACCTTCTTGGTCCTCACTGCTGGTGCTGCAGTCTTCAGTCTCTGCCTATACTCAGGGAGTGGACATACAGTTCGGTGATCAGACTTCCCGAAGTGAGGGCGTGGAATAGTACGGTAGGCATTCTTGATGGTGGTGTAGCAATGGTCCAGTGTGTTGTTTCCTCTGGTATTGCAAGTCATCTGTTGATGGAAATTGCTTAGTGATTTTTTCAGACTGGCCTTGTTAAAATCTCCCAAAATGATGGCGAAGGTGTTAGGGTGAGCTGTTTCGTGCATGTAGATCCCATTGCTCAGATCATAGTTATATCGTACATAGTTTGATAATAAATTCATTTGAACTTTGACCTTAACCTCTGACACTTTGTGCTTCACTGTAGGACTAACCAAAGAGTTACCCTCATTCATCTTCATCCACGACAGCATACTTTCCTCCGAAGGTAAATAGCCGTGCCCTCCCTCACCCCAGCACCGAGAATCGGCCTCGGTCTTGTTCCACCGAACTCAGCCCCTCCACATGTGGACCATCAGTCCCTTGAACTTGTTCAGTCATTCACTGTCTAATTTGTATTTTATTTTGATTGTGTTTATAGATACAGCACAGAGTAGGCCCATTGGCCCTTCAAGCTGGGCCACCCAGTAACCTGTAATTTGACCCCAGCCTAATCACTGGACAATTTGCAATGACCAATTAACCTCCTAACCGGCGTGTCTTTGGACTCTGGGAGGAAACTGGAGCACCTGGATGAAAGCTACACATTCCATGGGGATGACGTACAAACTCCTTACCGAACGCTGGGATTGAACTCTAAACACCGAAGCCCCAAGCTGGAATATTGTATCTCCACCTGTTCAGTTAATTTCACAACTTTGCAACACTTACACTTATGGTTGGGTTGATGTGGCAGGATTACCATGGTGCCACTCTCTTTTGTCTTTTTCTCTTCTGATGTGACCACGTTTAACAACCCTAATGGCTTTCCATTCAGAAAAGCAAAGGCTGCTGTGAAAATGATGTTGTCTTCATAAATATGTAGTGTGTTTATTGCAGTCTCACTTCTGATTCAGAAACTTGTGGGTGCAAAGCCTGCTTTGAAGAACTGAACATCAGACGTAGGCTGCCCCTCTCAGTGGGTGTAGCTCTGCTTGTGATGGGATACGATGTTAAAATGAGCTTGTGGCTGCTTCCTGAGATGAGGAACGCAGGGCCATCAGCATCGTCAGTGATCTCTCGCACCTGTCCAACAATCTCTTTGACCTCCTACCATCAGGCCGGAGGTACTGTAACATTAGATCAAGAACAGTCAGGATGGGAACAGCTTCTTCCTCCAGGCCATAAGACTACTGAACTCCCAGACACCACCCAGGTCTCATCACATATGAAGAGCTAGTGATGTTATACTGTCTACTTTTTAAACTTGTATTGTATATGCACCTTATTGTTTGTTAATTTATTTGTGATAATATGTATTATGTGTCTGAGTTCTATGTAGTATATCGTGCACCTTGGTCCAGAGGAACATTGTCTCATTTGGCCGTAAACATGTGAGTGATTGAATGGTTCTAAACCTGAACTTGAACTTGAGTGGTCATTGGGACAACTTCAGAGAAAACCAAAGGAGTTATTCTTGTTGCCCTGGGTAACAATTATCCATCAACAATCATTCCTTAAGCACATCAGCAGGATTTAACACATTGCAGTCTGGCGGCCGACCATATGTAAATTGATGAATGTTCTATACGATTGTAAATGCATCTCAAAAATACTTCCTTTGTTGTAACGAGTTCGTAGATGCTCTGATAGGTACGTGACAAAACACATTTAAGTGCAAGTTTCCTTTCTTTCTTCTAGCAATGTCCTTGTAATGCACGTGGGGATTAAGTTCCTTCCAGAGATACTGGACATGGTGAGGAACAGTGAATATTAATTGACAGTATCCACGTGAATTCTGTTATGCTTGTTGGCAAATCGAGAATATCAGTAATTTGACATGTATTACATGTGGATGCTTTAGATTTCCACGAGTGAAGAAATCGATGCTGGGTAGCGTGGCTTATGCAAAATTCCTCACCATCCAAGTAGGTCAGTCTTCCTGTAATTTAACTACCAGGCAATACCTTGTGAAAGTTATGCCAAAGTGTCTCATACCTTTTGTCTAACTTTATTGTATCGGGACTGATTGTGCATGTAACAGTGTAACGTGAATGTTTAGTCTCTGTTCGGAAGTTCAGCACGTGTGTACTAAAAAGTAGTTGACGTCTTAGATGAGCTGTATTCGTTTACATTTTTCATTGCTATGTATAAGTTGCAGGGTGGGTGGGATTCTAATGTTGTTTGTATTGTGTTCATTGGGAGCATTTCATAGGCAGTGATTATCCCCACTACCGCACTTCCCAGCTGTGACAATTTTAAGGAACAATTGGTGAGATACTGAAGAGAAGCTGTGGGAAAACGGCAACTTATCAGTAAGCCTCTGTCACACTATTGTTAACTAACTCTCCTTCAGTCTATTAGCTCTACTTGAGAAAGGGATGACTTAATTACCTTGGATCTCCTGGTTGCCACCCACTTCAACACTGCTTCCCATTCGGATATGTCCATACATGGCCTCCTCTACCGCCATGATGAGACTAAACTCAGGTAGGAGGAGCAATACCTCACATACCGTCTAGGTAGTCTCCAGCTCCTTGGTATGAACACTGGATTCTCCAACTTCCGGTAATTCCCTCCCCCTCCCTTCCCCTATCCCTATGTCACTCTGCCCCCTCCCCCAGCTGCCTATCACCTCCCTCATGGTTCCGCCTCCTTCTACTACCCATTGTGTTTTCCCCTATTCCTTCTTCACCTTTCCAGCCTATCACCTCCCAGCTTCCCCTCCCCCACCCCTTTATCTTTCCCCTTACTGGTTTTTCACCTGGAACCTACCAGCCTTCTCCATCCCACCCTCCCCCCACCTTCTTTATAGGGCCTCTGCCCCTTCCCTCTTCAGTCCTGACGAAGGGTTCTGGCCCGAAACATTGACTGATCGTTTCCACGGATGCTGCCCGACTTGCTGAGTTCCTCCAGCGTGTTGTGAGTGTTGATTTAATTACCTTTGCAACCAATTTATTTGATTGCTTCTTTCCTAATTATCTCACGACCATGCACAGGGCACTCTGTGTGATATTATTAGTAACCTAGCCGCTGTCTGCATTCCGATTCTCACTTTGCCTCAAGTTTCCTCTCAAGAGTTTAAGGAGAATGCTGTAGCATTCCTAAGGCAATTTTTGACACACTTAGAGCAAAGCAGAGCTCAAGTGACCAATCTCTTTACTTTTGTACTGTAGTCACCATTAGATTGACCAGAAAAGAAATTGTTCTTCAGGAGAGAGAATCTTTTATCTTCACACCTGTATGGAACCACAGACCCACCAACGTAGTGGACATTTAATGGCTACTCAATTCAAGGGCAGTTCGAAATGTTTAATAAATGGTAATATTGAAGGGTCTCAGCCCAGAAATTCACTGTTTCTTCATTTATATTGATGCTGAGTTCCTCCAGCATTTTGTGTGCATTGCTCTGGACTTCCAGCAACTACAGAATCTTTTTTTGTTTATGAAATGACAATTTCGCTGTTGATGTCCACATCCTGTGGATGAATGAAATAGTAACAAGCAATATGTGTACAGCAAAATGTTACACACAGCAACTGAGGCTAAGTACAAGTTAAGTAAAGCCACGTGAGCAGGTGATGGATGGTCATATGAGCAGCTGGTGCATATCACAAGTCCTGGTTATGTGACCACTGACACCAGGCAGACAATCTCTGAAGAATATTGATAACGGCTGGGGTCACCCGTCTTGTAAAGACACGGCTGAGAAAGAAGGGAATGGCAAAGTATTTCTGCAGAAAACTTTGCCAAGAACAGTCATTGTCATGGACCATGATCACTCATGTCACATGACACAGTACACGATGATGATGATGATGATGACTAACAGAGAAACATTTGAAAAATGCTGTTCTGTATGTCAGGATGCAAAATGCTGAAACATGGTCAAAGCAAATTGCTTTTTATGATAAATAATTTGAAAGTGAAATATTCCTTTTTGATAAAGTAACACAAACCTAATTGTATTCCTGGAGCCCTCACAAACATAAAGTGTAGATAATCTATTTTTGCAAATATAAAGTGACCGTAAGTGTTGGCCAAATTTCTGTGAATAGCTCCCTTCAACCCTCCTCACACCTACTCATACCAGTACTTTTTGCATCTACTTGAAACTGCAGTCATGACCCTCATTCACACCAGAACACTTCCAGCATTGTAGCTCGATACCAGTGTTCTTTTGGATTGTCGTTCTAGACTTGTAGCAACTTTTTCGAAATGGAGAAAGTACCGATCCACATCGGTATCGTCAAATGGGGGAACCAGCCTAACCTCCTGGGTCGCCCTGAACCCTCCACCTTGGTTCGGCATGGGCCCCTGCTCTGCCCTTATCTTAAACTTCTCCAGCTCAAATTCCCTTTCCCTCTTCCTCTCTTCTCGCTCCAACTGTTTATCCCTCTCTTCTCGCTCCAACTGTTTATTCCTCTCTTCTCGCTCCAACTGCCTCTCTCTCTCTTGCAGTTCTAACTGTCTCTCTCTCTCCTGCCTTTCTAACTGTTTCTCTTTCTCCTGCCTTTCTAACTGCTTCTCTTCGTGTTCTAGCTGCCGTACCCGGAACTCGTGCTCGAGTCTCAGTTTTTCAAGCTGCACCTGTACCGCGTTTCCAGCAGGTTTTTCAATAGACACCACCTCCAGCTCCCCTTGGGGAAACACACCTTTAGATACATAGTGCTCTACGATAGCTTTGTGTATCTCCTCTCTCCTCATTGTCGACTTCCCCTTAACAAGATTCAACTGTTTGGCCACAGCTGCCAATTCCGCTTTCCTGGCATCCTCTAATGCCTCCAAGGTCGGTGCCTTTAGAAATTCCTCAATCTCCATTTCTGCTGTTTGCCTTTTCTTTCTTTCAGGAATTTTAACCCAATCAATTTACTCCGTCCCAAATTTAGCGTTCAAAATCCCGGACGAGCCCCCACTTATGTTACGTACCCCGTAACTGGGTTGCCAAACCAACAGAAATGGATCACTCAGTTGGAGTCTGGATTACTGGAACTAAGAAAGTTTTATTAAAGAAACAAGCAACACAGTACTCTAATCAAAAGGATAATAAATGCAACAGTTCAGTAATGATAAATACACATGTACACAGAACTAGGATAACAGGATCAATCAAGCTCTATCGTCGTCTAGGGGTAAATGACCAGTTTCAAAGTGATGCAAAGTTCAGTTCAATTGAGTTCAGTTCAGTTCACAGTAATCACTGCTGTGGCGATGGGCAGGCGGGGGGCAGCGGGAAGGAGAGAGAGAGCAAAAGTGAATGAATATTCAAACAGCTTCCACACAGACCTTCGATACTCTTCGCAGTCAGCTTTCGGGCGAGCCCTTTGTGATGTCTTCTGAGGTCACCGACTGTGACCCCTCCGTTTCAGATACGATCTTTCCTCTGCAGTGAACCCGGCACCCAGGCAAGGGCGGACACACACCAGGTTCCCGCCAATCGTACCTCTCCACCCTGTGCGTCTATGGCTTGGTCCCGCGACCAGCCCTCCAAAACTCCCACCGACTTGTGGGAGGCGCACCGCTTCCAGGGTCTCGTTACCTCGTGGTGTCGTGTGTGTCTTGCCTTAGCGAACCTGTCCCTTTTTATCCCCCTGCTGGGGTTTCGCCTGTCCATCACTTCAAACAGTTCAGGGTTCAAAGAGGAGCTGATCTTGACAGCTCTCAGACCGTGTCTCCTTCCATTAAACTCCCCCGTCCCTTCATTAACATCTCCAAATGCTGCTCAATTGTTTTCCTTATCTCTCTTTCTCCTGAAGACAGGTGGCAGACCAACTGCTGATCCCACTGGTGCCAGCACAGGGCAGTTAACATCTTAGTCTATGTGTACTTTCATCACAGATGGCATTAAACACTGAGCTGTAGTCAATAAACAGCATCCTGACATAGATCTTTATAGTGCCCAAGTGATCCAGGGCCCCGTGGAGAGCCAATGAGATTGCGTCTGCTGTGGATCTATTGTGGCAATAGGCAAACTGCAGTGGGTCCAGGTTCTTGCTGAGGCAGGAGTTGATTCTAACCATAACCAACTTCTCAAAGCACTTCTTCACCATAGATGTGAGTGCTACTGGATGATAGTCATTAAGGCAGCTCACCTTGCTCTTCCTGGGCACTTTTGTTGCCCTTTAAAGCAGGTAGGAATTTCCAACTGTAGCAATGAGAGACTGAAAATGTCTTTGAAAACCCCCGCCAGTTGGTTGGCACAGGTTTTCAGAGCCCTACCAGGTATTCCATCGGGGCCTCGCCTTGCGAAGGATCGCCCTCTCGAAAGACAGCCTGACATCGGCCTCCATTATATCACTAGCGTCAGTGACTTCAATCACAGTCTCAACAGTATCAATGGCCTAGGGAGGAAAAGTGAAGAGATCCTAAAGAGAGAATGGAGGCAGTTAGCTAGGAAGCTGAAAAGCAGGACTTCAAAGGCAGTAATCTCTGGATTGCTGCCTTTTCCACATGCCAGTGAGGGTGAGAATAGGATAAATTAGTGTGGCTGACGAACTGGTGCAGGAGGCAGGGGTTCAGATTTGTGGAACTTTTTTTCTGGGGAAGGAATGACCTGTACAAAAAAGACAGCTACACCAGAACATGATGGGGACCAATATCCTTGCGGGCAGATTTGCTAGAGCTGTTGGGGTGTGCTTAAACTAGTTTGGTAGGGGATGCAAACCAGAGTGATGGGTTAGAGAAATGGACAGTTGATGTACAGATGGACGCCACCTGTAGAGAGACTGTGAGAAAGGATAGGAAGTTGACAGGGCAAAATTACAGTTAGTTGGATGTGTTGAGGTGTGTCTATTTTAATACAAAAGTATCAGGAACAAGGGTGATGAACTTAGAGCATGGATTCAGTACATGAAACTGTGACATTGTGGCCATTACAGAGACCTGGCTATCACAAGGGCAGGAGTGGCTACTAAATGTTCTGGGGTTTCGATGTTTCAAAAGGAACAGGGAGGGAGGTAAAAGAGTAGGGGAGTGGCATTGCCAATCAGGGATAGTATCACAGCTGCAGAAAGGGAGAACCTCCTGGAGGAATCGTTCACTGAGTCAGTGTGGGTGGAAGTCAGAAACAGGAAGGGATCAATCACTCTATTGGGAATAATCTATAGATCCATCAATAGCAACAGAGACACAGAGGAACAGATCGGGAGGCAGATTTTGGAAAGATGCAAATAAAACAGGGTTGTTGTCAGGGGTGATTTTCAACTTCCCAAATATTCATTGGCACCTACTTAGTGGAAAAGGTTTAGGTGGAGCGGAATTTGTAAGAATTCCTGATACGATATGTAGACAGGCAGACTAGAAAAGTGGCCACTCTGGATTTGGTCCTCGCAATAACCTGGTCAGGTGTCAGATCACTTGGTGGGTGAGCATTTGAGAAACAATGTCACAACTCCCTGATCTTTACCGTAGCCTTGGAGAGGGATAGGAGCAGATGAAATGGGAAAGTATTTCATTGGGGGAGGGGGAAATTATGATGCCATTAGGCAAGAGCTTGGCAAAGTAAATTGGGAACAGATGTTCTCAGGGAAATGCACAACAGAAATGTGGATATTGTTTAGGGAGTACTTGCACAGAGTTCTAGATAGGTTTGTCCTGTTGAGACAGGAAAAGGATGGTAGGATGAAGGAACCGTGGTTGACAAGAAATGTGGAACATCTGGTCATGAAGAAGAAAGAAGCTTACTTAAGGTTTTGGAAGCAAGGATCAGACAGGGCTCTACAGAGCTACACAGTACCATGAAGGAGCTTAAGAATGGACTGAGGAGAGATAGATGGGATCACTAGAATGCCTTAGTGAGTAGCATTAAGAAAAGCATAAATGGGTTCTTCATGTATGTGAAGAACAGGAGGACCAATCAGGAATAGAAGAGGAAACATGTGCCTGAAGTCAGAGGAGGTAGGCGAGGTTCTCAATGAATATTGTGCTTCAGTATTCACCAATGAGAGGGACCTTCATGTTTGTGAGAACAACCTAAATCATCATCAAAGACCTCTACCATCCAGACCATGCTCCCTTCTCACTACTACAATTAGGTAGGAGATACAGGAGCATTAGGTTCCACACCAGGAGCTTCAGGAACAGTTATTACCCCACAATCATCATGAACCAGCATGGATATCTTCACTCACCACAACTCTGAACTGATTCCACATCCTACAGACTCACTTTCAATGACTCATGTTCTCAGTATTTATACATATTCTTTTGTACAATTTGTCTTCTTTTGCACATTGTTTGTCTGTCTTTATTTATGTATAGTTTTTCATAAATGGTGTTGTCCCTGGGGCATTGGTTTTTACAAGTGAGGGAAGAGATTGCTGTGCCTTTGAGGGTTGGATAACCTAGCATCTCTGGCACTGAGTCTGACTCTGTGACTCAGCAGGGAAGGTGGGGAGTAGAGGGGAGCAGTAATGATAGGGGATTCATTGGCTAGGGGAACGTACAGAAGGTTCTGTGGAAGTGAACAAGATTGCTGGGAATGGTATGTCGCCTTCCAAGTGCTAGGGTCAGGGACACCTCAGATCAAGTCCATAGCATTCTTATGTGGGAGGGTGAGTAGCCAGAGGTTGTGGTTCATGTCAGTACCAATGACAAAGGCAAAAAGGGTTACAAGGTCCTGCAAAGTGAGTCGGAGAGTTAGGAGCTAAGTGTACGGGGTCTTTCTTTTGTTACATTAAAAATGGCGATTTTTGTTATGTTAATCTGTGGAATGCGGCTTTGTTGTGTTTTAACGCTGCAGAGATTTGCGCTAGCAGTTTATTGTGGTTTAGAGGGTGATAAGAGGGTGCTATTAGCCAATGGGTGGTTATGTATCGTTTTGTTTTCGGATGCCATGCTGTATGATATGACTGTGGACTGAGTTTTGGCGGGGAGTCGGGAGGAGAGACGAGGAGGACGGCGGACGTGCGGAGAGGCTCCGGTCGATCACTTCGGGTGGTCCCGAGCCGTGGGTCGACGGAATTCGGGTGGTCGTCTGACGTCGAACTTGAGCTCCAACGGTAGCGCGCGAAGAACTTGGACTTTGATAAGTGTTGGCGCTTTATTTTTCATTACTTTCCTCTCTGTATCAAATGTATATTAATGCCCTAGAATTAGTAATATCTATAAAGTGTATGTGTTAAAATTTACTGGGTGTGCTGGCTGATGATTGATGTTTGTGATTGATTCGGGCGACGATTGACCCTGAGGGGACTGTTGAAGCAGGTGCTGGGCGGGGTTTCCCCTAGACATACATGAGCCAATATAACTGAACGTTACAAGTGGGGGCTACCGTCAGGGATTTGGATTTTTTTTTCGGGAAAGTTGTACTTGTGGTTGCGGTAAGTGGTGTGAAGATGGAGCGAGATAAGATTGTAAGTTGGTGTGAAATGGAGGAGGTACCGGTGAATCATGCGTGTGTGGTAAGCGGGGTCGATTATCGCATTCCGGCAGAGGTACTGGTGCGAGGGTTGAGTTTGATTAAAGGTATCGGGCAGGTAGAACTTGTAGCTAGAAGGAGTGGGAAAGAACTGGAAGCTAGCTGGATGTTGGTGCGGGCGAGTGCCGACGTCGTGACTTTAGAATTACCAGCGACAGTCCATGTCCAGGGGGAGGCGGGGCCGTGGGGTCTCCATACCCTCCCCGAGGACGCAAGTGAGGAGGTGCCGGAGGAGGAGGAGCTAAATGAGGCCCCCGGCCGGGTGCCCGTAGCAAGAGGTAGAGGTGTGGAGTGGGAAGGTTTGGCCAGGCCTCGCCCCCATGGGCTTGAGGAGACTGCCGAGTTAACGGCTGCCATTACCTCCCTGGCGAGAAGGGTTGAGGTGCACCGCCCGAAGCTGAGAATTTTCTCGGGAGCCAAGCCCACCCCGGAAGGGGAGGATGACTATGAGACCTGGGTTGAAGATACATCCCAATTGTTAGAGGTGTGGCCAGTTTCGGATGAGGAAAAGAGACAGCGATTGGTGGAAAGCTTAAGGGGTGGTCCGCGATCTGAGAGCGGCACGCCCCTTGGCTTCCCTATCGGAGTGTTTAGACGCTTTGGAGGAAGTGTTTGGACTGTCAGGGGATCCCTGGCGGCATTTAGCAGAGTTTCAACGGATGGGGCAGAGAAGAGGGGAAAAGCTCTCCGACTATGCTTTCAGGCTGGAAGGAAAGCTTACGGGGTTGCTGCGACGAGGTATAGTGAGGGAGGACGATGTGGCGGAGTTAAGGATGAGCCAGATATGTAGCGGTTCCCGGGAGGATGACAGGGTGGCTTGGAGTGTACGGCAGTCATTTAAGCAGAGCTCCCCTCCATCATTCGGACGGCTGATCCGAGAGGTACGGGCCGAGGAGTGTGCTTTGGGCCGACCAGGGGGTTCGGACCCTCAGGGACGGTCTTCAGCGGTTCAGGAGGTGGTAGCCGGGATGAGACCAGAGAAATCCAAGGGGTCCTCGGGGGCCCGTATCGGGAGGAGAGAGGCGGCGAGTAGTGGGTGCTATAACTGTGGGAGAGAAGGGCATTTCCGCCGGGAATGTGAGTGGCCGGGGGCGTGCTACCACTGTGGGGAAGCTGGCCACTTACGGAAGGATTGTGAGAGACGAAATGCGCCGAGGGGGGAGGGCCCCCAGGCCACCAAGAAGGGAGAGGTGTCGGGAAACTTAAGAGAGGCTCAGTGAGGGAACGGACTGGAGTCTCGGGAGGAACACGTTCCCAGAAAACCCCTATGGAACCCCGGAACGAACAAGCCCAAATTCCTGATGGGCTGGTGGGACCCCGTTCCAGCGTGTCCCTACGGATAGAGGGAATCTTTGCAAAAGCCATCCTTGACACCGGGTCGCAGGTTACCTTACTGTACCGGTCGTTCTACAACAAATATCTGAAGCATTTGGCAGCAACTCCGTTTAACGCATTGGAGATTTGGGGCATAAGTGATGGTGATTACCCGTACGATGGATACTTGTCAGTGAGATTGGAATTTTCAGAGGGAGATCGGAAGCCTTTGAGACGCTGGTGTTGGTTTGTCCGGACCCGGTGGAGACCGGTGGTGCTGCCCTGTTGGTGGGGACTAACTCCCCTCTGGTGCGACGGCTCTTGGGAGCCTGTAAGAAGAAGGGGGGGGGGAGAACTTTTTGGAGACCCTCTCGGTACACCCCGTGTTCCGAGGAGTGTACGAAGGAGTGAGTGACCCCCAGGGGCTGGACCCGGAGTGCAAACGAGGGACGGTGTGGTGCACTCAGGCGAGGCCTAAGGTGATACAGCCAGGGGAGGCGGCATTAGTGATGGGAACCCCCAGATTCCCCGGATTGCCGCCGGGAGAGGCCCTGCTAGTAGACGCCCCCGACGACCTGGAAAGGGAGTCCTGCTTCCCGGCCGGGGCGCTGGTGAGACCTGAATTGCAGAGGCCCTCAGCTGTACAGGCACGGCGGATGGGGGTGATGATACGGAACATAACGGAGAGGGAGATCACCTTTAAGCGCGGGATGCCCCTCGCGCACTTGTTCCCGGTGACGGTGATGTCCAGCGCCCCCGTGAAGCCCACAGGAAGAGAACTATTGGGAGACGGGGGGCGGCTGACCGAGGAGGCCTTTAATTTTGAAAACTCCCCTGTACCGCCGGCGTATAAGAGCAGGCTGGTGGAGAAGATGCTGAAGTTAGGGGATGTCTTTTCTCAGGGCGAGTTTGATGTAGGGTTTTCCAAGAGCACTCGGCACACCATTCGGGTAACAAATGACACCCCGTTTAGGGAGAGGTCGCGGCGGTTGGCCCCAGCAGATGTGGAGGATGTGCGGCAGCACTTGCGGCAGTTGAAAGATGCAGGGATTATTGCGGAGTCCCGAAGCCCATATGCGTCCCCCATAGTGGTGGCAAGGAAGAAAAATGGGAAGGTACGCATGTGCGTGGACTATAGGACCCTGAACCGCCGCACTGTTCCCGACCAATATACGGTCCCGAGGGTGGAAGATGCCTTGGCCTGTCTGAGTGGTGCACAGTGGTTCAGTGTATTGGATTTGCGGAGTGGGTATTACCAGATTCCGATGAGCGAGACTGATAAGGAGAAGACAGCCTTTATCTGTCCCCTGGGGTTTTTCCAGTTCGAACGAATGCCCCAAGGTATCTCGGGGGCCCCAGCCACCTTTCAGCGGCTCATGGAGCGGACAGTGGGGGACATGAACCTGCTGGAGGTATTGGTGTACCTGGACAACCTGATAGTGTTTGGATCTACGTTGGAGGAACATGAGGAGCGGCGGCTGAAGGTGCTGAGTCGGCTGAAAGAGGAAGGGTTAAAACTTTCCCTGGATAAATGCCAGTTCTGTAAGACGTCGGTCAGCTATGTTGGGCACATAATCTCGCGAAATGGAGTGGCCATCGATCCGGGTAAGATAGCCGCAGTCACCACCTGGCCGAGACCTCAGAAGGTGAGCGCCTTATGCTCGTTTTTGGGGTTTTGCGGATATTACCGGCGATTCGTGAAAGGATATGCGAAAATGAGTCATCCATTGAACCAGCTGCTGTGTGGCTATCCACCTGTGGGGAGGAGGAGGAAGGGAGACCCAGGGTCGGAGGTAGGAGGATACTTGAACCCGGGGGAGCCTTTTGGATTGAGGTGGGATGCTCAATGTGAGGAGGCGTTCCAATCTCTAAAAAGGGCGCTGACACAGGCCCCAGTGTTGGCTTTTGCTGATCCCCGGAAGCCGTATGTTCTACACACTGATGCCAGTCACGACAGTCTGGGGGCTGTTCTGTACCAGGAACAGGGAAACGGATTGAGGCCAGTGGCGTTTGTCAGTCGGAGCTTGTCGCCATCTGAGAGAAACTATCCCACTCACAAGCTGGAGTTCTTGGCATTGAAATGGGCGGTGGTAGACAAGTTGAGTGACTACCTATACGGGGCCCAGTTTGAAGTGAGAACTGATAACAACCCCCTCACTTATATCCTGACTTCGGCGAAGCTGGACGCTACTGGGCACCGGTGGTTAGCAGCTTTGTCTGCCTATGAGTTCAGCCTGAAGTACCGCCCGGGGAGTCGGAACATCGATGCAGATGCCCTGTCTCGTCAGGCGCATGATGAGTCGGGCACGGCCGAGGAGTGGAAGAGTGTCCCTGCCCAGGGAGTAAAGGCCATGTGTCAAGTTGGGAGCGACGGGGAAGTAGGAGCACAGATGGGAACGGATCGGGCAGTAGATCAACTGGGGGCTGACGGTGACGCGCTGCCCACTGGTTACTGTAATGTGACTGCTCTGAGGAACCAGCAGCTGCCGGAGTTGAGTCACCAGGAAGTACAGGCGGCTCAGCGTGATGACCCAAGCCTTGGCACTATCTGGTACGCGGTTAGCCAGGGTGATATGGGGCAGGTGGAGAAGGCGAAACATGCCTCCGTTCCTCTACTACTGAAGGAGTGGCCCCGGTTGAAGCTGAAGAACCACGTCCTGTACCGAGTCACGTCGCCTCCGGACCACCTCCGGCGCTGGCAGCTGGTCATGCCCGAGAAGTATCGAAAGGCTGTGCTTCAGGCTCTACATGATGATTCCGGGCACTTAGGGGTAGAGAAGACCTATGGATTAGTCAAGGACCGGTTTTACTGGCCCCGGATGAGGGGGGAGGTGGAAGAATACTGTAAGACCTGTAGCCGTTGCGTCAGGAGGAAGACCTTGCCTGCGCAGGCGGCTCCGTTATCCCACTTGCAGAGTGCAGGACCCATGGACCTGGTGTGTATGGATTTCCTGTCTATTGAGCCGGACACCAGCAATACCGCGAATGTTTTGGTCCTCACGGATCACTACACTAGATATGCGCAGGCTTTTCCTACTAAGGATCAGAAAGCGACTACAGTGGCGAAGGTGTTATGGGAGAAGTACTTTGTTCATTATGGCCTTCCCCGGCGGATCCACAGTGATCAGGGACGGGACTTCGAGAGCAGGCTTATCCATGAATTGCTGGATATGCTTGGGGTTGAAAAGTCCAGAACCACCCCCTATCACCCGCAGGGTGATCCTCAGCCCGAGAGGTTTAACCGGACCCTGCTGGACATGCTCGGCACCTTGGAGATTGGACGGAAGAGTAAGTGGAGTCAGCACATCGCCCATTTGGTTCATTGTTACAATTGTACTCGCAATGATGCTACGGGGTACTCGCCCTACTATCTGATGTTCGGACGGGAAGCGAGGTTGCCCATTGATCTGTGTTTTGGGACTGAAGCGGGGGCAATACCTTCGAAGCCATGTCTGAAGTACGTGTCCGATATGAGGAGAGAGTTGAAAAGGGCGTACGAGTTGGCTGAGGCGGCAGCCACCAAGCAGAACCAGCGGAATAAAAGGAGGTATGATCAGAAGGTAAAGTTCGTCCAGCTATTGCCGGGAGACCGAGTCCTTATCCGGAATTTAGGACTACAGGGTAAGCACAAGTTGGCGGACCGTTGGGCAGCCACCCCATATGTGGTGGAGAGTCAGATGCCGAATCTCTCGGTTTACCGGATGAGACCTAAGGGCGGGCAGGGGCCTGTCAAGGTACTCCATCGGAACCACCTGTTGCCTCTGGGTCGAGAGGTGAAGATGGACCCAGAGCCCGAATGGGAGTTTACTCCTAGTACGAGGACTCTGTGAGGGTGCGGGGCGCGGGAAGAGGCCGCTGCGAAGAAAACGGGGCCGGTCCCCACCTCGAGAAGGGATACGTCATCGGAAGATGATGAGTCGGACGTGTGGTACCTGCTTCCGTTCGCTGATTCCCCGGTGCCAGGAGAAGAGACTCTTGGCCCTTCCATCACTGAGTCAGGGGAACCGAGGGAAGGTGTTGCAGAGCCGCCTGTATTACAGCCGGCATTGGGGGAGGAGAGGGTGGAGGCAGAACCCGAGCCAGAGGGCTCACCGGGGCAGAGGGATCCCGGTGAAGGGGAAGGTCCGACAGATAGGCTCGAGGGGTCAACTGGGGTGTCTGAACAGGGAGAGACAGCAAAGGAAGTCCTGAGGCCTCAGAGGAGTAGGCATCCCCCGGAAAGACTCACTTATATAGCGCCGGGAGAGCAGGGTGTGATCTCTACTGCCCTGCAAAGTTATGTCACTGCTTTATGCACCTGGGTTGGGTTTTGTGTTTTACAAGGAGTACTAGTGAATTCTGTTAACGTCATGAGGGCATGACTTTTTTTAGGTGGGGGGAGAGTGTACGGGGTCTTTCTTTTGTTACATTAAAAATGGCGATTTTTGTTATGTTAATCTGTGGAATGCGGCTTTGTTGTGTTTTAACGCTGCAGAGAGTTTGCGCTAGCAGTTTATTGTGGTTTAGAGGGTGATAAGAGGGTGCTATTAGCCAATGGGTGGTTATGTATCGTTTTGTTTTCGGATGCCATGCTGTATGATATGACTGTGGACTGAGTTTTGGCGGGGAGTCGGGAGGAGAGACGAGGAGGACGGCGGACGTGCGGAGAGGCTCCGGTCGATCACTTCGGGTGGTCCCGAGCCGTGGGTCGACGGAATTCGGGTGGTCGTCTGACGTCGAACTTGAGCTCCAACGGTAGCGCGCGAAGAACTTGGACTTTGAATAAGTGTTGGCGCCTTTTTTTTCCATTACTTTCCTCTCTGTATCAAATGTATATTAATGCCCTAGAATTAGTAATATCTATAAAGTGTATGTGTTAAAATTTACTGGGTGTGCTGGCTGATGATTGATGTTTGTGATTGATTCGGGCGACGATTGACCCTGAGGGGACTGTTGAAGCAGGTGCTGGGCGGGATTTCCCCTAGACATACACGAGCCAAAATAACGGAACGTTACATAAGTTAAAGGACAAGACCTCCAGAGCTGTGATCTCTTGAATGCTATCCTTGTCATCTGCTAGTGAGACCAGAAATAGGAAGGTAATACCATTTTACACATGGCTAAGGAGATGGTGCAGGAGGAAGGGCTTCGGATTTTTGGATCATTGGACACTTTTTCAGGGAAGGTTGGACCTGTACAGATGGGATGGTTTACACCTGAACTGGGGGGTGGGGAGAGGGGGGAGCTAATATCCTTGTAGGAAGGTTTGCTAGTGCTGCACTGGCGGTGGTGGTGGTGGTGGGGGGGGGGTTGAAATTAGAGTTGCAGGGGGATGGGAACCAGAGCACCAGAGCAGACAGTGGAGTGGGAGTGGGTGTGGGAGAAGTTGTTGTTAAGCCTACATACAAAGTCAGGAATCAAAAGGTTGAGCATAGTGCGAATAATGTTCTGAGTTGTGCATACTTCAATGCAAGAGTATTGTAGGAAAGGCGGATGTGCTTAGGACATGGATAAACGTGGAATTGTGACATCGTGGTCAGCAGTGAGACTTGGTTGCAGGAGGAGCAGGGCTGGCAGTTCAATATTCTGAAGCTTCATTGTTTTAGACATGATAGAACAGCAGGGATTAAAGGGGAAGATGTGACATTACTAGTCAGGGAAAATGTCATGGCAGTGCTGAGAGAGGACAGATTGAAGAGCTCATCTAGTGAGGATATATGGGTGAAACTCAGGAATAAGAAAGTGTGGACACATTAATGTGCCACAATAAAAGGCAAGGATAACAGGTTTAGGGAATCTTAGTTTTCCAGGAGTATTGAGGCACAGGTTAAGAAGAAGGATGTGCATAGTAGGTACAGGTAGGTAGGAACTAATGAGGCACTTGAGCAGTATAAGAAATGCAAAAGAACATTAAGGAAGGTATCAGGAGGGCTAAAAGAAGGCGTGAGGTTGCTCTAGCAGGCCAGGTGAAGAAGAATCCCAAAAGATTCTACAGATATGTTAAGAGAAAAAGGATTGCAAGGGGCAAACTTGGTCCTCTGGAAGATCAGAATGTTAATTCCATAAGTGGAGCTGAAAGAGATGGAGAAGATCTTAAATGGAATATTTTGTATCTGTATTTACTCAGGAGACAGACATATAGTCTATAGAACTGAGACAAAATAACTGTGAGGTTATTAGCCATATACAGAGTACAGAAGAAGAGGTTCTTGCTGTTTTGACGCAAGTTAGGGTGGCTAAGTCCCCAAGGCCTGACAAGGTGTCCCCTCAGACCTTGTAGCAGGCGAGTTCAGAAATTGCAGAGGACCTAACAGAGATATATAAAACATCCTTAGCCACTGTTAAGCAATTTTGCAGATGACACTGAGATTGGGGATAGATTGAGATAGAGATTGAAGATATAGAGGATAGCAAGGAAGGCTATCAATGCTTGCGTGGAATCTGGAGCAGCAAGAAAAGTGGGCTGAAAATGGCAGGTGGAATTTAATGCAGATAATTGTGAGGTGTTGCACTTTGGGAGGACAAACCTGGGTAGGACTTACACAGTTATGGGCAAAGGGGCCTGTTCCTGTACTTTAATGCTTGATGGCTCTATGGCTGGGGTCCCCAAACTTTCTTGCAACGTGGACCGGTTTACTATTGACAATATTCTTGCGGACTGGCCGACCGGAGGGGGGTGGGGTAGTGTTGCCAACGGACAAGAGTAGCCGTCAAATACGTTGTGTTTACCCGGAGAAAGACTACCATGACCATGAAGCCTTGCGCGGGCACCTATGCACGCATGCATGTCTTGCGCATGCGTGGACGTGCCGATTTTTTTGGCGATTCTGTTTGAAGGCGGGTGTTAATCACGACCGGAATATAGGTGATAAGTGGCTCATACACTCAATTTCGTTTCTAAAAGGGTTTATCTAACGAATTTAATATTAAACACACAGCACATATTTTCCTCGCATGAATATAGTGAGAAGTCAATTATCAGGGGAGGACAGGGGAGCTTGAAGTAAGTACTCAACGAACTTCCAGTAGAAGTGGTAGGGGCAGGTTCGATATTATCATTTAAAGAAAAATTGGATAGGTATATGGACAGGAAAGGAATGGAGGGTTATGGGCTGACTGCAGGTCGGTGGGATGAGGTGAGAGTAGCGTTCGGCACGGACTAGAAGGGCAGAGATGGCCTGTTTCTGTGCTGTAATTGTTTTATGGTTATATAAGTCACTTATAAGTCAATAGCATCATAACACTTTAAGTAACGTTTGGATATCAAACACACAGCACATATTTTCCTCGTATGAACATATAAAATCATTGCAACACACCAATATCGCTGAATCAGTGGGAGCCCTGGGCTTGTTTCCCTGCAACAAGTCTGTCCTATCGAGGGGTGATGGGAGACAGTGATACTCAAAGAGGGTTCCTTATGTCCAGTCTATTCCGCAATTTAGTTTTTGTTGCATTCATTGCAGAGACATGTTGGAAATGGAAGTAACGTTTTTAGTGCTTTCATGGCTATCTCAGGATATTTAGCCTTGACTTTGATCCAGAATGCCGGCAGAGATATTATGTCAAACATACTTTTCAGCCTGTCGTCATTTGCAAGCTCGAGGAGTTGATCTCCTTCCCGTGCTGACGTGGATGACGCATGCGTAATGACCTCATGTGCGTTCAAGCTCAACAGTGCGCGTGACGGGGAATGAGGAAAGGTGCAGCTGACTCACATCGTTTCCTCGTGGCCCGGTGATTGGGGACCGCTGCTCTATGGCTATGTGGGAGGGGTTAGATTAATCTTAGGTTAAAAGGTTGCAATGTTCTATATTCTATGCTCAATCTTAAATAAAGCTACAAAAGTACTCTGGGCAAATCTGATTGATATGGATGGGAAAGCAGTTAGGTGGCCTGCTTCTGTGATGTACTGCTCCGAGACTATAAAATATTTCAGCTGCTGCCCAGCCAAAGTTTAAACAACCTGCACCATCATCTCCACCACATGTCTCAGCCAAAGAAAATAAGCACCTCACAACTGTATCTACCTCTGCTGCCACCTTTTGGAATGTATGGATTTATACACTAAGTCTCTCTGTCCTTCCATTTTCACAGGGCCCTACCATTCATAATGCATGCCCTGCCTTCATTAGTCCCTGCAAAGTATATCATGTAACACAC